>NC_067414.1:94452743-94768993 GCF_009764475.1 Pristis pectinata
AACAGTGGGATCTGAACTTGGGCTTCTGGATTGCTATTGTAGGAGTGCTGGGCTGGTATTTAAACCAATCCACCACACCACCTACCCAGATGCTCACTCAGGCTTGCAGTGAGGTTCTGAGGGGAGTGGAGAGTGAACATTACTCTGAAAATGCATCACCACCACACCCCCCCCCCCCCCACACCCCCATCCCCCCACCTCCCATCAAGAGTGGAAACCAGCCTTCCAACAAAGCATGGTGATCCCCACAGAAATCCCTAGTCTCAGGAGGAAAATGGAGGCATGGTAGTGCGGCTGGTAGAGCCGCTGCCTCGAGGTTCCAGCGACCTGTGTTCGATCCCAGTCTCCAGTACTGTCTGCGTGGAGTTTGCACATTCTCCCTGTTTCCACATAGGTTTCTCTCAAGTTGTCCGGTACCTACCCACAGGCCAAAGACGTGTGGGTCAGTCATTTAATTGGCCGCTGTAAATTGCCCTTAGTGAGGGGTAGAATCTGGGGGGAGGAGTTGTTGCTGTCGCAAAACAACAAATTTCATGTAATGGGACTAGCAGAATAATGTTTCGGCACAGACTAGAAGGGCTGAATGGCCTGTTTTCTGTGCTGTAGTTTTCTATGGTTCTAATAAACCTGATTCAGATTCTGGTTTAGAATGTGGGGGGGTGGAATACAGTGGGTTAGGGTAGGATTAAAGTAATAATGGTGGCTTAACTGTTGGTGTGGACTCAGTGGGCAGAAAGGCCTGTTCCCCGCTATAGTTCTCAATAACTCCATGACTCAATAATAGGAGAGGAAGGTTGAGCGTAAAATAAAGGGTGGGAAGTGCGGAGGGTGGGCAGAGGGGAGTAGTGGGGGAGGGGAACCAGTGGGAGGAGTGTGTGGATGGTAATCAGATGGAGAGGGCCTGGGGAAGGGAAAAAGGGTGATGGGGTCTGGGTGGATCAGGAACATAGGACATTACAGCACATTACAGGCCCTTTGGCCCAACATGTTGTGCTGATATTTTATCCTGCTATCTAACCCTTCCCTCCCACATAGCCCTCCATTTCTCTATCATTCATGTGGCTATCTAAGAGTCTCCTAAGTGTCCCTAACGTATCGGCCCCACAACCTCCACCGGCAGTGCGTTCCACGCATCCACCGCTCTCTGTGTATATAAAAAAAACTTACCTCTGACATCCCCCTTATACTTTCCTCCAATAATGTTAAAATTATGCCCCCTCGTGTTAGCCATTTTCGCCCTGGGGGAAAAAAGTCTCTGATTGTCCACTCGATCTATGCCTCATCATCTTGTACACCTCTATCAAGTCGCCTCTCATCCTCCTCTCCAAAGAGAAAAGCCCCAGCTCACTCAACCTGTCCTCAGAAAACATGCTCTCCAATCCAGGCAGCATCCTGGTAAATCTCCTCTGCACCCTTTCTAAAGCTTCAACATCCTTCCCATAATGAGATGACCAGAACTGAACACAATACTCCATGTGTGGTCTAACCAGAGTTCTATAGAGCTGCAACATCACCTCACAGCTCTTGAACTCAATACCCTGACTAATGAAGGCCAACGCACCATGTGCCACCTTAACATCCCTATCAACCTGTGCGGCAACCTTGAGGGATCTATGGACGTGGACCCCAAGATCCCTCTGTTCCTCCACACTGCTGAGAGTCCTGCAAGGGAGGGGAAAGAAGACAGAGGTGGAGCAGTTACTGGAAGTTGTTCATGCCATCAGGTTGTAGACTGCCCTGGGGGAAAATGAGGTGCTGTTCTTCCAGTTTGCAATTAGCCTCACCCTGGCAGCGGAGGAGGCTGAAGACAGATGTGTCGGTGTGGGAATGGGGAGGGGAATAAAATAGCTGGCCACCAGGAGATCCAGACATCCATGGCGGACGGAGTGAAGATGCTCGGTAAAGCGTCGCACTCTGGTAGCTGGGGACTTCAATAATTCAACAAACCCAGATTTTTCGGAGGCGCAGTATCGCAGCTGGTAGAGCTGCTGCCTCACAACCCCCAGAGACCCGAGTTCAATACTCGCCTCTGGTGTAGAGTTGACACTTCCTCCCACGACTGTGCGGGTTGGTGGGTTGATTGGCTCCCGTTATTGCCCCCTAGTGTGTGGGTGAGTGGTAGAATCGAGGGGGAGTTGGTGGGAATCGGTGGGGGGTGGATACAGGTTGCAAGGAAAATTAGTGGCGAATGGGATTGCTCTGGGAGCCGGCATAGACACAATTGCCCGAATGGCCTTCTATGCCATAAGAAACTATAGATGAGCCACACACCCATGCCAGTCAGGGGATGGACCAGATATCCTTTCCTGGCAGGCAGTTGTGAAACAGTATTTTCCTGGTCATTGTTACTGATGCTGTTTTGATTTAAAATCCAGATTTATTCAATTACATATTTAAATGGCTCTGCTGGCATTGAGGAGGGGTGTGGTGAGTTTGAACTTATGTCTCTTCGAACAATTGTCCAGGTCTCTGGGTAATGGTCCAGTAACTTAACCACTATGTTACCACACCCTAACACAGAGATCTGCTCAAGTGTAAAATTTAAACCTAACTCGACCAACGTCAATACAAAGTCAGCCCCAACCCAACCTAAAGAACATAGAACAGTACAGCGCAGGAATAGGCCCTTTGGCCCACAACGTTGTGCCGAACTAATTAAGTTAATGATACCTAATCCCTTTTTCCTGCTAATGGTCCATATCCCTCCATTCTCTGCACATTCATGTGCCTATCTAAGAGCCTCTTAAACGTCTCTATCGTATCTGCCTCCACCACCACCCCTGGCAGCACATTCCAGGCACCCACCACTCTGTGTCAAAAACTTGCCTGCCCCCCACATCTCTTTGGAACTTTCCTCCTCTCATCTTTAATTCGTTTTGACTCTGGGGAAAATATTCTTACTGTCTGCTCTATCTATGCCTCTGAAAATCTTATAAACCTCTATCAGGTCTTCCCTCAGCCTCCATCGTTCCAGAGAAAACAACACAAGTTTGTCCATCCTCTCCTTATAGCACATGCCCTCTAATCCAGGCAGCACCCTGGGGAACCTCTTCTGCACCCTCTCCAAAGCCTAATGGGGGCAACCAGAACTGAATGCAATACTCCAGATGCAGCCTAACCAGAGCTTTATAAAGCTACAGCATAACTTCCCAACTCCTGAACTCAAGGCCTCGACTCGCAGGGGAAAGCATGCCACACACCTTTACCAAGACTTGTCATTTCTCTCAGTTCTGACCTGTGCTGAAACCAGAACATATTGTTCTTATTCAGTTTTCTAAGTCTGGGTGACACTGACAAGGCCAGCATTTACTGCCCATCCCTCACTGTCCCGAGACGGTGGGGGCTGAGCCACCTTCTTAAACTGCGGCAGCCCTTCTGGTGAGGGTTTTCCCCACAGTGCTCTGGGGGACGGAGTTCCATGATTTAGACCCGGTAATGATGAAGGAATGGCGACCTGTTTCCAAGTCAGCATGGTGACATTTTGGTCAAGTCTCGTCAGAGTCAAGTCATATGGTCAGCCTCTACCCTAATGTAGCAGCCAATTTGTACACAGCAAGATCCCCCACACAGCAATGTGATGTTAAGGTCTTCTGATTTATTGTTAGGCATTGAGGGAGAAATACTGGGCAGGAGACAGGGACAACACCTCTTCCCTCCTTCAAAATCATGCCATGGTATCTTTTTGATAAGCATGAGAGGGCAGGTGGGATCTTGACTGGGTTTCTTAAGAGTCAGAGTGTAAAACAGCATGGAAACAGGCCCTTCAGCCCTTCAACTCAATGCTGACCATCAAGCACCCATTTGCACTAATGCTGTTTTATTCTCCCCACATTCCCATCGTTCCCCAGGTTCTACCACTCACCACCACACTAGGAGGCAATTTACTACGGGTCAATTAACCTACCAACCAGCAAGTCTTTGGGATGTGGGAGGAAATCGGAGCACATGGAGGAGACCCACGCGGTTACAGGGAGAACATCCACACATCCATCACTGGGGTCAGGATCAAACCCAGCTCGCTGTAGCTGTGAGGCAACAGTACTACCTGCTGTACTACATCCATGACTGGAAATATGATCTTAAGTCTCTCTACTACGTCTGGAGAAATTAACTTCAGCCAGTTAAATGGTCTGGAATATTTCCCGTAAAATATAGTCTCAGTAACGGTGACCTTGAAAGTACTGATTGTTGTAAAAGGCCATCTGGTTCACTGAGACACAAGGAATTCTGCAGATGCTGGATATCTGGAGCAACACACAAAAGATGCTGGAGGAACTCAGCAGGTCAGGCAGCATCTATGGAGGGAAATGAACAGTCGACGTTTCGGACCGAGATCCTCCACCAGGACTGGAAAGGAAGAGGTCAGAAGCTGGAATAAGAAGGTGGGGGGGAGGGGGAGGAGCACACACAGGCAGGGGACAAGTGAGTTCAGGTGAGGGGGAGAAGGTAGGTGGGGGACTGAGGGGGAGATGTAATGAGATGAGAGGTGACAGGTAGAAGAGGCAAAGAGCTGAAGAAGAGGCAATCCGGTAGGAGAGGGCAGTGGATCATGGAATAAAGGATGGGGGAGGAGAGGAGATGGGCAGGTCATCAAGGCAGGGGAAGGGAGCCACAGGAATAAGGGAAGACAGGAGTTGGGGGGAGAGAAAGAAAAAGGGGTGAGGTTACCGGAAGTTAGAGAAATCGATGTTAAGTCCATCAGGTTGGAGAGTCCCAAGGCAGAATATGAGGTGTTGCTCCTCCAACCTGCACCTGGCCTCAACGTGGTAGTAGGGGAGGCCGTGGATGGACATGTCAGTATGGGAGTGGGATGTGGGATTGAAGTGGGTGGCCACCGGCAGGTCCTGGCTGTTGCGGCGGACAGAGCGAAGGTTCACTGATATCCTTTGGGGAGGAAATCTACTCTCCTCACCCAGTCTGGGCTAGGTGCGACTCCAGTCCCACCGCAATATTGTTGACTCTCAGAGATGACCCAACAGTTAGACTGAAGGTAAATTCAGGGAGGACAATAAACGCTGAACTTCCCAGTGGGATCCAGGTCCAGCGAATGATCCCAAAAGTGATGAATTTAAAAGTTTGAGGGATAAATATCAGTGGGATACTGAGGACAGCTTCCATTTTTTTTCTACCAAGTGCAGGCTGGTGGGGTTTCATCTCTTGGTTTAATATTGCAACCCAAAAGATGTCAAACGGGAGACTTGCTATTTTTAATTCATTTTATACAATAAAATCATTTTGTATGATGAGATTGGCACAACATTGTGCTGTACTGTTCTATGTTCTAAAATGGACTCTTGACCTCGCAATCTACCTCGTCATGGCCCTTGCACCTTATAGTCTGCCTGCACTGCGCTTTCTCTGTAACCGGAACACTATATCCTGGATTCTGTTATTGTTTTCCCTTGTACTACCTCAATGTACTGATCTGATGAAATGATCTATCTGGATGGCATGCAAAACAAAGTTTTTCACTGTACCTTGGTACATGTGACAATAATAAATCAATCTGCCAATTTATCAGTTTACCAATTTATAGAATGTGGTTGTCACTGGTAAGACCAGCATTTCTTGCCCTTCCCTAATTGCCCTTGAAAAGGTGGGGGTGAGCTGCCACCTTGAACTGCTACAGTCCTTCTGGTGAAGGTGCCCCCATAGTGCTGCAGGGGAGGGAGTTCCAGGATTTAGACTCAGTGACGATGAAGGAACGATGATAAATTTGCAACCCAGGATTTTCCGAGGCTCCTGTTGCACTACCATGGACACTGTTTGTGTTTTTCTTTGCCCTAATATCTCATTTTGCACAGTATTTTCCTTCACTTCTTTTACATGCATAATTTATGTCTGTGTGTTGTCTGAATCTGCATGTCTGTGATGCTGCTGCAAGGAAGTTTTTCAGTACACCTGCACCTCACTATACTTGTACATATGACAATAAACTCGACTTGACTTGGCCCTCATCCTCCTCAGCTGTAGAGGTCGCGGGTTTGAGAGGTGCAGTTGGAGTGGCCTCATTGAATAACCACAATGCATTTTGTCGACGGTGCACACTGCAGCCACTGTGGGCCGGTGGTGGATGAGGTGTCAGTCAACTGCTCTGTTTATCCTGGATTGCTTTACATGGTAAAAGATTGCATAGCACCTTAGGGAATGTAAATCAGACAAAGAATGACAGCAGACCAAAGAAGGTAACGTCTGGGCAGATGACCTGCAGCTTAGCCAAAGCTGTTGGCTTTACAGAGTGACTTAAAGGAGCAGAGGGAAAGGAATCTTGGCATCCTGCAAAGTACTGGCAAAAGCAGGATCGGGCTAGAGTCACAGGTAAACAGGGTGGTGAAGAAGGCATTTTGGCACTCTGGCCTTCATCAGTCAGGGCACTGCGTTTAGAAGTCGGGAGGTCATGGTATGGTTGTACAGGACGCTGGTGAGGCCGTACTTGGAGTACCGTGTTCAGTTTTGGTCGCCCTGCTATAGGAACAATGTCATTAAACTGGAAAGAGTGCAGAAAAGATTTACCAGGATGTTGCCAGGACTTGAGGGTCAGAGTTATGGGGAGAGGTTGGACAGGCTAGGACTTTATTCCTTGGAGCATAGGAGACTGAGAGGTGATCTTATAGAGGTGTATAAAACCATGAGGGGCATGGATAGGGTGAAGGCACACGATCCTTTTCCCAGAGTTGGGGAATCAAGAACTAGAGGGCATAGGTTTAAGGTGAGAGGGGAAAGATTTAATAGGAACTTGAGGGGCAACCTTTTTACACAAAGAGTGGTATTTATGTAGAATGAACTGCCAGAGGAAGTGGTTGAGGCAGGTACATTAACAACTTTTAAAAGGCAGTCGGACAGGTACATGGATTGGAAAGGTTTAGAAGGTTACGGGCCAAACGCTGGCAAATGGGACTAGCTTGGATGGGGCATCTTGGTTGGCATGGACCAGTTGAGCCGAAGGGCCTGTTTCTGTGCTGTGTGACTCTACAACTCGAGGCTGCCTTTAATCTGCTGCACCCCCTCTCTGTGGATCGTTCCTGCAAAGTGCTGGAGGGGCGTGTTCCAGCCTTGATGCACCCCGACCCCCTCAGGAAAACACTGGTGGAGGGGAAGGGAGCACATGACCCAATGAAAGCCCCCTCGTCCTCCCAGACCCTTGAGAAGGGGTTGAGGAGGAGCCCGGTTCTCTCAGCCTGTGGATGGCGCTGTTGCCAAGCAGATAGTTATTATTAAACTTCCCTTGCAAGTTTACCTTTGGTTCCTCCAGCAGGTGAAATGTTAATACTCACACAGGATGGAGCTTTCTAGGGAGGAGGGGGATGGGCTATTTATTAATCTACTCGGGATGTTCTTGTAATATAATGGATGGGTCTGTATATAAGATCCCACAACCAGGATGGCAGACAAAGAATGCTGGAAAAAAGCAGACGTAATGAACATTGCTGCATGTAATTGCATGAATTTGAAACCGATCAAGATCGTGCTTCAATGGGTGTCTGCTTCAGATCACCCTTTCAATCCCACCATTCTGCGTTGCACTGCATCCTCCCCCCTTCCAATTAATGCTTTCTCTTCCGTTGTCTCGCACAGACCCTGCCCTCCCCATCTACCTCCTCCCTCTCACTTACCCTGTCCTATATGTTGCTCTGAGTTCTATGCGAATGCAAGTCTTTGCAATAAGGAGTGTTATACATGGGTGCATCACAGCTTGGTACGGCAACTGCTCTGCCTGGGACCGCAAGAAACTGCAGAGTTGTGGACGCAGCCCAGCACGTCACGGAAACCAGCCTCCCCTCCTTTACCTCTCGCTGCCTTGGTGAAGCAGGTAACATAATCAAAGACCCCACCCAACCAGGTCATTCTCTCTTCTCTCCTCTTCCATCAGGTAGAAGATACAGGAACCTGAGGGCACGTACCACCAGGTTCCAGGACAGTTTCTACCCCACTGTGATAAGACTATAGAACGGTTCCCTTATACAATGAGATGGACTCTGACCTCACGATCTACTTTGTTGAGACCTTGCACCTTATTGTCTGCCCGCACTGCACTTTCTCTGTAGCTGTAACACTTTACCCTGTACTGTTATTGTTTTTACCTGTACTATCTCAATATGCGCTGTACTAACTCAATGTAACTGCACTGTGTAATGACCCGTACGATCGGTACGCAAGACGAGTTTTTCACTGTACCTTGGTACAAGTGACAATAATAAACCAATACTAATATATCATTTGTGTTGCTCTTTCAATTGGGGTAGAGTTGGGAAAGAGTGATGAATGAGAGTTTTGTCACCGACAACCATGCAACAAGATTCTGGAGTGGCACAATGTGGCGCAGCTGGTAGAGCCACTGCCTCACAGCTCCAGAGACCCAGGTTCGATCCTGACCTCCGGCGCTGTCTGTGTGGAGTTTGCACACTCTCCCTGTGACCACGTGGGTTTCCCTCGGGGTACTTCAGTTTCCTTGCACATCCCAATAATGTGTGGGTCGGTAGGTTAATGGGACACTGTAAATCACCCCTAGTGTGTGGGTAAGGGGTAGAATCTGGGGGAGTTGATGGGAATGTGGGGAGAATAAAATGTGTTAAGGTAGGATGTGTGTAAATGGGTGTTTGGTGGTCAGTATGGACTCAGTGGGCTGTATCTCTCTATGACTTTATGACAGAATGAGAGAAAGATCTCTTTATTAGTCACTTGTACATCGAAACACACAGTGAAATGCATCTCCTTGCGTCGTGTTCTGGGGGCAGCCCGCAAGTGTCGCCACGCTTCCGGCGCCAACACAGCACGCCCACAACTTCCTAACCCGTACGCCTTTGGAATGTGGGAGGAAACCGGAGCACCCGGAGGAAACCCACGCAGACACATGGGGAGAACGTACAAACTCCTTACAGACAGCGGCCAGAATTAAACCCGGGTCACTGGCGCTGTTATAGCGTTACGCTAACCGCTACACTACCGTGCCTGCTTGAAACAAGATGCTGGCAACTCGACTGGTCTTTATCTCAGAGTCCACGGATGATTTATTTTTCTTAGGCCTAAGCTCAGAGGCAGACTCCGTGAGTGGGCAAGATCATAACAAATGGAATACTAAAATGTAAGTGTAGGGCAAAAAGACATGTCCCGCAGGTTAGGTTGGGCATGTCCTCCACTCCCAGAAGGTGGTTGGGATCTGGAACGCACTGCCTGAGGGGGTGGTGGAGCCAGAGTCTCTCACAACACTTAAGCAGTATCCAGACAAGGCATAGAAGACTATGGACCTAGTGTGGTTAAACAGGATTGGTGTAAATAGGTGTACCATAGAAAGCATCCTATTTGGATGCATCACGGCTTGGTACGGCAACTGCTCTGCCAGGGACTGCAAGAAACTACAGAGAGTTGTGGACACAGCCCAGCACATCACGGAAACCAACCTCCTCTCCATGGACTCCGTCTACACTACCCGCTCCCTCGGGAAAGCAGCCAACGTAATCAAAGACCCCTCCCACCCTGGTCATTCTCTCTTCTCCACCCCCACCTTCCTCAGGCAGGAGATACAAAAGCCTGAGAGCATGTACCACCAGGCTCAAGGACAGCTTCTCACCTGCTGTTATCAGACTCTTGAACTGACCTCTCACACACTAAGAGATGATTTCTTGATCTCCTAATCTGCCTTGTCGTGACCCCTTGCATTTTATTTTCCTACCTGCACTGCACTTTCTCTGTAACTGGAACACCATATTCTGCATCCTGTTTCTCTTTTTACTACCTCAATATACTTATGTATGGAAGAAGCTGTCTGGATGGCATACAAAACAAAAGCTTTTCACTGTATCTTGGTACATGTGACAGTACCACCAGGCTCAAGGACAGCTTCTACCCCACTGTGATAAGACTATTGAACGGTTCCCTTATACGATGAGATGGACTCTGACCTCACGATCTACCTTGCTGTGACCTTTCACCTTATTGCACTGCATTTTCTCTGTGTCATTTTCCCCAAAGTGTCATCAAGAGATACAGTATAGAAACAGGCTCTTCGGCCCATTGAGTCCGTGCCGACCATTGACCAACGCATTTACGCTTCTCTAATTTAGTCCCATTTTATTCCCCCCCCCCCCCCCCCCCATTCTCATCAATTCTTCCCCAGATTCTGCCATTTACTTACACACCTGGGGCAATTTACAGCGGCAACTGAATCTACCGACCTGCATATTTGGGAAGTGGGGGTGAGGGGGCCGGGGGAAATGGGAGCACCTGGAGGTAACCCGTGAATCCATGGGGGTCACAGAGAGAACGTGCAAACCCCACACAGGAGATCAGGATTGAACCCGGGTCTCTGGTGCTGTGAGGCAGCTGGCGTGTGTGCGTGTGCACGCATACCTGTGTGCATACATCTGTGTACATGTGTGCATGTGTGTGCATGTGCCAACACCCAGGAATAATATTTACAGGGCTGTAGAGGCCACATTGACATATCCAGTGATGGAAAGATATTTGTTACAACATTGTTCATTTGTCTATTTCTTCTCCCTCTTGGAAGGTGTCTCATTCACTAGCACTTCAATGTCTCTTCCAGAGAAGCTTGGCGCCCCCACCAGCCTCTGTCGCCTCCGTGGCAACCGTTCAGTCTGACTGCCTTGCGGAGGGTGCCTTTCAAAGGCTGACACCCTTCTCTGGCAGCAGAATGGTGCAGGCTTATGAGAAATTGGGAATGGCTCCACTGGGACCCACTGCTTAACGTATCTGTTTGGCTGCAAGCCATTCTAATGCAGTCGGGCATTTGTTTACGGTCGCTTTGTCGGATTTTTTAGGACGGCACCTTATTTGACGCAGACACTAAATGCCATCATGATTTGATGCAGCAAGGAAGAACAATCCAATATCCCGGCCAGTTTTCTCCCCATGGTTTCTACAGGGAATGAGTAGCATTGTGCTCCTGTGTATCTATGCACTTCTGCATGAGCACATACTGCTGTGTGTGTTATTACATAATCCAATAGGCATAGCGTTTCCTTTCCTTTACTCTCAACAGCCTTAAATTCAGCCAAATACTCATTAAATTAACATAACACCCATCCCTACCCCTTCCCATCCTCCATTCCCAACCCCATTGGGACCTCGTTCCATTCCTATTCGCATTCCCCATATCACCAGGACATTCTCTCTTCTCTCCTCTTCCATTGGGTAGAAGATACAGGAGCCTGAGGGCACGTACCACCAGGCTCAAGGACAGCTTCTACCCCACTGTGATAAGACTATTGAACGGTTCCCTTACACAATGAGATGGACTCTGACCTCAGGATCTACCTTGTGACCTTGCACCTTATTGTCTGCCTGCACTGCACTTTGTCTGTAGCTGTGACACTTTACTCTGTACTGTTATTGTTTTTACCTGTACTACCTCAATGCACTCTGTACTAACTCAATGTAACCACACTGTGTAGTGAATTGATCTGTACGACCGGTATGCAAGACAAGTTTTTCACTGTACCTTGGTACAAGTGACAATAATAAACCAATACCAATGTACATGCCTTGGCAGTAGCACTGTATAGTTTCCCCAGAATGATACAAGGTTTAAGTAGTTAAGACAATCGCATTAACAGTTTGTTTTTACTTGAACTGAGGGGGCAGAGAGGGACCTAATTAAGGGGTTCAGTCAATGACACAGAGATGTTTTCTCCTGTAGTAGGGAGGGGATGTCCCTCAAAAATTAACCTTTCGGGAATAAAGTCCGGACGTAGTGGAACTCTCCCTGCCAGAGGAAAAAAAATGGATGCAGGATCTGGGATCAGGGCAGTGCAGTGATCACTCCTTCAGGGGCTCAGGACTCTACGCACACCACCCATCTTACTGGAGGGGCCACGATCGATGTGCTTACAGAGGTGGGAACCACCCAACGTTCACCGTCGTTGATCGTGGGGTTGTAGTGCCCATGGGTCATGGTGGGGATGTGTGGGGGAGGGTTCTGGGAGGTGGGGGGGGGGGTCGTGTGTTGTTCGTGGGTCAGGAGGCAGTCAGATTAGGTACAGCAGTCGTCACCAGCTATTTTATCACCATTGAGCCTGTGCGTGCTGCAGCTGGGTAGTTAGAGCACTGGTGTTTCTCATCTGAGTTTAACTGTGCTGTCAGGGAAGCCTTTATCCCAGCTTGTTTTATGATCTGAAAGGTGAGAGGGGGTCCTAAATATTGAATTTTAACATTGGAATACAGAAAGAGAGAAAAGGGACCTGCCTGGAAGTGCAGAAACTCACTGGTACAATGGGTAGCCTTTACATCAGCTGCCGTCGGCTTATTAATGGTGAATGTGGCAGGACAGATATTACGGTGACCCCAAAGCTGACACCTCGCACGGCACGGAGGGTTACCCGACAGTTTAACGAGGCGATGTGCTGATGTTTCTGGATCTCGGTCGGTGTCGTGCCCTCACGTTCCCCCTCCCCGTGCCTGATACTCCCCTCCAGCTCCCCGGCAACCATGCCCCAGGGTCCTGGTTACCGAGGGGGTTTACAACATGCCGGCTGGGGTTGTGGGTGGGGTAGAGCGACGGGGTGCAGAGTTGGGGGAGGGTTGCTGCTTCACTTTGCAAGGTGCGTGGAACGGGGGTTATTTTCTACACCGGCAGTTGGCCAGTGTCCACACCCAGCGCAATCCCAATTCAATCCAACTTCCCCCGTCCCTCCACCCTCCCTCCCCCACCATCACTCCCTCACCCCACCCCTCCCTCACCTCTCTCTCCACTCCACCCCCCACCAATCTACCCCTCCCCCACCATCCCTCCGTCACCTCCCTCTCCCTGCCAATCCGCCCCTCCTTCACCATCCCTCCCACACCTAATGTCAAGTACCAGAGGGCACGCATTTAAGGTGAGAGAGGGAAAGTTTAAAGGAGCTGTGCAGGGCAGAATTTTTACACAGAGAATGGTGGGTGCCTGGAATGGGCTGCCAGGGGTGGGGGTGGAGGTAGAGACGATAGAGGCGCTTAAGAGGTTGTGAGATCGACACGTGAACATGCAGGGAGTGGAGGGATATGGATCACGTGCAGGCAGAAGAGATTCAGTTTAATTCAGCATCATGTTCAGCACAGACATTGTGGGCCGAAGGGCCTGTTCCTGTGCTGTACTGTTCTATGTTCACCCCACTCCTTATTCCACACTCCACCCCTCCCCTCCAGTACCAGCTGAGGCAATCTTTAATATAGTTGCACCATATCCTCCTTGCTTTTATATTCTATGCCCTGGCTATCGAAGGCAAGTGCACATGTCTTTTCTTCACCATCTTACCTGTCCACCTGTGCCACCACCTTGGACTTACACCAGGGCTGTCTTTTCCTCAGTTCTCCCCAGGGCCCTACCATTCATGGCCTATGTCCTACCCCCACTGGTCCTCCTGAAGTGCATCACCTCACACCAATCAGAATAAAATTCCATCTGCTACATCTCTGCCCCGTTTACTGACTGATCAACTCTCTGTAGCCTCAGACTTCTACTCCTGACTTACAGTAAATGCCAACAATTTTGTGTCATCTGCAAACTTACTAAACATACCTCCTACATTTGCAGTCAAATTGCTAATGCAATCCTGAACTTTAAGAGGTCGTAAATGTCAGAATTTATGGGAGACTGTTGACTATGTGGATAAGCGCTGTTTTTTTTAATCAGTCCAGGGAAGCACTGTCAGTGGGGAGCTTTCGGAATCGGGAATATTTACGGCAAAGGGCCCTCCCCCTTACTGCCAAATGCACTCGGTGTTTAACAACACCCAGGACAAAGTAATCCACTTGAGTGGCACCCTAGCTACCACCCTAAACAGGAATCTCTCCTCATAGGTTAACCCCCTCATCTCCAGAATTAACCTGGTGAACCTCCTCTGCACCTTCTCCAAAGCCAATATTTCCTCCACTACCAGCGCACAGAATCAGAATCAGTGACTTATATGACATGAAACTTGTTGTTTTGCGGCAGCAGTACAGTGCAAGACATAAAAATCTATAAATTACAAAAATAAATCATAGTGAGTTGTGTTCATGGGTTCATGGACCGTTCAGAAATCTGATGGCGGAGGGGAAGACGATGTTCCTCGAATGATTGAGTGCGGGTCTTCGGGCTCATGTACCTGACCAATGCACCGCAGTTACTCGCCCACGCTACTCCAGCAGCACATTCCAAACCCGTGACCTCCACCGCCAAAGGCAGCGGGTGTATGGGAGCGCCACCACCTGCAGCTTCCCCTCCAGGTCACACACGTCATCCTGACTTGGAAGTATATCGCCGTTCTTTCATCATCACTGGGTCCAAATCCCGGAACTCTGGCAGCACTGCGGGAGCACCTACACCAGAAGGACTGCAACAGTTCAAGAAGGCAGCTTACCCCCACCTTGTCAGTGGTAATAGGGAAGGGCAATAAATTCAGTGACACCAACAATCTGAGAAATAACTTTCAAGAAAGTCTTTAAGTTATATTCCTGCCAATATCTACATTAACATTTTCAAATATTTTACTAAGAAATCCAAGTGTCTACTTCCTCTGAAGGGTAAGGAAATTCAGCATGTCCCCAATAACTCTCAACAATTTTTACAGATGCACCATAGAAAGCATCCTATCTGGATGCATCACGGCTTCGAATGGCAACTGCTCTGCCCAGGACCGCAAGAAACTGCAGAGAGTTGTGGACACAGCCCAGTCCATCACAGAAACCAGCCTCCCCTCCATGGACTCTGTCGACACTTCTCGCTGCCTCGGTAAAACAGCCAACATAATCAAGGACCCCCACCCACCCTGGACATTCTCTCTTCTCCCCCCTCCCAGCAGGGAAAAGATACAAAAGCTTGAAAGCACGTACCACCAGGCTCAAGGACAGCTTTTATCCCGCTGTTATCAGACCCTTGAACGGACCTCTCTTACACTCAAGATGAATTCTTGATCTCCTAATCTACCTCTTCGTGGCCCTTACACTTTAGTTGTTTACCTCTGCAGCTGTAACACTATATTCTGCATTCTGTTTTCTTATTACTGCCTCACTATACTGATGTATGACATGAACTGTCTGGATGGCACGCAGAACAAAGTTTTTCACTGTACCTCTGTGGACGTGGCAGAAATAAACCAATAACTAGGCCAATGGGAGCTTCAGAAGATCACACGCAAGGTCCAAGATGCGGTTTGTACGTCGGGAGTGTAAGGAGGGCAATGTTTCGAACAGCATCAGTGTAGAAGGAGACAGATGATTATGGTTCCCGCTCCCACTCTGTACCCAGGATCCTTGTCCTCACGATTACACCTCCCCCCCCCTCATCACAACCCCCAACCCCACTCCTTTACTGGAGGAGGGCAAGTTGACCTTGGGTTGGGTTTGTGATGCCACCTGTGGTTGGAGAGCCTATTGAAATGAATGGCCAATTGTCCAGGGCCTGCAGTCGCTGGGAGTGAGGGGGAATGGACGATGAACTGCAAATTACTCTGTAAAACTGTCCGTTAAGTGAAAACAGATTTGCAGCTATTGGATTTTAATTAGCAGTTTCTTACAGTCACAGAGTTGTACAGCATAGAAACTGGCCCTTTGGCCCACAGCATCTATGTCGACCATCACTCCTATCTATACTAATCCCACTTGCCTGCATTCATTCCACATCCCTCTATGCCCTGCTCATTCAATCACCTGTCCAGGTGCCCCTTCAAAAGATTTACTTTCACTGGAGGCAGGTATTATGCATCATTTAAGCGATACCTGATCTCTGTACATGAATTGTTTTGCTGTTCTGGGAAGTGTTACAAGTTTTTATATGTTCTTCCAATTTGTTGACCATTTTTTTCCTTTGTCATGAATCCAAATGACTCCCACAATGATGTCCCAGTAACCCCGGCGAAGCTGACGACTAATACCCAAGATTCCAGCATCTGCGGTCCCTTGTGTGTCCTGATGACCAATATTTCCACTCAAAGTACATAAAATGGACACAAGAATAGACCATTCAGCCCATCAAGTCTGTTCTGCCATTCAATAAAAATGGTAGGTCTGATTGCAACCTCAACAGAGCATCCCTGCATATCCCTGGGTAAACTTTCACCTCTTTGACATGCAGACTCCATCTAACTCGGCCTAAAAAAAATACTCAAAGAGCCTGCTTCCACTGTCCTTTGGCAAAGAGAATTCCAGAGACTTACAACCTTCTGAGAGAAGCTGGAAAGAGCACAGAAAAGATTCGTGAGAATGTCACCGGGTTTGGAGGGCTGAGTTGTAAGGACAGACTGGATAAGCTGGAGCTTTTTTCTCTGAAGCGCAGGAGGCTGAGGGGTGACCTTATTGAATAAAAATATGATGGGTACAGGTAAGGTGGCTGGTCAGTCTTTTTTACAGGGTAGGGGAGTCTAAAACTAGAGGTCTAAGATGAGAGGGGAGAGATTTAAAAGGGACCTGAGGGGCAGCTTTTTCACACAGAGGGCAGTGGGTATGTAGAACAAGCTGCCAGAGGAAGTGGTAGAGGCGGGTACAATTACGAAAAAATATTTGGACTGAAAGATGGATAAGAAATGTTTAGAGGGATATGGGCCAAATGCAGGCAAGTGGGGCTAGCTCGGGTGGGCAATTTGGTCAGCATGGACGAGTTGGGCCGAAAGGCCTGTTTCTATGCTGTATAACTCTTTGACTCCATGAATTGAAAAGATTTCACCTTTAAAGAGAGAACCCTTGTTCAAGATTCCCCCACGAGGAAACATCCTCTCCACTCCACCCTGTCAAGACTGCTCAGGATGTTCTGCGTCATTTAATTTCCCCCCTCAATCTTCTAAACTCTGCAAGATGACACCAAGCAATCTTTCCCAAGCAGGTGCCTATTAACTCCACTGAAGGTGGCGACCAGTCCCAGTCAAGATGCTGTCTAACAACCCTAATCAAGATGGGACATTAGGAATCGTTTCCAAGATGGTGCCCTGGGAGCCACACTCAAGATGGTGCCCTAGCAACCACACTAAAGGTGATACCCACTCCAAATGTTGCCCTAGCAACCACACTCAAGGTGATGGCCCCTCAAAATGGTGCCCTAGCAACCACATTCAAGGTGATGCCCACTCAAGATGGTGCCCTTGCAACCACACTCAAGATGGTGCCCTAGCAACCTCACTCAAGGTGGTACCCTAGCAACTACACTCAAGGTAGTGCCCCAGTAGCCACACCCATGGTGGTATCCTAGTGTTGCTTCCCAGCATAATGCCGAAGCACCCATTTCGACATCGCTCACCGGCACCTTCTCCCGTGAATGTGCTGTCACAATCCTTCCCGTGGGCCCTTCCCAACAAGTCCAAAGATGGAGCCCCAGCACCCCTGCTCAAACTGGTTTCATTGCAGCCTCCGCCAAGACTGTGCCTGGTCCCCCATCTGACACCAGCCTTAGCTCCCCCTCCCCGTTGACCTGCTCCTTAGCCTCCAGTGTCAGTGCTGCCCTTGAGACAATGCAGGCACTGACTGAGGGTGAGTCAAGGGACCAGGAATCTAAGTTATGAGGAAAGGTTAAAGGAGACACCTCCCCCCTGCCTCCCACTCCTGCGATGACCCCGTCTGATCTCCTCCTCCAGCAGAACATCCCTCAATGTGTGTCTGCCCCTTGCCCTCCCTGAACGGCGTGCCCAGTTTTATTTTCGAAGCCTCTGATAACATTGTTGGGAGGAGGCCGAATCAGGGAATGGAATCTGCTGCTCAGTCTGATAAGGACCAACTGGGTCATTAATTGTTTCCGTCCCTTGCGGGTCAGAAGCTGGGAGGTTGACCTCCTGGATGTTGACCCCAGGGCTGGTGTCTGCAGGAGTGCTTATCACAAAGGTCCACTGTCAGCAGAAGTTATTCCTTGCTTTCACCAGCTTCTGCTGTTGTGTAAAGGATAGTTCTTTACTTTGGACACCATTTATTAATTCATTCTCAGGATGCGTGAAGGACGGGCAAGTTGGTTTGTATTCCAGCTACTGTAAGGAGATGATAGAGATGAGCATTCAGGGGGTTGAGGTTCAGCTGTTGGGAGCTCAGAGTTGGCTGGGTTATTGAAGGAGTCATAGAACTATAGAGGGATCCAGCACGGAAACAGGCCCTTCAGCCCACTGAGTCCGTACTGACCAGCCGTTTATACCTTGGAGTTTAAGTCCATAGCTCCCTGAAAGTGGCCACGCAAGTAGATAAGGTGGTAAAGAAGGCGTATCACAAGATCGCAAGACAAAGAAGCAGAAGTAGGCCATTCGGCCCATCAAGTCTGCTCTGCTACGTCACTATGAGCTAAACTATTCTCCCATCTAGCCCCAATTCCCAGCCTTTTCCCCATATCCCTTGATACTTTGACTAATGAGATACCTATCAATCTCCACTTTAAACACCCCCAATGATCGGGCCTCCACAGCTGTATGTGGCAAAGAATTCCATAAATTCACTACCCTCTGGCTAAAGAAATTTCTCCTCATTTCTGTTTTAAACCGGTACCCCCTAATTCTAAGACTGTGCTCTCTAGTCCTGAACTCACCCACCAAGGGAAACAACTTAGCCACATCTACTCTGTCCAGTCCTTTCAACATTCGAAATTTTTCTATGAGATCCCCTCTCATTCTTCTGTACTCCAACGAGTACAGTCTGAGAGCCAACAGTCGCTCATCATATGTAAGCCCTTTCATTCCGGGAATCATCCTCGTAAATCTTCCCTGAACCCTCTCCAATATAGCATATGGCATGCTTGCCTTCATAGGTTGAGTACAAGAGTAAGGAAGTCATGTTGCAGCTGTATAACGCTTTGATTAGGCCGCACTTGGAGTATTGTGTGTAGTTCTGGTGGCCCCATTACAGGAAGGATGTGGAGGCTCTGGAGAGGGTGCAGAAGAGGTTCACCAGGATGGTGCCTGGAATAGAGGGTATGAGATATAAGGAGAGGTTGGACAAACCTGGATTGTTTTCTCTGGAGTGTCGGAGACTGAGGGAAGACCTGATAAAAGTTATAAAATTATGACAGGCATAGATAGAGTAGGCAGGTAGGATCTTTTTCCCAGGGTAGAAATGTCAAATACTAGATGGCATGGATTTAAGGTGAGACAGAGAGTTTAAAGGAGGTGTGTGGGGCAGGTTTTTTAGACAGAGAGTGTTGGGTGCCTGGAATGTGCTGCCAGGGGTGGTGGTGGAGGCAGATACAATAGACGCATTTAAGAGGTTGTGAGATTGACACATGAATATGCAGGGATTTGGAGAGATATGGATCATGTGCAGGCAGAAGGGATTTAAGATAAGATAGATATCTTTATTAGTCACATGTACGTCGAAACATACAGTGAAATGCATCTTTGCATAGTGTTCTGGGGCAGCCCGCAAGTGTCGCCACGCTTCCGACGCCAACATAGCACGCCCACAACTTCCTAACCCGTACGTCTTTGGAATGTGGGAGGAAACCGGAGCACACGGAGGAAACCCACACAGACACGAGGAGAACGTACAAACTCCTTACAGACAGCAGCGGGAATTGAACCCGGATCCCTGGCACTGTAATAGTGTTAAGCTAACCGCTACACTGCCATTTAGTCATTGTTTTTGGCACAGACATTGTGGGCTGAAGGACCTGTTCCTGTGCTGTACTGTTCTATGTTTTAGACCAGTCCAACCCCAACCCATTTCATTCTCCCCACATTCCCACCAACACCCCCTCAGATTCTACCACTAATTAACCAACCAACCAGCCATCTTTGGGATGTGGGAGGAAACCGGAGCACACGGAGGAATCCCACATGGGAGAACATGCAAACTCCACACACAGAGCACAGGAGGTCTCTGGTGCTGTCAAGCAGTGGCTCTACTGGCGAATAGGCCAAGACCAGGCAATGGGAATGCTTTCCATCCAGGAAGGGGAATGAGTGGAGCTGTTGGGGATTTGGCCACAATCCGATGGGTTTCCAGCCACTTCTGCTGATACCGGCCTTGCCTTTCCGTGTAAAATTTCAACTCCAGCGTTCCATTAGGAAAGGCGGGGCTCTTCCCTTGGAGCAAAGGAGGTTGGGATCAAAATTAATCAGGGAGTTTTATGGGCACTTGAGAGAGAATAACTTTCAGTGTTGTAGGGAAAGGACGAAGGAACGAGCCTTGCAGTATTCTCTGCTAGGGGCTGGCATAGAATTGATGGGTCGAACAGCCTCCTTCTGTGCTGTAACAGTCTTATGACCTTGCGTTTAAACTAAATCCAAAGTCTTGGACTGCACGGTAACGGTAGTGTAGTGGTTAGCGTAAAGCTATTACAACGCCAGCGACCCGGGTTCAATTACGGCAACTGTCTGTAAGGAGTTTGTATGTTCTCCCCGTGTGTCTGCGTGGGTCTCCTCCAGGTGCTCCTGTTCCCTCCCACATTCCAAAGATGTACGGGTTAGGAAGTTGTGGGCATGTTGTGTTGGCGCTGGAAGCGCGGCGACACTTGCGGGCTGCCCCCAGCGCATTCTCAGTGACGTAAAAAGATGCATTTCACCGTGTGTTTCGATGTACATGTGACTAATAAATAACTATCTTATCTTGAACTGGCATGGATTGGCCGCCAGTGTTCTGGGCTGACAGGTCCACCTCGAAGATGCTGCTTCAGGCTCTCAGGGAGAATAACACGACATGCAGACACCATGTTTTACAGGGTTTGCTGGCATTTATGTGGGAGACGAGCCAATTGCCTGCTTGACCAGCTACCAGCAGAGCTCACTCCCACCCCACCACCCTCCTACTCTGAACCCTTATTCCTGCCCTGTTTGGGACCAATGCTTTCAATAGGCGTTAGTGTCAGTGTTAGCTGACGGCCCCAGTCAGATCCAGGTTAGGGCTCTTGAGAGAAGCAGTCACCACAAAACGATCAAAAGTAGAACAGAAAAGGCATCTTTAAGTAAAAAAAAAACAAGTGTTCTCGCCACCTGTACCACCCTAGACACGGCAGAGAGTCATAGCTATTGTGCAGTGGGGCCTAGTTTCAGAGCTGTAATCCAACCCTGGTCTCATTGTCTTTTGTTGAAGGGAGCGCCTTTAATTCTTTCAACCCTGCCATTGATTCCACTCTTCAATCAACACACAGTCGTGATTTGCGTCCAGAGAGTGTGAGAACAGGGGTGGCCTGCTGATAAAAGCTGTCATTGTCCACTCTCAGGCTCAAACCGGAGTCCATGGGGATCAAGCCCAAGTCATAATAAGTGTTACATTCACTCGACAGCTGAGCGCACGGCGTTGTTCCTGCTCTGGGCCTTTCCCGAGGAGCCCGCTGTACTGGGTGGAGGTTGGGAACCATTTCACAACCCCTCAGATATACACTGGGCTGCCATTTAGGACTTACTTGGTTTTTCTTCAGGGGTTTGCATTTTTTTTATTAAGAAGGTATTCTGAACCAATAGCCCAAGCTTCACGTGTTTAAAATAGTTGAGAAAAGATTTAAAGGGAGAGGAGGAGGAGTCTTTTCCCCCTGTGAGTTAGAGCCATAGAGTTATATAGCACAGAAACAGGCCATTTGGCCCAACTTGTCCATGCCAACTAAGGAGCCTACCTAAGCTATTGTGCAGTGGGGCCTAGTTTGGCCCATATCTCTCTAAACCTTTCCTATCCATGTACTGTACCTGTCCAAATGTCTTTTAAATGTTGTAATTGTACCCACCTCAACCACTTCCTCTGGCAGCTCGTTCCATATACTCACCACCCTCCATGGGGAAACTTGCCCCTCAGCTCCCCTTTAAATCTCTCCCCTCTCCACTTAAACCCACACCCTCTTGTTTTAGACACAACCAACCCTGGGAAAAAGACAGTGACCATTCTCCCTATATACGCCCCTCATGATTTTATAAACCTCTATTAGGTCACCCCTCAGCCTCCTTCGCTCCAGGGAAAACAATCCTAGCCTATCCAGTCTCTCCTTATTACTCAAGCCCTCCAGTCATGGCAATATCATTGCCAATCTTTCGAGCTTAATCACATCCTTCCGACAGAATGGTGACCAGAACTGCACACAGGGAGAATGTGCAAGTTCCACACAGACATCACCCGAGGTCAGGATCGAACCCAGCTCTTTGGAGCTGTGAGGTAGCGGTTCTGCCATCTGCACTGTTGGCTTGGTGGTAGAAGGCAGAGGGTGGTACAGCATCTTGTACAGCTGTAAGATGACGTCCCAACTCCTGTACTCACTGCCCTGACAGATGAAGGCCAGCGTGCCAAATGCCTTCTTCACCGTCCTGTCTACCTGTGTGGCCACTTTCACGGAACTAAGTACCTGTACCCATGGGTCTCTCTGTTCCACAGCACTCCCCAGGGCCCTGTCATTTACTGTGTAATTCCTGCCCTGGTTTAACTTCACAAAGTGCATCGCTCTGCACTCGTCTGCGCCTCGCCTAGTTATAGACGGTGCAGAAGAGATTTACCAGGATGCTGTCTGGATTGGAGGGCATGTCTTATGAGGATAGGTTGAGTGAACTAGGGCTTTTCTCTTTGGAGAGGAGGATGAGACGTGATTTGATAGAGGTGTACAAGATGATAAGAGGCATAGATCAAGTGGACAGTCAGTGATTTTTTCCCAGGGTGACAATGGCTAACACGAGGGGACATAATTTTAAGGTGATTGGAGGAAGGGATGTCAGGGGTAAGTTTTTTACACAGAGAGTGGTGGGTGCGTGGAACGCACTGCCTGCAGAGGTTGTGGGGGCAGATACATTGGGGACATTTGAGAGACTGTTAGATAGACACATGAATAATAGAAAAGTAGGGGGCTATGTGGGGGGGATAAAATGTCGGCACAACATTGTGGGCCGAAGGGCCTGTACTGTGCTGTAGTCTTCTATGTTCTAAATTCCATCTGCCAGTCCTTGGCCCACTTCCCCAGTTGATCCTGATCCTGTTGTAACCTTAGACAAAGCTGCTTCACTGTCCACCACACAACCAATTTTGGTGTCATCTGCAACCTTTCTAATCAGGGCACCTACACTCTCATCCAAATTGTTAATATAGATGACAAATAACAGTGGACCCAGCACTGATCTCTGTGACACACCGCTGGTCACAGGCCTCCAATCTGATAAACGGCCCTCCTCTACCAACCCTCTGCCTTCTACCACCAAAACGACTGTGCAGATGACAGAACTGCTGCCTCACAGCTCCCAGGAGCCATGTTCGATCCTGACCTCGGACGATGTCTGTGTGGAAGTTGCACATTCTCCCCGCAACTGTGTGGGCTACCTCCGGGTGCTCCGGTTTCCTCCCACATCCCAAAGCTGCGTGGGTTAGTAAGTTAATCGGCCACTGTAAAATCAGAATCAGAATCAGGTTTATTATCACTGACAAATGATGTGACACGTGTTGTTTTGCAGCAGCAGTACAGTGCAAGACATAAAAATCTATAAATTACAAAAATAAATAAGTAGTGCAAGAAAAAAGGAATAATGAGCTACTGTTGATGGGTTCATGGACCTTTCAGGAATCTGATGGCGGAGGGGGAGAAGCTGTTCCTGAAACGTTGAGTGTGGATCTTCAGGCTCCTGTACCTCCTCCCCGATGGTAGCAACGAGAAGAGGGCGTGTCCCAGTGTGTGGGTAAGTGGTGAAATCTGGCAGGGGGGAGTTGATGAGAAAGTCAGCCCTTCTCCTTTCCAGTCCCGATGAAGGGTCTCGACCCGAGACGTCGACTGTTTATTTCCCTCCGTAGATGCTGCCTGACCTGCTGAGTTCCTCCAGCATTTTGTATGTGTGTGTGTGTGTGTGTGTGTGCGCGCGTGTGTGTGTCTGTGCGCGCGCGCGTGTGTGTGTGTGTGTGTGTGTGTGTGTATGTGTGTGTGTGTGTGTGTGTGTGTTGCTCCAGATTCCAGCATCTCAGAATAAAATATAAGGGATTAATGTAAGGTTAGTATGAATGACTGGTTGACGGTCAGCACAGACTCAGTGGGCTGAAGGTGCTGTTTCTGTGCTGCATCTTTCTATGACTCTATAACTCAAGCAGCCTCTCCAGATGAAGTAGTGGTTCACTCAAACCACTTCCCACCTGGTGAACTGCATTTGCTGTTCACCATGTGGTCTCCCCTACACTGGAGAAACCAAACACAGATTGGGTGACCGCTTTGGGTGACACCCAGATCCATTCTGCACGAGTGTCCCTGAGCTTCTCGTTTTAATTCCCCACCCCAGTTCCACGTTGACCTATCAGTCTGTGGATGAACGAAGTTCCTTCAAGACTGCAGCACAAAACCCCAGGCTTATAGCCATGGTGTAGTGCTGAGGGACACACTTCTCCACTGTGACGTTAAACCAGGACTCTGCCTTCCTAGTAGATGGGTGCAAGCATGTACCTACCTATGCTGCTTTCCAATCATGAACTGCGCTTAATCTTTGTTTTTTTCCAGTCTTTAAAGGAACGATTACAAAGACCATATTGGGCTGATCCCCAGAGTCATTGAGTCACACGCCATCATGGGTCCATCATACCCATTGACACTCAACCCTCTTACCCGCACTTGCACCTTAAGTTTCTAAACCTGGGCGATTCAAGTGCTCCTCTCGGTATTTCTTAAATGCTGTGAGAGCCTCTGCCTCCACCACCTCTTCAGGGAGTGCGTTCCAGATTACAACCACCCTCTGGGTGAAAAAAAATCTTTCCTGAGATTCCTACTAAACCTCTTATCCTATATTGTATTCAGTTCTGGTTGCCTCGTTATAGAAAGGATGTGGAAGCTTTAGAGAGGGTGCGGAGGAGATTTACCAGGACGTCGCCTGGATTGGAGAGCATGTCTTATGAGGATAGGTTGAGCGAGCTAGGGCTTTTCTCTTTGGAGGATGAGAGGTGACTTGATAGAGGTCTACAAGATGGTAAGAGGCATAGATCGAGTGGACAGTCAGAGACTTTTTCCCAGGGCGACAATGGCTAACACGAGGGGACATAATTTTAAGGTGATTGGAGGAAAGTATAAGGGGGATGTCAGGGATAAGTTTTTTACACAGAGAGTGGTGGGTGCGTGGAATGCACTGCTGGCAGAGGTTGTGGGGGCAGATACATTAGGGACATTTAAGAGACTCTTAGATAGACACATGAATGATAGAAAAATGGGGGACTCTGTGAGAGGGAAGGGTTAGATAGATTATAGAGCAGGATAAAATGTAGACACAACATTGTGGGCTGAAGGGCCTGTACTGTGCTGCAGTGTTCTATGTTCTATAGTTTTACACACCACTGCTGTGGGGAAAGTTTTCCCACTATCAAACCTATCTATAATACCATTGTATACCTCTATCAGATCACCCCCACCCCCTCAGCCTCCTCCACTCCAGATAGACTGCTTTCTCTCTCAGTGTGAACTAGGATGTGAATACAGGCCGCAGAGGGGTTGATGCGGCTTTGTGATACGCTGGCCTGAGGCTTTATTTCTTCGGCTAGGGGGAAGGAGGTAGAATGCGATGAGTGTGTCGAGAGATTGGCTTTCTCCTCCTGCCTTCAGTGTCGAAAGGGCATGGATAAAAGTCCGCCGAATAATCACAGTGGTGTCGCCTGCATAAAGGGAACAAAAGTCCCATTCAGTCCCTTCTCCCTTTCAGCACCCACCCCTGCCCCCCACCAAACCCCACCCCTTCCCCACTCCCGTCGCCCTCCACGTTGGAGGTGGGTCTGTTGGGGAAGAGGGGCACGGACAATAAACTTTCCACCGCGGGCCTTTGATATTGAAATCAAACATTGGTCAGCTCAAGCATTGGAGCTTAGGAGCCACCAGGGCTGGCAAAGGTTGCGGTGATCGTTGTGGAGGTCAGGGTGTGTGTTTAACAACCTGTTGTGACAGGACCCATGACTTGTCTCTGCAATCATCCTCTTCTGAAGCTGGGAGGATCCCCCATGATGGCCATTAACTCCTTCAGTGTCAAATGCCTCTAAGAGTCACAGAGTCATAGAGTTACACTGAGGAAAGTAGGCCTTCAGCCCAACACGTCTATGATGCCCCATCTAAGCTAGTCCCACTTGTCTGCTTTTGGTCCATATCCCTCGAAACCTTTCCTATCCATGGACCTGGATTGTTTGTTGGCTCTGGACCTGTACTCAATGGAGTTCAGAAGGATGAGGTGGGATCTCATTGAAACTTAGTGGATACTGTAAGGCCTGGGTAGAGTGGACTTGGAGAGGATGTTTCCATCAGTGGGAGAGTCTAGGATCCGAGGGCACAGCCTCAGAATAAAGCGACGTCCCTTTAGAACTTGGACGAAGAGGAATTTCGTCAGCCAGAGGGCGGCGAATCTGTGGAATTCGTTGCCACAGAGGGCTGTGGAGGCCTAGCCATTGGGTGTATTTAAGGCAGAGATTGATAAGTTCTTGTTTGGTATGGGGGTTAAGGCTTACGGGGAGAAGGAGGGAGAACAGGGTTGAGAAAGGAAAATCAGTCATGATTGAATGACTGAGCAAACTTGATGGGCCAAATGGCCTAATTCTGCTCCTGTATCTTATGGGCTTATGGTCTTCCTGTCCAAGTGTTTTTTAAATGTCTGTTTACAGAATACAAATTACCCTCCTTCCACAAATAATTTAAATTCTTGAAGGTTTTGGTAGACAAGGTGGGTTTTCACACTCTACCTGGTCTTGGAAAATTATTATCGTTCCTTCACCGTCGCTGGGTCTAAACCGCGGGACTCCCTCCCCAACTGCACTGTGGGAGCACCTTCACCAGAACGACCATTGCAGTTCACGAAGGTGGCCAGAATAGTGAGGTTGCAGAGATTTCCTATCTCCTCATGACATGGGAGGAGACCATTTGGCCCATTGAATGTGTGCCAGCTCTCAAAGCAATCCCATCAACCCACTTATTTCACTGTAATCCATTCCCTCATCAACACACTCCCTGATTCACTCACTACCCACCTGCAAGAGGGGCATTTCACTGTTGGTGGGTTAACTGGCAACCGTAATTTGCCCCCAGTGTGTGGGTGAGGGGTAGAAACTGCGGGGAGTTGATGGGACTGCGGGGAGGATAACATGGGGAATGTGTAGGATTAGTGTAAAGTGGGGGCTTGATGGTTGGCATGGACTTGGTGGGCCGAAGGGCCTGTTTCCATGCTGTGTGATACTGACTCACAACCGTAGCACCTTAGTTCTAGATTCTCCCGCAAGAGGAAGCTTTCCCTCCACATCCAGCCTGTCAAAATCCCTCTGCATCTTCCCCTCTCACTCCGTCAGTCATAGAGTCATACAGCACGGAAACAGGCCCTTCGGCCCAACTCATCCATGCCGACTGTGTTGCCCAGCGAGCTTGTCACATCTGCCCGTGTTTGGCCCATAGCCCTCTAAATCTCTCTTATCCATGTACTTACCTAGATGGCTTTTAAATGTTGCTGATGTGCCCGCATCAACCACTATTTCTGGCAGCTCATTCCAAATACGCACCACCCTTTGAGTGAAGGAGCTGCCCTGATGTCCCTTTTAAATCTCTCACCTCTGACCTTAAACCTGTGCCCTCTTGTTTTTAGAACCCGCTCCCTGGGAAAAAGACTGAGCTTTCACCCTGTCTATGCCCCTCATGATCTTATATGCCTCTATCAGGTCACCCCTCAAGGGGATAAACTCCTTGTCTACTCAACCTTTGCTTGTAACTCTGGCCCCCAAGTCCAGGCAACATCCTGGTAAATCTTTTCTACACTCTTTCTAGTTTATTAACATCTTTCCTATAACAGGGTGACCAAAACTGTGCACAATACTCCAAGTGCAGCCTCACCATCAATTTATATAACTGCAACTCCTGTACTCAGTGCCCTGACCGATGAAGGCCAGCGAGCCAAATGCCTTCTTCACCGCCTGTGAAGCTGCTTTCAGTGAACTATGCACTTGCACACCTAGGTCCCTCTGTTCCATAACACTCCCCAGGGCCCTACCATTGATTGTATAAGTCCTACCCTGGTTTGATCTCCCAAAATGCAATACCTCACGTTTATAGACCATAGAACATTACAGCACAGTACAGGCCCTTCAGCCCATGATGTTGTGCTGACACTTTATCCTGCCCTAATATCTATCTAACCCTTCCCTCCCACATAGCCCTCCATTTCTCTATCATTTGCCAATCCTCAGCCCACATACCCAGCTGATCAAGATACCCCTGTCATTCCTCATAACCTTCTGCACTGTCTACAACACCGGCTATTTTAGTATCATCCACAAACTTTCTAACCATGCCTTATACTTTCACATCCAAATCGTTTGTATAAATTACAAACAACAAAGGTCCCAACACCGACTCCTGTGGCACACCACCAGTACATTGTACCATTGGATAGAAGCCTAATCTGGCCAGCATTTCCTCATAAGACAACCCACCCATTCCAGATATCAGTCTAGTAAACCTGCTCTCAACACTGGGTAATGTGTCCACATCCTTCCTCAATGCCTCTCAATGGCGAGTGGACGGTACGATTCCGGGCATACTGTCCACTCGTCAGCTCATTTCTTGCCCTCCTCACTACCACCCTAACCATAGCAGAGCCTGGATATGTAGGGATGTGGAGTTAAGGTTCCCTTCTTGGGCTGATCCATTAACTGCTGGACATCCCGCATTTGGAGGAGAATTCCGAGGATTTATGGGGTTCCAGCCAGGTGTTTCTGCTATTTAACGTTGTGTCCTGAAGATAAATGTGTCAACTCGTGATCCATCAGCTTTGCTCTCCCTTGCTCGTCACACTTGCCCCGTACCAGCTCTGTTCTAGGCCACATGTGTTAGCTTTTAAAAAACAATACGCAATTTAACACCTCTCAAATTAGAATCTGGCGCTGGGATATTTATCCCGGGCAGCTCCTCGCCCTCCCCCACCCGACCCTGCATCAGACAGCTTTTACCAGTTCCAGATTGCAAAGGTCCTTTCTGGGTCACTCTGTAACATGCAGTGAAATGTAACGGGCTTGGCTGTCTGGCTCCCATCACATGGGAGGTCGCATGGGCTCTTTTGCAAAGTCCCATAGAGTTATCTGGGATAGTAACAGGCCCTTCAGCCCAACTCATCCATGCTGACCAAACTGCCTATCTGAGCTCGTCCCATTTGCCTGTGTTCGGCCCATATCCCTCTCAACCTTTCCTATCCATGTATCTGTCCAAGTACCTTTTAAATGTTGTTAACGTACCTGCCTCAACCACTTCCTCTGGCAGCTCGTTCCATATACCCACCACCCTCTGTGTGGAAAAGTTTTCACCTTAAGGACACCTTTAAATCCTTCCCCTCTCACCTTTAACCTATGCCCTCTAGTTTTATACTCCCCTGCACTGTGACCATTCTCCTTATCAATAACCCTCATGATTTTATACACCTCTATAAAGTCACCCCTCCGCTTCCTATGCTCAAGGGAAAAAGCCCCAGCCTATCTAGTCTCTCATTATAACTCAGCAGTTTGGTTTTGGATTATAATTGTCATGTGTACCACGCCATCCAGACAGATCATTCCATACATCAGTACATCAAGGTAGTAGAAAGGAAAACAGAATACTGAACATAGGTGTTACTGTTACAGAGAAAGTGCAGAGACCGAGCCCTCCAGTCCTGGTAACATCCTTGTGAATCTTTTCAGCACCCTTTCCAGCTTAAGGACATCATTCCTATCTTAAAACCTCCCACCCTGGAAGCCCACTTCAAATAACCATGTAGTGAGTTCACTTTAAATTCCCTACCGTGTTAATCAACCTTAAATCCCTTATGCTGTGAACCGTACCCCTACCCAATGAGCCATGTTTTAAATAGGCTATGATCTCATCTTAAATCCAAGAATCCACCTTAAATCCTCTGCCTGAGTCCACCTTAAATCCTTCCCTGAGGGTCCACCATTTTTCCCCTACCCTGTGAGCCATGTCTTAAATCTCTTACAACTGAGCCCACCTTAAATCTCCCTACCTTGAATCCACCTTAAATCTCCATACCCTGGAGTCAGGAGGTAATCTAGCTGCCTTCCAGCTCGAGTGACCCAGGTTCAATCATTCTCCCTGTAATTGTGTGGGGGTTTCCTCCGGGTGGTCCCATTTCCTCCCACATCCCATGGGTTAAGTGACCCCTGTAAATAGCCTCCAGTGTGTGGGTGAATGGTAGAATCTGGGGGAGGGGGGGGATGTGGGGAGATTAGGTTACAGAGGAAATTACTGGGGCATATGGGATTGCCCTGTGAGCTGGCACAAGACTCGATGGGCCGAACGGTCTCCTTTTCTCTTATAAGGAAATACGCACAGGGTGACCAATTAACCTACTGACCCGCATGTTGCTGGGATGCAGGAAGGAAACTGGAGATCCCGGGGGTGGGTGGGTGTGGGGTGGGGATCCCACTCGGTCACAGGGAGAACGGGCAAGCTCCACCCACGGGCAGCGCCGGAGGTCGGGGTCGAACTGGAATTGTGAGGCAGCGGCTCTACCACCACCCTGCCACTCATACAATGGCAAGAGGTTTCAAGGGGGTCTGAGGAAGAACTTTATTTGTACCCAGAGGGTGGTTGGGATCTGGAACGCACTGCCTGAAGGGGGGTGGCGGAGGCAGAGACCCTCACAAGAATCAACTAATATCTGGATGAGCACTTGAATTGCGAAGGACCAAGTGCTGGGAAATGGGATTAGTACGTGCACTTGATGGTCACCATGGATGTGGCGGGCTGAAGGGCCTTTTTCTCTGCTGTGTGACCCTATGCTTCTTGTAACTTTAATAGCAACTTAACTCTTTCCTGGGGGCTGGTCTCTCATTCATATGAATGACAAGCTTTCTCTAGGCTATACCTCACACAGACTCAGTTTGGAACATTTATCCTGCCCGGAAGATACGTGGGAGCCCTGCAGAAGTTCATGGAAGTGCAATAAGGTGCAAGGTCACAACAAGGTAGGTCGTGAAGTCATAGTCCATCTCATTGTATAAGGGAACCATTCAATAGTCTTATCACAGTGGGATAGAAGCTATCCTTAAGTCTGGTGGTACGTGGCCTCAGGCTCCTGTATCTTCTACCTGATGGAAGAGGAGAGAAGAGAGAATGACCCGGGTGGGTGGGGGCTTTGATTATGCTGGCTGCTTTGCCAAGACAACGAGAGGTAAAGACAGAGTCCAAAGAGGGGAGGCTGGTGTCCGTGACGCACTGGGCTGTGTCCACAACTCTCTGCAGTTTCTTGCGGTCCTGGGCAGAGCAGTTGCCGTACCAAGCCATGATGCTTCCAGATAGGATGCTTTCTATGGTGCATTGGTAAAAGTTGGTGAGATGGTACTAATGGTACCTTGGCCTCCGCTCCACTTTTCTGCCTGTTTCTCATAACACTTGATTCCTTTATTGACCAAACATCCAAATAAATCTATCTATCTTAGGCAACCAGAGGCTTGGAGATTACGAGGAGGAAAAGAGGAAAAGAGTCAATGATGTGCTCAAAGTCTTGCTTCATCCTTGGGAATAGATTCCTGGGAACTTCAAGTGGAGAAGGAGCTTTCGGGATGGTATGGAGAACCTCGAAGCAATGCATTGGGAGCACACAGCAGTGGAAAGAGCAGACCACTTCCAAACTACTCACCTGTCCCACCTCCTGCCCCGTCTGTGGAAGAGTCGGCGGTTCCTACAACTTCCTCAGCAGAGCTCACAGAACTGGTGTGGAAGTGGGTCATTCTCAATCCCTGGGACTCCCAGAGTGAGTTGTAAATGAGGGAAGAGAGGGAGCAAGGTGGAGAGGTTGGGGATTTGGGAGCCCTAGTTCAGGATCCCCTTAAGGTAGGTAGTAAAGAAGGCAAATGCAATGTTAACACTCATTTCGAGAGGGCTAGGAATATAAAAGCAAGGATGTACTGCTGAGGCTTTATAAAGAGTTGGTCAGACCGCATTTGGAATATTGTGAGCTATTTTGGGCTCTGTATCTAAGGAAAGATGTCCTGGCCCTGGAGAGGGTCCAGAGGAGGTTCACAAGAATGATCCCAAGAATGAAAGGATTAATCTATGAGGAGCGTTTGATGTCTCTGGGCCTGTACTCGATGGTAGTTCAGAAGGATGGGGGGGGGGGGGATCTCATTGGTATTTGTATTGGTTTATTTTTGTCACTTGTACCGAGGTGCAGTGAAAAACTTGTCTTGCATACCGATCCTAGTGTAGTGGTTAGCGTGACACTATTACAGTGCCAGCGATTGGGGTTCGATTCCCGTCGGTGTCTGTAAGGAGTTTGTACGTTCTCCCGTGTCTGCATGGGTTTTCTCTGGGTGCTCCGGTTTCCTCCCACATTCTAAAGACATATGGGTAGGTTAATATGGGGTTTTAAAATGGGTGGCGCGGACTCGTTGGGCCAAAAGGGCCTGTTACAACGCTGAAAATAAAATAAAAAAAAAAATTCCTTACACAGTGCAGTTACACTGAGTTAGTACAGAGTGCATGGAGGTAGCACAGGTAAAAATAATAACAGTACAGAGTAAAGTGTCACAAGCCTGGATAGAGAGGATGAGGAGAATGGGGTTGGGAGAAAAGAAAAATTCAGCCATAATTGAATGGCGGAGAAGACTTGATAGGCCAAATGACCTAATTCTGTTCCTATGTGTTAGGGTCTTATGGATTCTGGAGCTCGGACCTGGGCGGCTGAAGGCACACTCGCCAGCGGCGGGGCAAGTGAACTCAGGGAGGGGCGGTGGGGGTGGAGTTGCAGGGGGACCGTCACGAGGCCTGGAAGCGGTCATCGAGGCCAGAACAAGGAGGGGGGTCTGAAAATGGGGTTCACAATCCAGTCAGCACGGCACAGGCAAACTACCCTGAGGGATGTGGACTGCAGAACCAGCCTTGCTTTCGAGAGGGGAGGGGCAGCAGCTCGGGAAAGCAAGCGGTGACCGACACTCCACACGTAGAGTGATAATTAAAATGAAGGCGTAGCCACTTAGCTGTTCTTTTTTTTGAATGTGGATTGCTTTCAATTAATTATGATCACGTTCTGTGCTCAAGTGCAGAAAGCAGACAGTGTTTCCATTGTGGGGCTGAGCACAGGTGAGACTGGCAGGAGAGGGCCCCGAACCTCAATCCACCAGAGAGGCTGCGCGGGAAAGAGAATAGCTTGCAACAGGCAGTCAGCCAGGCAAACGTGCCGAGCCTCACGTTCAGCAAGCAGTTCCTCAGCAGCTCACCCGTACTGGCTAAGGTGCAGTCAGAGGGCGGGGGAGAGAAAATAAAACTCTTTCAAGTGCTCCAAAGACGTACGGGTTAGGAAGCTGTGGGGTGCGCTGCGACACTTGCGGGCTGCCCCCAGCACACTCTACGCAAAAGATGCATTTCACTGTGCGTTTTGATGTACACGTGACTAATGAAGATATCTTATCCTAGAAAGTTAAAGGCAATGAAACATTCAAGGTGCTATTGCTGGTCTTTCTGGTGATGCCTTATGCAGTCAACTTATAAATCCCCACTAAACTTATCTATGTTTGCCCTGTCCCTGAATAGTGGAGTGTTTAGCATTCAGCAAAGTGGGAATAATGTGGGAAAAAGTGGGATTAAGATGCTAAAGGAAGCTTGAATTTGGCAGGGTGTTGGAAAACCATCATATCCAGCATTGTATTCCCTGCCCTGTCGTAGAAACATGCCCCTTTTATACAACAGAAAGGCCTGGATAGAGTGGACGTGGAGAGGACGTTTCCATCAGTAGGAGGGTCTAGGATCTGAGGGCACAGCCTCAGAATAAAGGGACGTCCCTTTAGAACTGAGATGAGGAGGAATTTCTTCAGCCAGGGGGTGGTAAACTGGTGGAATTCGTTGCCACAGAGGGCTGTGGAGCCCAAGTCACTGAGTGTATTTAAGGCAGAGATTGATAGGTTCTTCATTGGTGAGGGGGTTAAGGGTTATGGGGAGAAGGCGGGAGAATGGGGTTGAAAAAAAATCAGCCATGATTGAATGGCGGAGCAGACTCGATGGGCCGAATGGCCTAATTCTGCTCCTATATCTTATGGTCTTATGGCCTTAACACTACCACCTCTTAATTAAGAAATACCCACGATGTCGAAGCTTACTGAATGTGGAAAAAGGGTCATGGATAATCTCACTGATGTACAATTTCTCTCACTTCCCCACATCCCGAGAGTTAGTAGCCCTGGGTTTGCTTGCCCTTTCATGACTTGGCCTGGCCTGCCACTTGTACCTCCGTGCACGCACCCTACACACCTATCATTGCAACTACACCCCACCCAGCTCTGGACAACCCTGCTCCCACTCAACCCAACCCAATCATCAACTACTTTCCAAATGCCAACGGCAAAATGGGATGTGACATCTCATGGCCTTAGCCAACCAAAGGGAAATGGGAAATCAAAAACAAACTTGCAGATGCTGAAAATCTGGGACAAAAACAAAAAATGCTAAATGTGCCCAACAGGTCAGGCAGAGAAATGTGGAAAGAGAAATACATTTAACCTTTCAGGTCAAGGACCCTTCATCAGAGGTAGGAGAGGGAAAACAATTTGGTTTCAAGGTGCAGAAAAAATAGGCCAGTGATAAATAGGACAAAGGGAATATCTCTGATAGGGTGAGACCACAGAAAATCTGAACCAATACTACAGATGGATGACGTACAGCTCATTGGCCAGTTCTAACATAAAGGGAGAAAGCACGTTATCTGAAGTTGTTGAATTCACTGTTGAGTCTGGAAGGTTGGAATGTCCTCTCATCACCTTCTGAGAGAAATAATTTCACCTCATCTTAAATAAATGAAACAATTTTAAGTATTGATATATAGTTCCAGATTCTCCCACAAGAGGAAACATTTTCTCTGCGTCCAACCTGTCAAGACCCCTCAGGATCTTATGTGTTTCAATCAAGGTCTCTCTCCCTCTTCTGAACTCCAGCAGATACAAGCCTAGTCTGTCCAATCTTTCCTCATAATCTAACCGGTTTCTTCCCGTAAACCCTCTTCGAACCACTCCCAACGTGTCTACATCCTTAGATAAGGTGACCAAGAGCAAGGCATGAACAGAGGATGTTCAGGGAAAGTGATGTAATGGGGAGGGGCAGGAACGGGAATGGAGATGGGGAGTAAGGGTTGGGAATGGGGCCTGGTGGGTGATGGAGAGGGTTGAGAATGGGGATTTGCGTGCAAAGGTATTGGTATTGATTTATTATTGTCACTTGTACCAAGGTACAGTGAAAAACTTGTCTTGCATACCGGTCGTACAGACCAATTCATTACACGGTGCAGTTACAATGAGTCAGTGCAGAGTGCATTGATGTAGTACAGGTAAAAACAATAACAGTACAGAGTAAAGTGTCACAGCTACAGACAAAGTGCAGTGCAGGCAGACAATAAGGCGCAAGGTCTCAACAAGGTAGATTGCGAGGTCAGAGTCCATCTCATCGTATAAGGGAACTGTTCAATTGTCTTATCACAGTGGGATAGAAGCTGTCCTTGAGCCTGGTGATATGTGTCCTCGGGCTCCTGTATCTTCTACCCAATGGAAGAGGAGAGAAGAGAGAATGTCCTGGTGATATGGGGAATGCGAATAGGAATGGAACGAGGTCCCAATGGGGTTGGGAATGGAGGATGGGAAGGGGTAGGGATGGGTATTATGTTAATTCAATTAGTACTTGGATGAATTTAAGGCTGTTGAGAGTAAAGGAAAGGAAACCCTATGCCCATTGTATTGTGAAATAACACACACAGCAGTATGTGCTCATGCAGAGGTGCACAGATACAAAGGAGCACAATGCTACTCATTCCCTGTAGAAACCATGGGGAGAAAACTGGCCGGGATATTGGATTGTTCCTCCTTGCTGCATCAAAACATGATGGTATTTAGTGTCTGCGTCAAATAAGGTGCCGTCCTAAAAAAACCGACAAAGCGGCCGTAAACAAATGCCTGACTGCATTAGAATGGCTTGCAGCCAAACAGATACGTTAAACAGTGGGTCCCAGTGGGGCCATTCCCAATTTCTCATAAGCCTCCACTATTCTGCTGCCAGAGAAGGGTGTTAGCCTTCGAAAGGCACACTCCGCAAGGCAGTCAGACTGAACTGTTGCCACGGAGGCGACAGAGGCTGGAGGGGGCGCTGAGCTTCACTGGAAGAGACATTGAAGTGCTAGTGAATGAGACACCTTCCAAGAGGGAGAAGAAATAGACAAATGAACAATGTTGTAACAAATATCTTTCCATCACTGGATATGTCAAGGTGGCCTCTACAGCCCTGTAAATATTATTCTTGGGTGTTGGCACATGCACACGTGTACACAGATGTATGCACACAGGTACGTGTGCGCGCATGCGCGCACACACACATACACAGACACACAGACAGACAGACACACACACACACACACACACACACACACACACACACACACACACACACACACACACACACACACACACACACACACACACACACACACACACACGCCAGCTGCCTCACAGCACCAGAGGCCCGGGTTCAATCCTGATCTCCTGTGTGGGGTTTGCACTTTCTCCCTGTGACCCCCACGGATTCACAGGTTTCCTCTGGGTGCTCCCATTTCCCCCGGCCCCGTCGCCCCCACTTCCCAAATATGCAGGTCGGTAGGTTCAGTTGCCGCTGTAAATTGCCCCAAGTGTGTAGGTAAATGGTAGAATCTGGGGAAGAATTGATGAGAATGTGGGGGGGGATAAAATGGGACTAACATAGAGAAGCGTAAATGGGTGGTCGATGGTTGGTGCGGACACAATGGATTGAATGGCCTGTTTCCATGCTGTATCTCTTGATAACACTTTGCAGCGGGTTTTGGAGCTCCCCATGAAATGTCCCATCGTGAGGTGAGCTGCCTCTCAGACAGCTTCTAAACATAGCACTCAGTGGGCTGGGCTCCTATGTTTCTTGTCGCAGCTGATAAACCGCAGTCATCCTCCGGATCAGGACCTCCAACTTAATGTCAGGTTCCATGAAACTCTGGATGCATCCTGGTCAGCAGTCTAACTTTCTCTTGGATGTGAGTGCCAACATGATTCACTCCGGGTTACATTGATTTTGAACTGCCTATTTGTAAACGAAAAGTGTGTACCATGCAATTGAATTTCAAGGCAGTCAGTATTTTCTACGAACCATCCTGCTTTGCAGAAATAAGTGAAATATAACAATGGCCTCAAAGAGGAGGAGAAGCAGGGATCAAAACATTCCTGTGATCTCATCTGTGGTTATTGCTGCGTTTGATTTTCACAACTTGTGATGTCTGCCATACTGTGCTCCTACTGACACAGAGCAGGTCACAACACTCACTTTAATATCCTTTCCTTTTTACTTTCCAGAAGTCCGTAAGGTATTTGACCCGCATTCAACTGATCACCTTCCGTTCTCTGTGAAAGGGGGGATTAATGGAGGGTGTTCTAAGCCAGGCTCCCTTTCCAGAGAACTGTGAATGAGTTAAACAAGGAGGAAAGAGCAGAGCTCAACACTTAAGAAGTGAAAACAAAAGCTCAAGCATGAGGTGTTATGAAATGTCAGCTTCAGCGTGTTTGAAAACCACTGAATCAAAAGACTACGCCATGACTGTGACATTAAAATATTTTTTAACATAAGTTACTTATGAGATGTTAGACCAAGGCTCTATCTGGTCTCTCAAGTTGACCCAGATGTTACTCAAGATCCCACAGAATGTAAGACATTTTTATCACTGCACCATAGAAAGCATCAATATCCGGATGCATCACGGCTTGGTATGGTAACTGCTCTGCTTGAGACCTCAAGGAACTGCAGAGTGGTGTGGACACAACCTAGCATATCACGGAAACCAGCCTCCCCTCCATGGACTCTGTCTACACTTCTCGCTGCCAACATAATCAAAGACCCCCACCCACCCCGGACATTCTCTCTTCTCCCCCTCCCATTGGGTAGAAGATACAAAAGCCTGAAAGCACGTACCACCAGACTCAAGGACAGCTTTAGCCCGCTGTTATAAGACTATTGGTATTGGTATTGGTATTGGTTTATTATTGTCACTTGTACCGAGGTACAGTGAAAAACTTGTCTTGCATACCGTTCGTACAGATCAATTCATTACACAGTACATTGGGGTAGTACGGGGTAAAAACAATAACAGAATACAGAGTAAAGTGTCACAGCTACAGGGAAGTGCATTGCAGGCAGACAATAAGGTGCAAGGTCAAATAAGGTAGATCGTGAGGTCAAGAGTCCATCTCATCATATAAGGTTATATAAAACTGAGGTCACGGAATCATAGAGTCACACAGCACGGAAACAGGCCCTTCGGCCCAACTGGTCCATGCCGACCAAGATTCCCATCTAAGCTCATCCCATTTGCCTGCGTTTGGCCCATATCCTTCTAAACTTTTCCAATCCATGTACTCCAAGTACCTTTTAAATGTTGTTAATGTACCTGCCTCAACCACTTCCTCTGGAAGTTCATCCCATATACTGACCACCCTCAGGTTCCTTTTAAATCTTAATCTTAAATCTCTCACCTTAAACCTATGCCCTCTAGTTCTTGATTCCCCAACCCTGGGAAAAAGACTGTGCGTATTCACTCTATCTATGCCCCTCATGATTTTATACACTTCTATAAGATCACCCCTCATTCTCCCACACTCCAACGAGAAAAGCTCCGACCTGCTCAAACTCTCTCCATAACTCAGTCCCTCAAGTCCCGGCAATATCCTCGTAAATCTCCTCTGCACTCTTTCCAGTTTAATGGCATCAATAGCAGGGTGACCTAAAATGAACACAATCTTCCAAATATTCCAAGGTGTGTAAGAACCTCTTCTCACAGAGGATGGTGAATCTCCCCCCTTCCTCTTGCTCCGCCATCCTGACCTCTGGAGTTCCCTCTCCCAACTCTGGCTCTGGCCGCACACCCCACTTTCCCTCTGGAAACCCGGCTCACGTTCTGGACTAATGGTGAGCCAGATGCCTGGCCATTGAGATTCCCAAACAATTGGATTATCGGGAGTTTTGCTGCAGCCCTTTGTGTCCTGGATATCAGTCTGTTCAGGCGACTGAAAGGTGATATACAGTAGTGTAGCAGTTAGTGTGACGCTATTGCAGCGCCAGCGACCCAGGTTCAATTCCCGCTGCTGTCTGTAAGGAGTTTGTACGTTCTCCCCGTGTCTGCGTGGGTTTCCTCCGGGTGCTCCCGGTTTCCTCCCACATTCCAAAGACATATGGTTCAGGAAGTTGTGGGGCGTGCTATGCTGGCGCCGGAACGTGGCGACACCTGCAGGCTGCCCCCAGAGCACTCTACGCAAAAAGATGTATTTACTGTGTGTTTCGATGTACCTGTGACTAATAAAGGTATCTTAAAAAACACACAAAACGCTCCAGGAACTCAGCAGGTCAGGCAGCATCTATGGAGGGAAATGGACAGTCAATGTGTCGGGTCGAGATCCTTCATCCCGACTAACGCTGCCTGACCAGCTGAGTTCCTCCAGCACCTTGCGTGTTGCTGCAGATTCCAGCATCCGCCGTCTCTCCTCCACTTGACTGAGAAGTGACGCAGTGGCCAGGATGGGCCTCAGTGGGTGGGAGCTCACCAGACCTCTGCACGGACTCCCATCACCCTGCGTGTCATGGGAGAGTTGTGAATTGAAATGCATGCACTTTGTAGGACATTTGCAGTGACAGCAAACCACCTCCATGCCGTGTACACTGCACATCCTCAAATGCAGCTGGCTGCAGAACCCGCTAGCACAGCACAGGGCGGGAGTCTGCTTTCCTTCTCTCCGTTCCACTCATTCTGTGAGGTCTCAGCACACCAGTAAAGCCAGTTCCCCTTGTTTCTTGCTGCCAGGTGTAATCTCCCCACTGTCAGAACAAAGGAGAGCCGGCCTTTCTTTCTCTCAAAGGACGAAAACAAACAATTTTGTTTTCTTTTTGTTTTAACTCGATGAAAAGAAGCTGTGTTGAAGTTTCTATGGGCCAGGTGCTTAATGTAAGGTATATTACCTGGAAATGTTCCCCACTTTAGGGTCTTCGGAGAGGGGATGCAGGGATGATGCTTCCCTTGGTTGGGATGTCCAGAATCAGGGTTTGCTGCCTCAATAGAAATGGTTGCCCAGTCAGGACTGGGTTGAGAACAAACTTCTTGCCCCTGAGGGTAGCAAACCTTCGGAACTCTCTACCCAAACGGGCTCGAGTTATAAGCATACACTGGATAGGCTGGGTCTGTTTTCCCTGGATTGGAGATCATGTCTTATGAGGATAGGTTGAGCGAGCTAGGGCTTTTCTCTTTGGAGAGGAGGAGGATGAGAGGTGACTTGATAGAGGTGTACAAGATGATAAGAGGCATAGATCGAGTGGACAGTCAGAGACTTTTTCCCAGGGCGACAACGGCTTGCATGAGGGGACATAATTTTAAGGTGTTTAGAGGAAGGTATAAGGGGGATGTCAGGGGTAAGTTCTTTACACAGAGAGTGGTGGGTGCGTGGAGCGCACTGCCAGAAGAGGTTGTGGGGGCAGATACATGAGGGACATTTAAGAGACTCTTAGATAGCCACATGAATGATAGAGAAATGGAGTGCCATGTGGGAGGGAAGGGTTAATCTTGGAGCAGGATAAAATGACGGCGCAACATTGTAGGCTGAAGGGCCTATACTATGCTGTAGTATTCTATGTTCTGTAAGAGGCCGAGGGGTTTATAAAATCATGGGGGGCAAAAGTAGGGTAGATAATCAGTCTTTTTCCCGGTGTAGGGGAGTCTAAAACTAGAGGGCATAGGTTTAAGGTGAGAGAGGAAAGATTTAAAGTGGATCTGAGGGGCAACTTTTTCACATAGAAGATTGTAGGTATATGGAACAAGAGGGGAAGGATTTAAAGAGGGCACGAGGAGGATGTTTAGAGGGTATGCGGAGCGAGCTGCCAGAGGGAGTGGTTGAGGCGGGTACAGTCAAATGTTTAAATGATATTTGGACAGGCACACAGACTGGAGAGGTGTAGACGGATATGGGCCAAACGCAGGTAAATGGGATCAGTGTAAATAGGCATTTTGGTCGGAATGGGCCAAAGGCCCTATCTCCGTGCTCTGTGGCTTGATGACTCTGTGAATCAAAGAGGACTCAAGTCACTGAGTATATTCAGGAAAAGGATTGATGGATTTTTAGTTGTTAAGGGAATCAAGGGAGATGAGAATCATGCAGGATAATGATAAGATAAGATAATATCTCTTTATTAGTCACATGTACATCGAAACACACAATTAAATGCATCTTTTGCGTAGAGTGTCCTGGGGGCAGTCCACAAGTGTCGTCACTCTTCTGGTGCCAACATAGCATGCTCACAACTTCCTAACCCGTACGTCTTTGCAATGTGGGAGGAAACCGGAGCACCCGGAGGAAACCCACGCAGGCACGGGGAGAACGTACAATCTCCTTACAGACAGCGGCTGGAATTGAACCCGGGTCGCTGGCGCTGTAAAGCATTATGCTAACCGCTACACTACTGTGCCTGCTGAGGTGCTGAGGTGAAAGATCATCCATGATTTTATTGAATGGCAGAGCAAGTACGAGGGGCTGAAAGGCCGACTCCAGCTCCTGGTTCTTATGTTCTTATGACCCCGAATGTCCTTACCCAGACACTGATGGGAATGTGGAGCTCACTCCCACAGGGGAACACCTGAGGTGGATCTGGGAAGAGCGCATGAATGGCAAATGGGTCGGAGGACGTGTTGGTCGGGTTGAGATGATGGGAAGTGTCTCCTGTGAAGCATAAGCACGCAATTGGGCCGAATGGCCTGTTTCTGTGCTGTAATTTAGTGTCATATGACCATATTACTGGCTTTTCCACCAATCTCCTACACATTTCCATTTTCTCCATCAGACCATGAGATATAGGAGCAAAATTAGGCCATTCAGCCCATCGAGTCTGCTCTGCCATTCAATCATGGCTGATTGTTTTTTAACCCCATTCTCCCTGTAACCCTTAACCCCCTTACCAATTGAGAACCAATCAATCTTTGCCTTAAATACACCCAATGACTTGGCCTCCACAGCCCTCTGTGGCAATGAATTCCACAGATTCACCGCCCTCTGGCTGAAGAAATTCCTCCTCATCTCAGCTTTAAAGGGCCGTCCCTTTATTCTGAGGCTGTGCCCTCGAACTCTAGACTCTCCTACTGATGGAAACATCCTCTTCACGTCCACTCTATCCTGGCCTTTCAGTATCCCGGAGGTTTCAATGAGATTCCCCCCTCATCCTTCTGAACTCCATCGAGTACAGACCCAGAGACATCAGTCACTCCTCCCACACAACACTCAGCTGGTCAGTGATGTAACATATCGGTTAAGTTACCAAATTTATAATCCAGAGGCCTGGGCTAATGACCCAGGGATATGAGTTCAAATCACAGCTCAGCACCTGGGAAATTTAAACTCAATAATAAATTAAAAATCTGGGAGAAACTTCCACATTGGCCATTAAACTACTAGATTGTTGTTAAAAAGGCCAAGTGGTTCATTAACGTCCTTTGCAGAAGGAAATCTGTTGCTCTGCGGAGGTACCATTGTGGCTAATTAACTCTTAAGTGCCCTCTTGATTGGCTGAGCTGGCTGTCCAGACACAAGCGACTGTGACTCCCAAACCTCTAACGAGAAACAACAAAGCCATTTGACCCATTGGGTTCATGCCAGCTCCCAGGGAAGCAGTCCTATTTGTTGCAAACCCTCCCCCCCTCATTTCCCTGTAGCTCTGCAACTTATTTTCTCTCGCATATGCCCACCAACTTTCCTTTGGTTCTTTCTGCCGTTACAAACTGCAGACTCTTCGCAGTTCCAACGAGTGTGAGGTGTTGCACTTTGGGAGGTCAAGTGTAAGGGGAAAGTATACAGTTAATGGCAGGACCGTTAACAGCATTGATGTACAGAGGGATCTTAGGGTCCTAGTCCATAGAACCCTGAAAGTAGCCACAAAAGTAGATAGAGTGATAAAGAAGGCATATGGCATGCTTGTCTTCACCATTAGGGGCACAGAGTATAAGAGTCAGAAAGTTGTGATGTAGTTGTATAAAACGTTGGTTAGGCCGCACTTGGAGTACTGTGTGCAGTTCTGGTAGCCCCATTACAGGAAGGATGTGGAAGCTTTGGAGAGGGCGCAGAAGAGGTTCACCAGGATGCTGCCTGGATTGGAGAGTATTGGCTATAAGCAGAGGTTGGACAAACCTGGGTTGTTTTCTTTGGAGCGGTGAAGTCTGAGGGAAGACCTGATACAAGTTAATAAAATTATGAGAGGCGTAGTTAGGGTTGACAGTCAGAATCTGTTTCCCAGGGTAGAAATGTCAAATACTAGAGGATGTCCGTTTAAGGTGAGAGGGGGAAAGTTTAAAGGAGATGTGCAAATGGAGGGATACGGATCATATGCAGGCAGAAGGGATTGATTAGTTTCATTTGGCATCATGCTCAACACAGACAAAGTGGGCCAAAGGGCCTGCAGGATTCTGCGACGTCCCAACTCTGTAGGTCCACATGTGTGGGAGCAGACAAAGGTCTCCTCTCATCCGAAAGACGAGGAAAATAAAAGTAGGTTGTTTTTCTTAATTCTCCCAGCTTCAGGATAAGTTAATGGATTCAAGGATTTTTCGGAATGCATTTCCTTTCAGAGGTGTATTTAGAAAGGTGAGATATGGGAAAGCAAATGCAGACTCACCACAAGCTGAGACATGGAGGTAAGATAGTTGTCTCCCTGGTGAAGAGGCAGTCAATTGTCTTCTTACATTGAGATCCGGATTGAATTACATGGTCTTAGATCTTCGGAAGAGGAATTCAAGAAAAAAACAAGAGAAAAACACTTCCACAAGTCAACCGTTCAGCTGAGATGGCAATGTTAAAGAGATTAAGGTAGCAATACTTAAAGGCTTGTAATGACAGGGGTTCGTTGTAAGGAGCTGTTAACAACATTGTAGTTTACAGAAAGTAACATTGGGGTCCCTGACCTCATCTACTGTTTTCAGAGCTGCAGACAGTGGGATGAAGCGAGGGGCTGTCAGTCAGGTACAGAGTTTTCAAGGGAACCTCATGTCCCCCTTTTTAAAGGGAGAACGTTATACAGTGAGACTCCCAGAATCCAATACCGTTGGGACATTGGCAATGCTGGAATAACAGATTTTCCAGACTATTGGATGTTTCCCTTATAAATTAGGGTGGTAAAGAAGGCGTATGGCATACTTGCCTTCATTGCCGGGGTCATTGAGTATAAGAGTAAAGAAGTCATTTTGCAGCTGTATAAAACTTTGGTTAGGCCGCACTTGGAGTGTTGCGTGCAGTTCTGGTCGCCCCCATTACAGGAAGGATGTGGAGGCTTTGGAGAGGGTGCAGAAGAGGCTTATCAGGGTGCTGCCTGCATTAGAGGGTATGAGCTATAAGAAGAGGTTGGACAAACTTGGGTTGTTTTTTTTTTCTGGAACATCGGAGGCTCCAGACGAGGGGAGACCTGATAGAAGTTTATAAAATTATGAGAGGCAGAAATAGGGTAGACAGTCGGAGTCTGTTTCCCAGGGTAGAAATGTCAAATACCAGAGGACATATATTTAAGGTGAGAGGGGGAAAGTTTAAAGGGGATGTGAGGGGCAGGTTTTTTACACAGAGCAGTGAGTGCCTGGAATGTGCTGCCAGGGGTGATGACCGAGACAGATATGATAGTGGTACTTAAGAGACTTTTAGATATCCACATGAATAGGCACGGTAGTGAGGGCAGGCATGGTAGTGTATCGGTTAGCATAATGTTATTGCAGCACCAGCGATCTGGGTTCAATTCCGGCTTCCTATCTGGATGCATCACGGCTTGGTATGGCAACTGCTCTGCCCAGGACCACAAGAAGCTGCAGAGAGTTGTGGACACAGCCCAGCGCATCACGGAAACCAGCCTCCCCTCCTTGGTCTCTGTCTTTCCCTCTCATTGTCTTGGTGAAGCAGCCAGCATAATCAAAGACCCCACCCACCCGGGACATTCTCTCTTCTCTCCTCTTCCATCAGGTAGAAGATACAGGAGCTTGAGGCCACGTACCACCAGCTCCTACCCCACTGTGATAAGACTATTGAATGGTTCCCTTATATGATGAGATGGACTATGACCTCACGATCTATCTTGTTGTGACCTTGCACCTTATTGCACTGCACTTTCTCTGTAGCTGTGACACTTTATTCTGTACTGTTACTGTTTTTACCTGTACTACATCAATGCACTCTGTACTAACTCAATGTAACTGCACTGTGTAATGAATTGACCTGTACGATCGGTTTGAAAGACAAGCTTTTCACCGTACCTTGGTACAAGTGACAATAATAAACCAATACCAATATCAATACTACTGTCTGTAAGGAGCTTGTATGTTCTCCCTGTGTCTGCATGGGTTTCCTCCGGTTTCTCTGGTTTCCTCTCACATTCCAAAGACGTACGGGTTAGGAAGTTGTGGGCGTGCTATGTTGGCGCCGGAAGCGTGGCGACACTTGCGGGCTGCCCCCAGACCACTCTACACAAAAGATGCATTTCACTGTGTGTTTTGATGTACATGTGACCAATAAAGACATCTTATCTTAATATGCAGGGAATGGAAGGATACGGATTACCTGCAGGCAAAAGAGATTTAGGTTAAATCAGCATCGTGTTCGGCACAGGCATTGTGGGCCAAAGAGCCTGTTCCTGTGCTGTACAGTTCTATGTTCTAAAAACCTCAACACACTTTTATTGAGTGGTATGGTTTAACCCTGTGAGTTTATAGGGAGCAGAAAATGTACAAGCACTCCGGTCCTGGCAACATACCTACCCATGTTCCTTATCCCTGGTCCTCTGGACCCCAACCCAAACTCCAACACACCCTGTCCACAGTCCGGATCCCCACTCTCCATCTTAAATATATCTAATGATCTGGGCTCAAGTCAAGTCTCAAGTCGAGTTTATTGTCACATGCACAAGTCCATGTGTGCACAGGTGCAAAGTAAAACTTACTTGCAGCAGCATCACAGGCACATAGCATCAGATAAGCAGCATTCACAAGAAAAACATAAATTAAACATAAATTATACAAAATGATGTGAGAAAGAACACAATTAGAACAAAAAAAAACAAAGTCTGTTGTAGTGCAAAGTGGTCAAACTGGTCATAGTTATACTGAGGTAGTGATTAGGGTTTTGCCAGTTGGTTCAAGAACCGAATGGTTGAAGGGAAGTAGCTGTTCTTGAACCTGGTGGTGTGGAACTTAAGTCTTCTGTACCTCCTGCCCGATGGTAGCTGCAAGAAGATGGCACAGCCCAGCTGGTGGGGATCTTTGATTATAGATGTTGCCTTCTTGAGGCAGCACCTCCTGTAGATACTACCGGTGGTAGGGAGGGATGTGCCCATGATGTACCGGGCAGAGTCCACTACTCTCTGCAGTTTCTTACATTTCCGCACATTCGATTTGCCGTACCAGACCATGATCCCCACTCTGGCTGCACTCCCCAGTGGCACTCCAGAATCCAGCTCAAATTCCGGACTAACGAATGAGCCATATACCAGAAACATCAGGATTTCCGAACAATCGGATGCCGGGTTATTGGAGTTTTACTCTATTCCACATGATGACGCAGAAGGCGAACATTATGACCATGCTGGCTCCCCAAGTAATCCCATTCCCCACTAATCTTAACACTGCAACCCACGCTCCCCACATTCCCATCCAGTCCCCCAAGATTCCACCACACACCCACTCACCAGGGGCAACTTACAGTAGCCAATTAAGCTACCGACCTGCACGTCTTTGGGATGTGGGAGGAAACCGGAGCACCCAGCAGATGGTTTGTTCAGATTCCAGCATCTGCAGTCTCTTGTGCCTCAGTTTTTTTATTGTTTTCTTCAACTTGGAATCACCTTGTGTGTGCTGTTTTCCCACAATCTGTGAAGCAAGTGGGGACATTTTTACATGGTTAAGGGCAAGGTGTAAATGTGGATTGTTGCCATGGTGATTGGCAGCACTCTGAGCATGCTCAGAGGGAGCCCCGTTGACATTGGTGGGATGCCTGTGCCGTTTTAGTCAAGTACTGAAGCATAGAGAGGGTGGAAGACAAAAAAAAACAGTTGTCCTTGCTCAGATGTTTAGATATGAGGGGAATCAAGAGACATGCGGTTAGTGCAACAAAGTGGTGCTGAGGTAAAAGATTAGCCATGATCTTATTGGATGATAGAGCAGCAGGAGGGGCTGAAAGGGCTGATCCTGTTTCTATTTAAATGCACATGAAAGCAAGAGGCTGCAGAGAGTAGTGGACACAGCCCGGTCCACAGCGGGCACATCCCTCCCCACCACTGACAGCATCTACAGGAGGCACTGCCTCAAGAAGGCAGCATCCATCATCAAGGATCCCCACTATCTGGGTCATGCCATCTTCTCGCTGATGCCATCGGGCAGGAGGTACAGAAGCCTGAAGTCCCACACCACCAGGTTCAGGGACAGCTACTTTCCTACAACCATCAGGATCTTGAACTGACCTGCACAACCCTAAACTACTTCAGCAATGGAACACTACGGACCACCTCTTACACTACCATGGACTTGTCTCTGATTGTGTCTTTATTTCTTTTTGCACTAAGGTTTTGCTTCAGCTGTTTTTCACTTTATGGTATAATTTTATGTCTAATTTATGTTTAATTTATGCTCTGTGTGTTGTCTGTACCTACGTGCCTGTGATGCTGCTGCAAGCAAGCTTTTCATTGTACCAGTACCTCACCGTACTTGTGCACATGACGATAACCTCGACTTGGTTTGACTTGACATTTTATATCCTTGTGTGTCCTGGGAGACTCTGAGGGAGATATGTTTAGCTGAAAGGGGAAGGCAAGAAAATAGGAGCAAGAGTAGGCCACTCGGCCCTCAAACCTGCCCCGCCAGTCAATATGATCATGGCTGATCTACCCCAAGCCTCACCTCCTCCTCTGTGCCAGCTCCCACAGCTCTCAATTTTCTGATCTTTCAGAAATTTATCTTGTCTTCTTTAAATACTACTAAATAAGGCAGGCACGGTAGTGTACTGGTTAGCGTAATGCTATTACAGCGCCAGCGACCTGGGTTCAATTTCGGCCGCTGTCTGTAAGGAGTTTGTACGTTCCCCTGTGTCTGCGTGGATTTCCTCCGGGTGCTCCGGTTTCCTCCCACATTCCAAAGACGTACGGGTTAGGAAGTTGTGGGCGTGCTATGTTGGCGCCAGAAGTGTGGCGACACTTGCGGGCTGCCCCCCAGAACACTCTAAGCAGAAAGATTCATTTCACTGTGTGTTTCGATGTACATGTGACTAATAACGGAATCTTACCTTACCACAACTCTCTGGGGAGGAGAATTTCAGAAATCACCACCCTCTGTAAAAAGATATTTCTATGCACCTCCATTTTAAATGACCACCCCTGTAATCATGTATGTCCTCTTGTTCGAGACCTTCCCACTGTTGAAAACATCTCAACATCTACGCTGTCACCACCTCCCCCGCACCCCCCCCAACCCCCCCCCCCCCCCCCCTTTTAGGATCTTATATGTTTCAGTAAGATCAGCCCTCATTCTTCTGAAGAATACAGATCCAAGGGTTTTGTTTGGACTAGCAGGGCTCTTTCACAGCGGGTAGGACAGTGCAAATATCTTCTTGGATCACCTGTATTGACAGAACCTGTGGCAGGGCAGGGGTGTGACTGGGTGAGGGTGGGGGTGGGGAGGGCAGGGCAAGTGGCTACAAGCATCATGCTTTTATCACTGGAGGATGTTCACTTCGCCCTCAGCTTGGGAGGTGGTCCGAGAGATTACCCCACCCCCACCCCCACCAACACCAACTCTGCGTAGAACAAAGCAGAACAAAGCCAGATAATGAGGAGGGCTTGGGGATTACTTTCTGGGAGTGACCTTCCAACTATTGACACAGCATGTGTGAAAGGACATTGAGAGGGCTCCTGAGTATCTGATCATCACTCGGACAGGTGCATGGATAGGGAAGGTTTAGAGGGATATGGGCCAAATGCAAGCAAATGGGACTGGCTTAGATGGGAATCTTGGTCAGTATGGACGAGTTGGGCTGAAAGGCCTGTTTCTGTGCTGTGTGACTCTGAGTGGACAAAAAGCCCAGCCTCCCAAATTCACTAAACCAGGAATATGGCCACACCCACAACCCTAATCCTAACCTGTTCTTCGCTATGAGAGAAACAAAGGACTGCAGATGCTGGAATCTAGATGAAAACCACGATGATGCTGGAGGGACTCAGCAGGCCAGGCAGCATCCGTGGAGAAAAGCAGGCGGTCAACGTTTCAGGTCAGGACCCTTCTTCAGGACTGAAGATAGGAAAAGGGGGAAGCCCGATATATAGGAGGGAAAAACAGAGCAGTGATAGGTGGACAAAAGAGGGGAGGTGGGGTGGGCATAGGGTGGTGATAGGTAGATGCAGGTAAGAGGTAGTGATGGGCAGGTGCGGGGGAGGAGGGGAGGGCAGATCCACCGGGGGATGGGTCAAAGGTGAGGAGAGAGAAAAGAAGTAGAAAAAAGTGACTAGGAAAGGGTAGAAGAGAAGAAGCACGGTGGGTGGGGATTACCTAAAGTGGGAGAATTCAATGTTCATGCCGTTAGGCTGCAAGGTTTGCTATGTGTGCCCTTGAACTATAGTATTGTGTACAGTTCTATCTGTTACAGGAAGAACATGACAACAGTGAAGACGGTGCGGAGTAAGGGTTTACTAAAGTGCAGGTGAATGTGGGCAGCACCGTGGCACAGTGGTTAGAGCTGCTGCCTCGTGCCTCCAGAGACCCGGGTTCGATCCTGACCTCTGACGCCGTCTGTGTGCGGCACTTTCACGTTCTCCCGGTGACCGCGTGGGTTCCCTCTGAGTTCTCCGATTTCCTTCCATCGTATATATATATCTAAGATGGAGATAGATAAATACTTGACTTTGACTGATCATGGTTTAGAGGCACAAGTTCAAATCCCAGCTGAAGAATTTAAATTCAAGTGGCTCTAAGGAAGTTCATTTCTGTAATGTGACTGCTAAACAACCAGATTATTGTAAGAACCCATCTGGGTCATCAATACCTTTCATTGAAGGAAATCTTCTGTGGTCTGGCGTACATGCAACTCCAGTCCCACCACTGTGGTTAACTTTGATTTCTGGGCAGTTAGACATGGAGAGCAAATGCAGGCACGGCCAATGAAATCCATGTCCTCTGAGCAAAAAAAATATTGATAGCAGACCCAGCACTGGCTTTTGGCACACTGGCCTTCATCGGTCAGGGCACTGAGTATGGAAGTTATGTTGTAGTTGTACAAGACGCTCTTGAGGCTGTACTTGGAGTACTGTGTGCAGTTTTGGTCACCCTGCTATAGGAAAGATGCCATTAAGCTGGAAAGAGTGCAGAAAATATTTACGAGGATGTTGCCAGGACTCGAGGGACTGGGTTACCAGGAGAGGCTGAGCTTCTTGTGACCTTGCACCTTATTGCACTGCCCTTTCTCTGTAGCTGTGACACTTTACTCTGTACTGTTATTGTTTTTACCTGTACTACATCAATGCACTCTGTACTGACTCAATGTAACTGCAGACAATAATAAACCAATACCAATACCAATAGAGCTTTGGAGAATGAGACGTGATCTTATAAATGTGTATAAAAATCAAGAGGGGTATAGATTGGGCGAATGCACACAGTCTTTTTCCCAGGGTTGGGGAATAAAGAGGGCATAGGTTTAAGGTTAGAGGGGAGGGATTTAACAGGGACTTTTTTCACCCAGAGGGTGGTGAGTATATGGGATGAGCTGCCAGAGGAAGTGGTTGAGACAGGTACAGTAACATTTAAAGGTTACTTGGACAGGTACATGGATAGGAAAGGTTTAGAGGGACATGGATCAAATATAGACAGATGGGACTAGCTTAGATGGGCATCTTGGTCAGCATGGATGAGCTGGGCTGAAGGGCCTGTTTCCATGCTGACTCTATGACTCTAGTCACAGATTATATAAAGTAACATGTGTGTACATGAGGAAGGATATCCTGCTGCCGCTGTCCAGACTCTTCATCTGGACTGATGAAGGGACTCGACCCAAAACGTCGACTGTCCACTTCCCCCCACAGATGCTGCCCGACCCGCTGAGTTCTTCCAGCAGTTTGTTTTTTTAGCGAAAGAGGCATTCAGTTCAAAATCACACAGACGTATGATTAGAATGGTGTGCAGAAAGGTTTTGCGATACGTATTACAGGTGCAGAACTAACCTTCTTTCATCCTGATCTGTTCCCTCGTGTTAACAAGGCAGGAGATGACAATTGGAGCAAAATGCTGCAGATGGTGAAAATCCAAAACAAAGGCTGAGGATGATGAAAGCTCTTCAACAAACCAGGCGGCAGCCACAGGGAGAGACTCAGAGCCAGTGTATCGGGTCAAGGACTGGAAAAGTGATAAGACAAACACGTTACACATTGGACAGAAGGGGGAGAGGCGGACACAACAGCAGGAAAGGGCGCAGAACAAAGTTGCTAAGGTGACAGTGGATAGGATAAGATAGATAAATTAGAATAAAATGGAGAGACAAGTCTCTAATAATCGCTAAAACTGCGTGAATCTGTGGTGATTATACTTATAAAGGCCCCAGGTAATGAACAGGTTCTGTTTTTACAGGTGTCCAGAAGTCCATTTTGTCCTCAAGTCGGAAAACACAAAAAAATCATTCAATGTGGTAACCACACCACCACAGTATTCTAATCAATGGCATCAAAGCACGTAAGACTGACAAGAAAGAACAATTATTAAATGTGGAGAGAGAGAGAGAGAGAGGAAACTAGTTCTGCCCTTTGTAGGTATGAACGTTGGACTTTTGAATATAATAATATCATGGGAGCTTGATTGTATATAGGGGTGTCCTTGTAACCAAGGGTGGCCTGTAATGACAAAGAGGAAGGCCATTGGGCCCATTAGTTCTATTTTAGCTCGAGCAGTCCCATCTGTCCCGTTTCCCTGCAACTTATGCCCTCTCACACATGCCCATCAATTCCCCTCTGATTCTAATGGCCATTAACTTAAGGGGCAACTTATTAACCCGTCAGCACATCTGTGGGATGTGGGAGGAGACTGGAGTGACCGGAGAAAGGTCACAGGGAGAACGTGCAAACTCGGCACAGACAGTACCCGAGGCCAGGATCGAACCTGGGTCTCTGGAGCTGTGAGGCAGTGGGTCTGACTGCTGCGCCATTTTGCTGCCCTTACAAGCTGACATTGCACTGGGCAATTCATGACCATTGTCTCCCTTATATGGTCTTTACACAGAGCTGTAGGAAATCAGTCTTCATGAGATCTGTCTTTTGCACGTGCTTGGCTGCATGTGGATAAGGAGTGTCAGATGCTATTGCAGTAATATCTGACAATTACTGCACATAAGGGGATATATTGGCTCACAAAACTATCCTCTGTTTTGTGAACTAATACAGAGCACTGTGAAACCATCTCCACAAACCATTCAAACTGCCATTGGCATACTACAGGGAACAGATCATTGTGTATGTAATCAAAATGATGTACCAATAGCCACAATATGAATGAAAAAAATCTTCAAAGGTCAGAAGAGGGGTTCAGACAACTGCACCAGCAGAATGCAGAACTCAGAAGACGCAGGAGTGCATTCGTACAGAAAGAAAGAGTTTAACTTAGGCTAAAAGTAGATGCAAACAGTCGTAAAAAGGATGGAAGCAATTATGAAGGGAAGGAAACGTGGAAATGTTGCAGGACAGAGATCATGGCACAGCCTTAGCTGGATCTTTGCCAGATCTCGCAACAGGTCAATGCCACCGTATCAGTTACTGAAGAAAGAGGAGAAATGGGATTGGAGCAATAAACAGCAAACAACCGATAAAACGTGTCCGGAAAGTGATGCTTTGGAAGTTCACCATAGTATAACATGCCGGTTGCAAATTGGTTATGATTATTTCAAAGGAGGTGTTACAAAAATAATGGTTGAAGGGCAAGAGGGAAGCAAATGGATTTATGTCACATAAATTGCCATGGAATAAGAGAAAGCTTGCAGAAATTGGGAGAAACTCGTCCTGATGCAGGGTCTCGATTCAAGACATCATCCATTCTTTTCCCCTCACAGAGCGAAGTCAATGTTAAAAAAAGGTCAAAGTTGAGTGTATTATCAAATGCACAAGTCCATGTGTGCCCAGGTGCAATGAAAAACTTACTTGCAGCAGCATCACAGCATCAGATAAGCAGCATTCACAAGAAAAACATAAATTAAACATTAATGATAGACAATTTTTACAAAAAAGAACACAATTAGAACAAAAAAACACAAAGACCATTTTAGTGCAAAGTGATCAAAGTGGTCATGGTGTTGCTGGGGTAGTGAGTAGGGTTGTGCCGGTTGGTTCGAGAACCTTATAACTGAGGAGAAGTTGTTGTCTTGAACCTGGTGGTGTGGGACTTCAGGCTTCTGTACCTCCTGCCTGACCTGCTGGGTTCTTCCAGAAGTTTTGTTGTTTACCATTTCCTATTGGGCAGACCTTTCACTTTATCACAGACCATCAGCCTTTGTTATCCGGTCTTGGTGCTGAGACGGTAACACTTGGTCTCTTATCTCAGTGTGATTATACAATTGTATATAAAAGTTCAAAACAAAGTGTTGTTGCAGATGCGTTGTCAAGGTTACCATCTGAGAATTCAGATATAAAGGAGTGAAGGCAAGATCACATTGAAAATAATAGAAGATAATTTTCTGGTTACAAGAATAAAGATTGCTGAGAAGGCACAGTGATAGTGTTCTAAAACAAATCAAAGGGTGGTCTGAATCAGACAAATATCCAGAAGAGCACATGAAACCATCTCGTAAACTGTCGACAAAACAAGTTTGTGTTAGATGGGGATGCAGGGTTTTTAAGATAAGCGTATGGGGAGGACAAACTTTAGCTTCACACTAGCATTGTGAGTATGAAGGTAACAGACAGAAGTTTTGTCCATTGAAATAATAACAGGAAATACTTATAGAACATAGAACACTACAGTACAGTACAGGCCCTTTGGCCCACAATGTTATGCCGACATTTTATCCTTCTCTAAGATCTATCTAACCCTTCCCTCCCACATAGCCCCCTATTTTTCTATCATTCATGTGTCTATCTAAGGGTCTCTTAAATGTCCCTAATGTATCTGCCCCCACAACCTCCGCAGGCAGTGAGTTCCACGCACCCACCACTCTCTGTGTAAAAAAACTTACCCCTGACATCCCCCTTATAGCTTCCTCCAGTCACCTTAAAATTATGTCCCCTTGTGTTAGCCATTGTCGCCCTGGGAAAAAGTCTCTGACTGTCCACTCGATCTATGCCTCTTATCATCTTGTACACCTCTATCAAGTCACCTCTCATCCTCCTCCTCTCCAAAGAGAAAAGCCCTAGCTCACTCAACCTATCCTCATAAGACATGCTCTCCAATCCAGGCAGCATCCTGGTAAATCTTCTCTGCACCCTCTCTAAAGCTTCCTCATCCTTTCTATATGTTGAAATTATGTCCCCTCGTATCTTCTTCTTAAGCAGTCCCCTGGGCTTGAGGATGACTTATTTTCGCTCCTGTTCTGTGGGTTCTGAGGTGACTGATGAGGCCGACATAGGAATGGCAAGTTCTTCCACAGGATGGGGCGAGAAGTGACGGACGGGGCAAGTGTGGGGAGGGTGTAGTTTGTGAGTTGGTACGCTCCTTCTGCCACAGACGCAGGGTTTCTGTCTTCTCCTGGCTCATAGCCTCAAGGTGAATGCCATCCCAGCTGCTCCTCCCCCACTCTTGAGTGGTCACGGGCCAGTGGTTCGGTGGGGAAGTTCTTCAAGGAGGCTTTGCCTTCATCCCGAAAGGTTGTCTCAGCTGGTGAGAAACACCCAGGTCACGAGTTCAATCCCACAACGTCCAAGGGCAGGCAAGGTAGTGTAGAGGTTAGCGTAACGCTTTACAGCGCCAGTGACCCGGGTTCAATTCCGGCCACTGTCTGTAAGGAATTTGTACATTCTCCCCGTGTATGCGTGGGTTTCCTCCGGGTGCTCTGGTTTCCTCCCACATTCCAAAGACGTACGAGTTAGGAAGTTGTGAGCATGTTATGTTGGCGCCGGAAGCGTGGCAACACCTGCTGGCTGCCCCCAGAACGCTCTACACAAAAAAGGTGCATTTCACTGTGTGTTTCGATGTACATGTGACTAATAAAGATATCATATCATATCATACCCACAAAAGGAGGCTGCTCGTCCCAACAGGCAAATGCCAGCCCCCAGCAGAGGAATCCCAATCGTCCCATTCCCCCTCTCCTTATTTTCCTGTATCTCTTCAATGCGTACCCTTTCTCAAATCCCTATAAACTCCACTTTGTGTCGACAAAAGATAACTTACAATAACCAATCGTCTTCCCAACATGTCTTTGGGATGTGGGAGGAAGTTGAAGGACTGGGGACAAATGCATGCACTCACAGGGAGCACGTGCAAACTCCACACAGAGAGCAGACACCATCTCCACTTGTGTCATCCAGTAACTCATGGGGTCCATCCTACCCTAATCCTTCCCTTTATCTCGAGTAGATAAAGATCTATCAGGCTTGCAAAGCCAAGACGTCTTTACAGAGTGAAATGCTGCCAACCAGACCTTTGGAGAGGGTTCTGTAATGATTATGGTGAGAAGGGTATTGATACATTTTTCATTCATGTATAGAATCTGAAAATGGTCTAAGGTTAAACATGTTAGGTCCTGCACTACAACAGAGCCTGTCATTGGAGAACTGAGGTCTACTTTCTCATATCACAATTTGGCTGAAAACCAAGCCTCAGATAATAGTTCTGAAAATCAAAAGAACCACAGATGGTGGAAAACTGTGAAAAATATAGGACGTAGAAACATATAAAATCACGAGGGGCATACATAGGGTGAATGCACACAGTCTTTTTCGCAGGGTTGGGGAATCAAGAACTAGAGGGCACAGGTTTAAGGTGAGGGGAGGGGGAGATTTAATAGGAACCTGAGGGGCAACTTTTTCACCCAGAGGGTGGTGGGTATGTGGAACAAGCTGCCAGAGGAAGCGGTTGAGGCAGGTACATTGACAACGTTGAAAAGGTACTTGGACAGGTACATGGATAGGACAGGTTTAGAGGGACATGAGCCAAACGCGGGCAAATGAGGCTAGCTCAGATTGGAATTTTGGTCAGCATGAACCAGTTGGGCTGAAGGGCCTGTTTCCGTGCTGTATGACTCCGTGACTCTATGAGGAGGAATTTCTTCTCTCAGAGGCCCATAAATCTTTGGAAGTCTATTGCCTCTGGAACTTTAGAGCAGTCCTTTGGCCCACAGTATCTGTGCTGACCACGATGCCAAATTAAACTAAACTTATCTGCCTGCACGTGATCCGCATCCCTCCCTTCCTCATACTCAATGGCCCGACCAATGGAGAAAAGAATGCCATATGCCTTCTCTGCCACCCTGTCGATTTGTGTTGCCACAAAAATGGAAATAGTCAACAGGTCAGATGGCATCTGTGAAAGGAGAAGCAGCTATCGTCTCAGGTTCATTGGAAAATTATTTCAGAAAATAGTTCATTTCAGGAAAGAAAATGAGAGTAAGTACTCACTTCACCGCATTATGCAGTGTCAAATAAAGCAGGGACTAGATCAGCGAAGATTGTCAAAGAGTGCTCACATTGAATAACAAGACACAGACCCGCAAATCGTCTCTAGTAAAACTCCGATAATCCAGTATTCAAAAGCTCGGAAGTCCTGATGGTCTGACATCTGGTTCATTCGTTAGTCCAGAATCTCAGCTGGGAGTCCAGAGTACAAGGGGTGTGTGTGTGTCTGTGTGTGTGTGTGTGTGTGTGTGTGTGTGTGTGTGTGTGTGTGTGTGTGTGTGTGTGTGTGTGTGTGTGTGTGTGTGTATGTCAGTATGTGTCAGTGTGAGTGTATGTGTGTGTCAGTGTGCGTGTGTGAGTGTGAGAGTGTGTGTGTGTCAGTGTGTGTAAGTGTGTGTGAGTGTGTGTGTCTGTAAGTGTGTGTGTGTGTGTGTGTGTGTGTGTGTGTGTGTGTGTGGGGTCAGAGCTGGGGGTTCTGGAGCTCAGCTGAGGCCTGGATTCAGACCCGGTGTGGACGTGGTGTGAGGTTGGACCCAGGGTTGGAGCTGGAACACTGCGGTCAGGAAGGTGGGTGGGATTGTGACCAGATCCAGGATCCAGAGTGCTTACCTGCTCCCTTTTAACTCACCGGATTCACTGGAAAACCTATGATACTGCTGTGTAACACATAAAAAAAGTGGGTTAAGATTGTGTTTGGGGATTAATTTTAGTAACATCCAACAGTTAAGCCAGAAAACCTTCCAGTCCGGCACTATCAAAGTCCCAAGGTTGGTGGATTATCAGAGTTTTACTGTATTGTCTCCTAGTTCGAGACTCTCCCATAGTGAAACCATCTCCACATCTACCCTGTCATACACCCTTAGGGTCTTTTGCATTTAATAAGGTCACCCCGTCATTCTTCTGAACTCCAAGGAAACCAGACCAAACCTGTTTAGCCTCTCTTGAAAGGACAACATTCTCATTCCAAGAATTAGTCTGGTGATTCTTTTTTGGACTGCTTCCAGTGCTTCCGTATCCTTTCTTAGGTAGGGGGATCAAATCTGTGCACCGTACTCCAGGTGTGGCTCCATTGACACCATGTACAATTGCAATAAAACCTCCCTATTTCTAAACTCAAACCCCTTTGCAACAAAGTCTAATATACCATTGGCCTTCTTAACTACCTGCTGCACTTGCCTGCCAGTTTTTTGTGTTTTGTGCACTAGAACACTTAATCCCTCTGGACTTCACTCACTTGCTGTCTCAATTTAGATAATTATCTGAATTTTGGTTCCCCTAACTGAAGTGCGTCACCTCACATTTGGTATTGGTATTGGTATTGGTTTATTATTGTCACTTGTACTGAGGTACAGTGAAAAACTTGCCTTGCATACCGATCGTACAGGTCAATTCATTACACAGTGCATTGAGGTAGTACAGGATAAAAACAATAACAGAATACAGAGTAAAGTGTCACAGCTACAGGGAAGTGCATTGCAGGCAGACAATAAGGTGCAAGGTCAAACAAGGTAGATTGTGAGGTCAAGAGTCCATCTCATTGTATAAGGGAACCGTTACGGTAGCATAGCGGTTAGCGTAACGCTATTACAGCGCCAGCAACCCAGGTTCAATTCTTGCTGCTGCCTGTAAGGAGTTTGTACGTTTTCCCCGTGTCTGCATGGGTTTCTTCCAGGTGCTCCGGTTTCCTCCCACGTTCCAAAGACGTACAGGTTAGGTGCTGTGGGCACGCGATGTTGGCTCCGGAAAAGTGGCGACACTTGTGGGCTGCCCCCAGAACATTCTTAGCAACACAAGAAGACGTATTTCACTGCGTGTTTCGATGTACATATGACTAATAAATATATAGCTTATACCTTCAATAGTCTTATCCCCACGTTAAACTCCTTTCACCAGGTTTTCGCTCAATCACTCAATCTCCTGTTGCAAAATCACAATGATCTCATCACAACATGTCCTTCCACCTATTTTCATGTCATTGGCAGACTTGGCAACTTTCCACTTCCTTCCTCTTCCAGGTCATTAATGTAAATAGTCAACAACTGAGGGCCAAGAACTGATCCCTGCAGTACTCCGCCCTGAAAAAGACCCATCTATTTTGCGATAACCACCTTCCAATCCATTCGAACACACTTCCTCCAATTCCATGAGCTCTTAACTTGTGCACCCGCCTTTTATGTAGAGTCTTGTCAAACACCTTTTTGGAAATCTAAATGCGCTACATCTACAGACTCCCCTCTGTCGACCCTCTCTGTCACATGCTCAAAGAATTTGAGCACACTTGTCAAACATGATTCACCATTTATAAAACCATGCTGACCTGGTTTGATTATATTCAGCTTCCCAATATGAGTAGTTATTTCCTTTTTGATATTGACTCTGGCATTTTGCCGGCAATAGATGTTAAATTAACTGGCCTGTAGTTCCCCCCTTCTTCCTTTTGAACAAAGGAGTCACACTTGCTGTTTTCCAATCCACTCCCAACCCTCCCAGATTTCACTGTGTTTTGAATACCTTCAACCAATGGGCCCACTATCTCTGCAGACACTTTCTTTAACACCCTCGAGTCCAGGTCTTTGGATCCTGGCAGAAATAAGTCACTTGGCACATCAAGCCAGCTCCATCATTCAATGCCATCTTCATTATAGACAAAACCAATCGAAGGAAAGTTTTACAAACTTTTTGAGGGGCCATTGTTACTAAGCTTCAACTTCAATTCCGCGAGTCTTGTGGACATCCTGCAGGGTAGCTCACATTCCTGGTCAAATCACGGAGAAGCCACAGCCAAGAAAGCTCACCAGCGCCTCTACTTCCTCAGGAGGCTAAAGAAATTTGGTTTGTCCCCTTTGACCCTCACCAACTTTTATTGATGCACCATAGAAAGCATCCTATCTGGATGTATCACAGCTTGGTACGGCAACTGCTCTGCCCAGGACTGCAAGAAACTGCAGAGAGTTGTGGACACAGCCCAGTGCATCACGGAAACCAGCCTCCCCTCCTTGGACTCTCATTGTCTTGGTGAAGCAGCCAGCATAATCAAAGACCCCACCCACCCGGAACATTCTCTCTTCTCTCCTCTTCCATCAGGTAGAAGATACAGGAGCCTGAGGGCACGTACCACCAGACTTAAGGACAGCTTCTACCCCACTGTGATAAGACTATTGAACAGTTCCTTTATACAATGAGATGGACTCTGACCTCATGATCTACCTTGTTGTGACCTTGCACCTTATTGCACTGCACTTTCTCTGTAGCTGTGACACTTTGTACTGTTATTGTTTTTACCTGCACTATATCAATGCACTCTGTACTAACTCAATGTAACTACACTGTGTAATGAATTGACCTGTATGATCAGTTTGTAAGACAAGTTTTTCACTGTACCTCGGTACAAGTGACAATAATAAACCAATACCAATACCAATACCATTGAGGAACATTGACCACACAGAGGCAGATGTGCAGTTTAAGTTGGCATCATGGTTGGCATAGACATGGTGGGCTGAAGGGCCTGTTCCTGTGTTGTGCTGTTCTATGTTCTATGTTCATAGACTTACACATACACTCACACTTAGACCCATAGAGTCAAAGAGCCATACAGCACGGAAACAGGCCCTTCGGCCCAACTTGTCCATGTTGACCAAGATGTTTAACTGAGCTAGTCCCATTTGCCTGCGTTTGGCCCATATCCCTCTAAACTTTTCCTACACGTGTACCTGTCTTAAATGTCACAACTCTACCTGGTTCTACCACTTCCTCTGGCAATTCATTCCATACACCCACCACCTTCTGTGTGAAAAAACTTACCCCTCGGCTCCCTTTTAAATCCCCCCTCACTTTAAACCTATGGCCTCTAGGTTTGCACTCCCCTACCCTGGGGAAAAGACTGTGATCTTTCACTTTATCAATGCCCTTCATGATTTTATAAACCTCCATAAGGTCACCCCTCAGTCTCCTTCGCACCAGGGAAAACAGTCCCTGCCTATTCGGTCTCTCCTTATAACTCAAGCCCTCCAGTCCTGATAACCTCCTAGTAAATCTTTTTTGCACCCTCTCCAGCTGAATGACATCCTTCCTATAGCAGGCCAACAAGTGCTGTACGCTGTACTCCGAATGTGGCCTTACCAACGTCTTATACAGCTATAACATGGCGTCCCAACACCTGCACTCAATAAACTTATTACACGCACACTCACACACACGCGCGCACACACACACACACACACACACACACACACACACACACACACACACACACACACACACACACACACACACACACAAAGTGTTAACAATGGGCAGTCATAACTAGCTGTACAGAGGCAAGGAGAATCAACAGGAGATGGCAGTGCAGATCAGTTGATGTTCAGTCTCTGTAGCCATGACCTGACATTGCATTGCTTGTGCTTGTGGTTTCAGGGCAATAACTTACAGTGCAGGACATCTTTTACAAGAGCTGATATAACAGTGAAACTGGGAGCATTGTTTACACTTAGAGAATTATTGGGGACTGCAGCTTTCGAGCTTAAACATGACTGCGGGTTGATCATGTAAATTATTTTCACAGTTGGAGTGGAGCCTCAAAGGGTCATGGAGAAAACACATTTGAACAAACAAATCCTCGAATAAGCTGCACTAGTCCCCTTGAGCCTGATTCAGTGAGATCATGACTGATCAGTCTGTAACCTCAAAGCATTGTAGACTCTGGACCAAGTGCTGGTAAATGGGAATAATATAGACAGCCCTTTCTGCTTTCTGCAGGGACCGCTTTCTCTGTGACTCTCTGGTTCACTCCGACTTTAGGAGGTGCTACCCCTGTCCCTTCACCTCCTCCCTCAATGCCTTCTCCCCCTCCGTTCTGCTAAATACCAGCAATCTTCTTCAGACTTCTACAGGATATACTGACTGGTTACATCATGGTCTGGCATGGCAATTTGAATGTGCAGGAATGTAAGAAGCTGCAGAGAGCAGTGAACTCTGCCCAATACATCACGGGCACATCCCTCCTCACCATCGAGAGTATCTGCAGGAGGTGCTGCCTCAAGAAGGCAACATCCATCATCAAAGATCCCCACCATCCGGGCCGTGCCATCTTCTCGCAGCTACCCCCGGGCAGGAGGTACAGAAGCCTGAAGTCCCACACCACCAGGTTCAGGAACAGCTGCTTCCCTTCAACCATTTGGTTCTTGAACCAACCGGCACAACCCTAATCACTACCTCAGTAATAGCAACACTGTGACCACTTTGATCACTTTGCACTAAAATGGGCTTTGTGCTTTTTGTTAGAATTGTTTTCTTGTAAAAATTGTGCATAATGTTTAATTTATGTTTTTCTTGTGAATGTTGTGTCTCTGATGCTCTGTGCCTGTGATGCCGCTGTAAGTTTTTCGTTGCACCTGTGAACTCATGCACTTGTGCACATGACAATAAGCTTGACTTTGAGTTCCCTCTCAGCCCTGAGGCACAGTCTCGACCCGAAATGTCGACTTACACCTTTTGCCTCCACAGATGCTGTCTTATGCACTGTTCTTCCAGTGTTCTGTTTGTCATTGCAGATTCCAGCACCTGCCGTCCCTTTTGTCTTCTCTGTACAGATGGGTACTCGACGGCCAGTGTAGACATGGTGGGCTGAAGGGCCTGTTTCTGGGCTCTATGATTCTCATGATTCAGCTTCATATTCCCACCTATCGCCAGTAATCATTAACCCTTGTCTACCGACAAGCTGTCTACTTTTGCCTTAAAAACAAGATAAGAGATCTTTATTAGTCACACGTACATTGAAACACACAGTGAAATGCGTCTTTTGCGTAGAGGGGCAGCCCACAAGTGTCGCCACACTTCCGGAACCAACATAGCATGCCCACAACTTCCTAACCCATACGCCTTTGGAATGTGGGAGGAAACCGGAGCACCCGGAGGAAACCCACGCAGACACAGGGAGAATGTACAAACTCCTTACAGACAGCGGCGGGAACTGAACCCGGGTCGCTGGCGCGGTAATAGCGTTGCGCTAGCCACTAAACGTGCCCTTTTGAGAAAGAGAGTTCCAAACATTCACCACCCGCCAAGAGAGAAAGAAAATGTTTTAAATGTTGACCCTTCTAATTCTAAATTCTCCCAAAAGGGGAAACATCCTCCTGTCAGGATCTCATGTATAAGGGAGACACAGAAGCTCAGTGCTGCCACAGCAATGAACACAGAGAGGAATTTAATCTGAGTTTACTGTTGCACTTTGGGAGGTTCAATGTAAAGGAAAAGGATACAGTTAATGACAGGACCCTTAACAGCATTGATGTACAGAGCGATCTTGATTTCCAAGGCCATAGCTCTCTGAAAGTGGCAACACAAATAGATAGGGTGGTAAAGAAGGCATACGGCATGTTTGCCTTCATTGGTCGGGGCATTGAGTATAAGAGTCAGGAGGTCATGTTGCAGCTGTATAACACTTCTGTCAGGCCGTGTTTGGAGTATTGCGTGCGGTTCTGGTCACGGCATTACAGAAAGGATGTGGACGCTTCGGACAGGATGCAGAAGACATTCACCAGGATGTTGCCTGGCTTCGAGAGTATTAGCTATAAGGAGAGGTTGGACAAAATTGAGTTGTTTTCTCTGGAGTGTCGGAGGCTGAGGGGAGACCTGATAGAGGTTTAAAAAATTATAAGAGATGTCAGAGGCCGTCAGAGTCTTATTCCCAGCGTGGAAACGTCTAATCCTAGAGGACATTTAAGAGAATCTTAGATAGACACATGAATGATAGAAAAATAGGGGGCTATGTGGGAGGGAAGGGTTAGATAGATCTTAGAGCAGGATAAAATGTCGGCACAACATCATGGGCCGAAGGGCCTATATAGTGCTGTAGTGTTCTATGTTCTATGTTCTATGTTCTATGACATAGCATTAAGGTGAGAAGAGAAAAGCTTAAAGAGGATGTGCGGAGTAAACTTCTTACACAGAGAGCGGTGGGAGCCTGGAATGGGCTGCCGGGGGAAGAGGTGGGAGCAGGTACAACAGAGGCGTTTAAGAGGCATTTAGACGGGAACATGAACATGCAGGGAATGGAGGGATATGGGTCATGTGCAGGCAGATGGGATTCGCTTAATTTGGCATTGTGGTCGGCACAGACATGGTGGGCTGAAGGACCTGTCTCTGTTCTATGTAAAGGCTTTGTGGGGAAGGGGCATAGTCCAGGGTGGACACTGAGAGGTTGGGGTCTGTGTAATAGCTTCACCTGTACATCATAAATAGAATGTTTTGATTGGATGACAGAATGAAAGTAAAGAAAGATTGGAGCTGATTGTATCATATTTACTGTATATGCTTGGGCAGGCACGGTAGTGTAGCGGTTAGTGTAACGCTTTACAGCGTGAGCGACCTGGGTTCAATTCCGGCCGCTGCCTGTAAGGAGTTTGTACGTTCCCCCCGTGTCTGCGTGGGTTTCCTCCGGGTGCTCCGGTTTCCCCCCACATTCCAAAGACGTACGGGTTAGGAAGTTGTGGGCATGCTGTGTTGGTGACATTTGCGGGCTGCCCCCAGAACACTCTACGCAAAAAAAAAAGATGCATTTCACCATGTGTTTCAATGTACATGTGACTAATAAAGAAATCTTATATCTTTGAAATAATTAAATTGCCTCTCATTCTTCCAAACCCCAGCGAATCCAGACCCAGCCTGCCCAATCTTTCCTTGTGAGACACCCTGCCCATTCCAGACAAGGACCTTAGTCAACCTTCTTTGAGGTACTTCCTGCACCTTCACTCCCTGCAGTAAGGGAGTGGGATAGGACCACGGATTATTCAGAGGGTTAGCATGGGCACAATGGTGTGAATAGTCGCAAAAAACAAACCGCTGGAGGAACTCAGCGGGTCAGGCAGCATCCGTGGAGGGAGATGGACAGTCGACGTTTCGGGTCGAGACACTTTACTCAGTTTTTTTGCTGCATATTCTGGCATCCCTTGTGTCTCCATTTCACTTCTCCAGTGTATTTGGTCTCCTGTCCTGGATTCTGCTGTTTGCTTCAACTATGAAGGATGTTGCACCCAGGTCGAATGTTTCTTAAAACGTACATTGAACTCCCACAGAACCTGGGAGACTCACAATTAAAGATTGCAATTCTATCTCTCGCAATCTGAGGACCTCACACAGCCTTGGCACTCAGTGAAGAGCTCTTTGAAGTGCAGTTGTTCCTGTAACAGAGAGGAGTATGGCAGCCAGTTCAGGCACAACAAGCTGTGGGTGGGCACACGGGCACAGCGAGTAGAGTCACTGCCTCACAGCTCCAGAGACCCGGGTTCGATCCCGACCCCGGGCGCTGTCTGAATGTGGAGTCTTCACGTTCTCCCTGTGACCCCGTGGGTTTCCCCCGGGTGCTCCGGTTTCCTCCCACATCCCAAATATGTGCGGTTGGTGGGTTAATCGGCTGCTGTAAATTGCCCCTAGTGTGTGGGTGAGGGGTAGAATCTAGGGGGAGTTGATGGGAATGTGGAATTGGTTTATTATTGTCACTTGTACCAAGGTACAGTGAAAAACTTGTCTTGCATACTGATCGTACAGATCAATTCATTACACACTGCATTGAGGGAGAACAGGATAAAAACAAAAACAGAACACAGGGTAAAACATCACAGCTACAGGGAAGTGTAGGAAGAATGAATTGTGATTAGTGTAGGAGTAGCTAAGTGGGTGCTTGATGGTTAGCACATACCTGGTGGGCTGAATGGCCTGTTTTCATGCTCTTTGACTCTCTGACCCGAAGCTCCCGTAGCTGATATCTCTACCTCCTCCACCTCTTGATTCTTGGCATTAGACTGTCGGTCTTCTACAGTGTTCCCTCACTCTGGGACCCTCTGCACACCTCTCTATTAGTCACTCCTGGCAGGTCTCCAGTACTCTAGAACTGGAAAAGTGATTTTTTTCATTCCATAGCACTTCAGGAAAGTCCCAGCTATTTATTGGGAACATCATATAGTTTACATAGTGGTTGGTAATTGGTTTATTATTGTCACCTGTACTGAGGTACAGTGAAAAACTTTGTTTTGGATGCCATTCATAAAGATGATTTAATCACATCAGTGCAACGAGGTAGTACAAATTACAGAGAAAGTGCAGTACAGGTACAATAAGATGGACTCTTGACCTCACAATCTACCTCGTTATGGCCCTTACACCTTATTGTCTGCCTGCACTGCACTTTCTCTGTAATTGTAACACTTTATTCAGCATTCTGTCATTGTTTATCCTTGTACTACCTCAATGAACTGTTGTAATGAAATGATCTGTCTGGATGGCATGCAAAACAAAGTTTTTCACTGTACCTTGGTATATGTGACAATAATAAACCAATTTACCAATAAGGTGCAAGGCCATGACGAGGTAGACTGTGAGGTCAAGAGTCTATTATCGTACTATGGGACCATTCAATAGTCTTATAACAGCGGGATAGCAGCTGTCCTTGAGCCTGGTGGTACGTGCTTTCAGGCTTTTGTATCTTCTGCCCAATGGGAGGGGAAGAAGAGAAAATGTCCAGGGTGGGTGGGGTCTTTGATTATGTTGGCTGCTTTACCAAGGCAGCGAGAAGTGCAGACAGAGTCCGTGGAGGGGAGGCTGGTTTCTGTGATGTGCTGAGCTGTGTCCACAACCCTAAGATAAGATAAGATTTCTTTATTAGTCACATGTACACCGAAACACACAGTGAAATGCATCTTTTTGCGTGGTGTGTTCTGGGGAAAGCCCACAAGTGCCGCCATGTTTCTGGTGCCAACATAGCACGCCCACAACTTCCTAACCCGTACGTCTTTGGCATGCGGGAGGAAACCGGAGCACCCAGAGGAAACCCACGCAGTCACAGGGAGGACGTGCAAACTCCTTACAGACAGCGGCCGGAATTGAACCGGGGTCGCTGGTGCTGTAATAGCATTACGCTCGTCTTGGGCAGAGTAGTTGCCATACCAAGCCATGATACATCCGGATAGGATGCTTTCTATGGAGCATCTCTGAAAGTGCTTGGAGCTTGGAATTCTCTGCACATCTGAAGCCAAACTCTGAGAAGTCTTGGGTACTTGTTGTTTGCTCACAGTTGCCAAGAGAAGAAAATTGGGGATGAAGTCATCCCTCAATGCTACCACTCCCCAGTCAATACTCCAGCCACTTTTTTGCATCTTGCCTGTGACAATTAGGAGAAATCTATCGAGCTTTTCAAAACCGCAGAACTCCCCAAAATGACGTTAAGTCGAGAGAATTCTCTTGACAATGTAATATCTGCTGCACTGTAAAAAAAAATGCGGCTTAGTACGATCCCACAAACAAACAATATCACGCATGAATAGTATTTTGATATATCGGCTGAGGGTTAAATGTTAGCAGGGCCCCGGGCGAGATGGAGTTAAGGTCACAAGTAACATGGGAGGAAAGGCTTTGTATGTGCAGAGTCGTTCCGAGATGCAACTCAATGCCTGTAAGATCGAAGGAGATATAGTCAACTTGGGCTTTCAAAATGGGATTGGACAGAGGACATTTCACAGAGCTGTGGCAAAGAGTGGAGAATGTGACCAGTCGTCTTCCTCTATAAGAAGTCGATGGGCCGAAGCATCTCCTTTGGTGCCCCAGCAACTTTCTGACACTGCAGTTCCCTTGCAATGGGGCTGCAGAGTCTCTGAGCGTGTGCATCCGAGCAACAGCGCTTCCTACAGTGCTGTACTCCTTCCAGCACTGCACCAGGAGATTTTGTCCACATGGAGGGGGTTCAAGTAAGTATAAAACTATGGTAAAGCCACATTTGGAGTACTGTGTGGAGTTTTGGTCACTGCAGTACAGGAAGGATGTGCAGGCATTGGAGAGGGTGCAGAAGAGGTTCACCAGACTGTTGCCTGGATTAGAGAGTATCAGCTATAGGGAGAGGTTGGTCAAACTTGAATTGTTTTCTTTGGAGTGCCAGCGACTGAGGGGCGACCTGATAGAAGTTTATGAAATTATGAGAGGCAGAGATAGAGTAGAAGTTGAGAAGCTTGTTTTCCAGGATGGAGATGTCAAATACTATAGCTTTAAAGCGAAAGTTTAAAGGAGATGTGCGGAGCAAGTTTTTTTACACAGGGAGTGGTGGGCGCCTGGAACAGGCTGCCAGGGGAGGTGGTGGAAGCAAATACAGTCGCAAAACGTTTAAGAGGCATTTAGACAGACACATGAACAAGCAAGGAATGCAGGGGTATGGACTATATGTAGGCAGATGGGATTAGTTTGGACTAGCATTGTTCAGCACAGACATGGTGGGTCGAAGGACCTGTTCCAGTGCTGTACTGTTCTATCTTCTAGGTTCGAAGTCAAAGTCGAGTTTATTGTCATGTGCACAAGTGCACGTCTGCAGAAGTGCAATGAAAAGCTTACCTGTAGCAGCATTACAGGCACATAGCATCAGATACACAACACCCACAGGAGAAGATATAAATTGTACAACTGTACAACTGTGCTCGGGAACTGAAGGAGCATTCGCTCTTGGCAGTGTGGTGACGAGATGTTGTGCCAGACTTCCATGGACAATAGGGCAGCAGCCTCTTTTGAAATCCTCAAGTGTTTTATTTTTCCGCCCCTAGGAGAACAGATAGACATGAAGTGGCTGGTTAAAGGAGCCGCTCAGAATCTCTCTAATTAGCACAGGAGGCATCCACAAGAGATGGCATGTGATCAACTTGCCTAGCGCTTCCTGGGATGAAGGCACCAGGACAAGGGTCGGAATACAATGCTGAGTCCTCTTAAAATGAACAGGAACTCACTGCACCCCCACAACTCACTGCAGACACCCCCCCCCCCAACCTTCTCTGCAGACAAAATGCTCCACGTCAATGGCCAAGCTCCTGAAGAGCATCATTAGGACAGCTGAACACTGCCAGCTCTAGATGTTTGGCACTCAGGAGCCAGACTCTGTTCTCTTGCTCTGGGAACTTCGGCAAACAGTGCTCCCAGGTGCTCCTTATGAGCTTGGAGTGTCCACGGAGAGTGCTCAAGGTCTAAGGGTGGCAGAGTGGCGCAGCGAGTAGAGCTGCCGCCTCCTAGCTCCAGAGACCTGGGTTCAATCCTGACCTCCGGTGCTGTCTGCATGTGGAGTTTATACACTCCCCTTGTGACCGGACAGGTATCCCCCTCCGGGTGCTCCAGTTTCCTCCCACATCCCAAATACGTGCGGGTTGGTGGGTTAATTGGCTGCCGTAAATTGCCTCCTCATGTGTAGGTGAGGGGTGGAATCCGAAGGTTGATAGGAGTGTGCAGAGAATATAATGGGAGCAACACACACACAAAAGGCTGGAGGAACTCAGCAGGTCAGGCAGCATCCGTGCAGGGAAATAAACAGTCGACATTCAGGGTCGAGACCCTTCCTCAGGACTGATAATGGGATCAGTGTGGGATTAATGTAAATGGGTGCTTGTTGGTCAGAGCGGACTTGCTGGGCCGAAGGGCCTGTTTATCTGCTGTATGTCTCCATGAGAGCTGGCAATCATTTTTGCCTCTTTCATAACTCTTCAGGAATAGTCCCAACTATCCACAAGGAATGTTACATACAGTTCCTTTACACAGTGGCTAGATGGGAGCCTGAAATTCTCTTGCCAAGAGTGGCTGAAGCTCAACTCTGACTGTACAGTCGGATGTCCGCTGACCTTTCTCGTCATAGACTAAGTAGCTCACATGGTCCAGAGGTGTTTCAGATAGGTACATTGTAGCCTTACGGACTCAATATCAAACGATGTGAACTCAGGGAGATTGCCTTATCTGTGTCCAAACTGGCCATTTCTGCTTTAAGTCCTCCATCTGTGATATAGATTTAGTTTATATCTCCAGTGGTACTGCTTGACCTGCTGGGCATGTTCCACTGACTTATTACACTTCTCGTTGCCTCCACGAAGTAGCCAACACAATCAAAAACCCCTCCCAACCCAGACATACTCTTTTCTCCCACCTCCCATCAGGCAGAAGATACAAAAGCCCGAAAGTATGTACCACCAGGCTCAAGGACAGCTTCTATCCCGCTGTTATAAGACTATCGAATGGTCCCCCCTGTATGACAAGATGGACACTTGAACTCACAATCTACCTCGTCACGGCCTTGCACTTTATTGTCTGCCTGCACTGCACTTTCTCTGTAACTGTAACACTTTATTCTGTATTCTGTTATTGCTTTTCCCTTGTACTACTTCAATGTACTGTTGCAATGAAATGATCTGTATGGGTTGCATGCAGAACAAAGTTTTTAACTGTATGTTGGTACATGTGACAATAATAATAATATTAATAATAAAGCAGTAAACTCTGAACAGCACATAATGCAAGGAAGCATAATCACCCTGTACCTGCCCTATTAACTTATTTGATTTGGTCTCACCCTATCACAGGTATTACCATTGTTCTCTCTATACCTCCTGCCACCTTCTCTGCAACTTCAAACTACCTTTCCTCTCTGTTTCCCAGTTCTGATGTAAGGTCTTTGACCCGGAACATTAACCACTTCTCTCTCTCCACAGATGCTGCCCGACCTGCTGAGTGTTTCCAGCATTTTTGGTTTTTATTTCAGATTTGCAGCATCTGCAGTTTTTTTCTCAATGTTTGTTGAGATTTAACCGCAATGGATTCATGATGTTGTTGTGTCACAGAGTCGAGTCCAACCTCCGTAGTGTGGCTCAACTCTACCTGTGTCTCAATTCATCTGCTGATGAAATCCTGGGATGTGACGATTCCAGCATTCCCCCTTCACCCTTCTTACCTCTTCCAAATGTTCAATGCCTGGACCCAAACCCCATTCAGTCGCTGACCTACCCTGGCACCCCATTAAGCAGCACCTTGCCCATTAGGTCCTTGCAAGCCCTCAACAGCCTTGCCCCATCCACATCCCAGTGACATCCTCCATCCAAAGGGACAATGTTTTGGTATTGGTATTGGTATTGGTTTATTATTGTCACGTATCGAGGTACAGTGAAAAACTTGTCTTGCATACTGATCGTACAGGTCAATTCATTACACACAGCAGTTACATTGAGTAAGCACAGAGTGCATTGAGGTAGCACAGGTAAAAGCAATAACAGTACAGAGTAAAGTGTCACAGCTACAGAGAAAGTGCAGTGCAATAAGGTCCAAGGTCACAACAAGATAGATCGTGAGGTCATAGTCCACCTCATTGTATAAGAGAACAGTTCAATAGTCTTATCACAGTGGGGTAGAAGCTGTCCTTAAGTCTGCTGGTACGTGCCCTCAGGCTCCTGTATCTTCTACCCGATGGAAGAGGAGAGAAGAGAGAATGTCCTGGGTGGTTGGGGTCTTTGACTATGCTGGCTGCCTCGCCAATGCAGCGAGAGGTAAAGAGAGTCCAAGGAGGGGAGGCTGATGTCCGTGATGAGCTGGGCTGTGTCCACAACTCTCTGCAGTTTCTTGCAGTCCTGGGCAGAGCAGTTGCCGTACCAAGCCGTGATACATCCAGATAGGATGCTTTCTATGGTGCATCGATAAAAGTTGGTGAGAGTCAAAGGGGACAAACCAAATTTCTTTAGCCTCCTGAGGAAGTAGAGGCGCTGGTGATCTTTCTTGGCAGTGACATCTACGTGATTTGACCAGGACAGGTTGTTTCTCCAAGTTCGACTTCCTGAGCTCCCTGCATTTAATCAATCCACCATTTGCTGCCCTGAACACTAAGCTTTGGAATCAAGCTCCCCACTAATTCTTATACCAACTCTCCCTTCAGGTGTCACTTAAGAGCTACCTCAAAGCAAGTGCTAGGTCAAAGGTTGTTGCCAAGATATCAGGAGGTTGACCATCTGCACTCGTTCTTCTTTACGTGGTTTGGTGGCCATTTTTCTGTAGAGGTGAGTCATGGAGTGTTTGATGTGTCTGGGCCTGTACTTGATGGTGTTCAGAAGGATGGGGGGAGAGGGGGTCTCATTTGAAACCTACCGAATATTGAAAGGCTTGGATAGAGTGGATATGGAGAAGATGTTTCCATCCATAGGAGAGTCTAGGATCCGAGGGCACAGCCTCAGAATAAAGGGACATCCCTTCAGAACAGAGATGAGGAGGAATTTCTTCAGCCAGAGGGTGGTGAATCTGTGGAACTCATTGCCACAGAGGGCTGTGGAAGCCGAGTCACTGGGTGTATTTAAGGCAGAGATTGGTACATGATTGGTAAGGGGGTGAAGGGTTACGGGGAGAAAGTGGGAGAATGGGGTTGAAAAAGAAATCAGCCATGATTGAATGATGGAGCAGACTCGATGGGCTGAATGGTCTAATTCTGCTCCTATATCTTATGGTATTATGGTCTTAAAAACATAGAACATAGAACAATACAGCACAGGAAAAGGGCCTTCAGTCCACGATGTCTGTGTTGAGCATGATGCCAAATTAAGCTAATCCCACCTGCCTGCACATGACCCACACCCCTCCATTCCCTGTGTCTTCATGTGCCTGTCTCAATGCCTCTTAAACACCACTATTTTACCTGTTTCTACCATCTCCCCAGGCACCAACCACTTTCTGTGTAAAAAAACATGCCTCACACATTTCTACCCTGGGAAAGAGACTCTTATCTCCTCTATCTACGCCTCTCATAATTTTATGGACTTCTGTCAGGTCTCCCCTCAGCCTTCGACATTCCAGAGAAAACAACCCAAGTTTGTCCAACCTTACCTCATAGTTTGGGTTAATTCAGGTCACTGAGTCAACAGAAGTTATTCTAGGTACGGTTCCTAACATTTGGGCCAGATCCAGTGAGACTGACTTGTCTCATAATCCTGTACGCCTGCATATGGTCCACATCTCTCCATTGCCTGCCTGTTCATGAGTTTGTCTAAATGCCTCTTAAATGTTATGTCTTAGTTGCTTCTACCATCTCTCCTGGCAGTGCGTTCCAAGCACCTACCTCTGTCTCACCTTAAACACTCTGTCCTCTAGTATCTTTTCCACCCTGGGAGAAAGACTCCGACTATCTACCTTATCTACGCCTCTGATAATCTTATGAACTTCTATCAGGTCTCCCCTCAGTGTCTGATGCTCCGGAGAAAATAGCCCAAGTTTGTCCAACCTCTCCTTATAGCTAATATACCCCAGTCTAGGCAATATCCTGATGCACCCTCTCCAAAGCCTTCACATCCTTCCAGTAATGCAGTGACCAGAACTGCACACATGACTCCAACTCTAACCAAAGTTTCATACAGCTTCAGCATGACTTGACAACCTTTATACTCAATGCCCCGACCAATGAAGGTAAACACGCCCTGCATCACCCTAAAGATCAGTAGCATAGCGGTTAGCATAACGCTATTACAGCGCCAGTGACCTGGGTTCAATTCCCGCTGCTGCCTGTAAGGAGTTTGTATGTTCTCCCTGTGTCTACGTGGGTTTCCTCCAGATGCTCCAGTTTCCTCCCACATTCCAAAGATGTACAGGTTAGGAAGTTTTGGGCATGTTATGTTGGCGCCGGAAGCGTGGTGACACTTGCGGGCTACCCCAAGAACACTCTACGCAAAAGATGCATTTCACTTTGTGTTTCAATGTACACGTGACTAATAAAGAAAGCTTATCTTATCTATAAGATCATCTCTCATTCTTCTGAACTTCAAGGAACATAATTTCTTTAACCACATGATACGACAATCCTCTCATTCCAGGAATTAGTCCAGTGAATTAGCCTAGTGAATGGTGAGGTGACGAGGGTGATTGATGAAGGTAGAGCTGTGGATGTTGTCTACATGGATTTTAGTAAGGCGTTAGATGGCAAGGGCCATCGTGGTAGGCTCAGCCAGGAGATCAAGATGCATTCACAGTGATTTGGATTCATAATTGGCTTGCCCTTAGCAGACAGAGGGTAATGGCTGATAGGACTTATTCTGACTGGAGATCCAAGTCTAGTGGTGTTCCGCAGGGATCCCATAGTGGGATCTCTGCTGTTTGTGATATATCTAAATGACTTAGGTGAAAATGTGGATGGGTGGGTTAGAAAATTTGCAGATGAAACAAAGATTGGTAGCATTGTGGACAATGTAGAAGATTGCCAAAGGATACAGTGGGACATAGATCAGTTGCAGATATGGGCGGAGAAATGGCAGATGGAGTTTAATCTGGGCAAGTGTGAGGTGCTGCACTTTGGGAGATCAAACGTAAAGGGGCAGTACACGGTTAATGGCAGGACCCTCAACAGCACTGATGTACAGAGGGATCTTGGGGTCCAAGTCCATAGCTCCCTGGAAGTGTCTGCACAGGTTGATAGGGCGGTAAAGAAGGTGTATGGAATGCTTGCCTGTATTAGTTGAGGCATTGAGCTCTAAAGTCAGGACGTTATGTTGCAACTTTATAAAACTCTGGTTAGGCCACATCTGGAGTATTGCATTCAATTCTGGTCACTCCATTACAGGAAGGATGTGGAGGCTTTGGAGAGGGTGCAGAAGAGATTCACCAGGATGCTGCCTGGATTAGAGGGCAGGGCCATGAGGAGGGGTTGGACAAACTTGGGTTGCTTTCTCTGGAGCAGCACATGTTGAGGGGAGACTTGATAGATGTTTTTAAGATTATGAGAGGCATAGATAGGATAGACAGCACCAGTATCCTGTACAATTGTAACAATACTTCTCTATTTCTAAAATCCAAACATCTTGCAAGAAAGGCCAATATGCCATTTTCCGTCCTAATAAGGGCCAATATGACTTTCTCCTTCCCAAATTGACTTCAGTAAATCCTTGGTATTTCTAAGGCAATCCCACAGCTCAACATATCATGGAAACCATCCTCCTCTCCATGGACTCTGCCTACACCTCTCGCTGCCTTGATAAAGCAACCAACATAAAGACCCCACCCACCCCGAACATACTTTCTTCTCCCTCCTCCCATCAGGCAGAAGTTACAAAAGCCTGAGAGCACGTACCACCAGGCTCAAGGACAGTTTCTATCCTGCTGTTGTAAGACTATTGAATGGCCCCCTAGTACGATTAGATGGACTCTTGTCCTCGCAGTCTACCTCGTCATGGCCTTGCACCTTACTGTCTGCCTGCACACACTTTCTCTGTAAGTGTAACACCTTATTCTACATTCTGTATTGTTTTCCCTTGTCCTACCTCAATGCACTGTGTAATGAATTGATCTGTACGAACGGTATGCAAGACAAGTGTTTCACTGTACCTCGGTACAGGTGACGATAATAAACTAATATTGGTTAGTGTTGTCAGCTGGCGCTGTTTTTTTCCAAAGCCCATGGGGATGAAAGCGGCAGGGGAATGGGGAGACGGCAAGAGGCTGAATGTAAGCAGAAGACAGTGGGCTTTCTTCAGCTAGGTGGGAGTGATGTATGGATGTCCTTGGATATTGAGATCGCCGACCCCATCGCTGACTCAGGCATGGGTACACAGGGAGTGATTTCAACGCTTTAGGGTGATGCGGTAACTAGTGAAAGGAATAGTATTACATTGGTGATATAAAGGAAGAGATAGTCACCTTGATTCTTCATCCTGCTCTCACTCTGACTCTCCATCTTTCGCCTCCTACGTTAATCCAACAAAGAGCAGTGTTAGTTCAAAGAAAGCACCTCAAGGTCAAAGTCAAAGTCGAGTTTATTGTCACATGCACAAGTCCATGCGTGCACAGGTACAATGAAAAACTTACTTGCAGCAGCATCACAGGCACAGAGCATCAGATATGCAACAACTACAAGAGAAACATAAATTAAATATAAATTATACAAAATTATACAAGAAAGAATACAAAAAAACAAAGTCCATTGTAGTACAACACACAAAGCACTGGAGGAACTCAGCAGGTCAGGCAGTATCTATGGAGTTGACATTTCGGGTTGAGGCCCTGTTGAGTTCCTCCGGCCTTTTGCTCCAGATTACCAGCATCTACAATCTCTTGTGTCTCCATTGTAGTGCAAAGTGGTCACAGTATTGCTGTACTGAGGAAGTGATTAGAGTTGTGCAGGTTAGTTCAAGAGCCGAATGGTTGAAGGGAAGTAGCTGTTCCTGAACCCTGTGGTGTGGGATTTCAGGCTTCTGCACCTCCTGCCTGATGGTAGCTGCGAGAAGATGGCACGGCCCGGATGGTGGGGATCTTTGACGATAGACGTTGCCTTCTTGAGGCAGCGCCTCCTGTAGATACTGCCGATGGTGGGGAGGGATGTGCCTGTGATGTATTTGGCTGAGTCCACTACCCTCTGCAGTGCCCATATGGGCACGTTACAGCCCCTGGGATTGAAAAAGTTCAGATAACCAGCATTTCCTATTGTGTCAAAGACAGCCAGTTCTGAGGAAAGGTCGGCAGTCTTTAAACTATGCAAACTAAAGGAACAGTGCCTCATATTCCAGAGACACAAGAGACTACACATGCTGAAATCTGGAGCGACACACAACCTGCTGGAGGAACTCAGCGGGTCGAGCGGCATCTGTGGGAGTCCTGATGCAGGGTCTTGTCCCGAAACGTCGACAACTCCTTTCCCCCCCACTGATGCTGCTCGACCCGCTGAGCTCCTCCAGCAGATTGTTTACTGCACCTCATATTCCCCCTGGGTAGTCTACAACCCGAACACTGAATTCTCCAACTTCAGGTAACCTGCTCCCCCTCTGTCCCCTTTCTCTCTCTTTTCTGATCTACCTTGGTCCCCTCACACACACCCTTCTTTCCAAACTACCACCAACCCACTCACCATCACCCCCACCCCCACCCACCAGCGCCCCATCTCCCAGTTTCTTTCCCCTCCCCACATGCTCCATCTGGTGGAATCTGAGAACGTGGGGGAGAATGAAATGGGGATAGGGCAGGATTAGGTGTTTGATGGTCGGCACGGACTCAGTGGGCTGAAGGGTCTGTTACTGTGATGTGGGAACATCTAAAAACATAAGAGTTAGGAGTCGTCCGTCTTTCGGCCTGTTCCGCCATTCATCAAGATGGTGGTCGATCTGCCTCAGCGCCATTTCTCTGTCCTTTCCCCTTCTCCTTTGATTCTTTTAAAATACAGAAATCTATGAATCTCTGCTTTGAATCAACTCTGTGACGGAGACACCACAGTCTCCGAGGTAGAGAATCCCAAAGATCACCACCCCACCCCCCGACTGAAGACATTTCTCCTCATCAGCGTCGAGAGGCCTATCCCTATTCAGAGACTGGGATGCCTGTTCTAGATGCCATAGCCAGGGGAAATATTTTTCCTACATCCAGCCTGTTAAGCCTTGTAAAAATATAGGTTTTAATGAAATATGCTCTCATATTTTGGGAATAGAATTGGTCGTATCCATCTGTGCCTCAGTGTTTGTTCACTCTCCTGTGGTGCCTTGGGTCATGTTAGGGACGGTGTATCAAACAGGTAAGATTCCAGAGACACAAGACCCTGCAGATGCTGGAATCTGGAGCAACACTCAAAAAGTTGGAGGAACTCAGCGGGTCAGGCAGCGTCTGTGGAGGGAAATGGGCAGTCGACGTTTCGGGTCAAGACCCTTCATCTGGTCTGAAAGAGTAGAGGGGAGATAGGAAGTATAAAGAGGTGAGGGGAAGGGGTGGAGCAAGAGCCGGCAGGTGATAGGTGGATCCAGGTGAGAGGGGTGATGGGCAGATTGGGGAGAGGAGAGTGGAAATAGCTTATGGGAGCTTGGCAGGGTAGATGTTGGGATGTTTTCACTGGTGAGAAAGTCTCAAGTAAGAGGACACAACTACAAGATTAGAAGCTGGTCATTTAAAATTGAGGTACATAGAAATTTCTCCTCATAAGATAAGATAAGAAGATTTCTTTATTAGTCACATGTACATTGAAACACACAGTGAAATGCATCTTTTACGTAGAGTGCTCTGGGGGCAGCCCGCAAGTGTCGCCACGCTTCCGGCGCCAACATAGCACGCCCGCAACTTCCTAACCCATAAGTCTTTGGAATGTGGGAGGAAACCGGAGCACCCGGAGGAAACTCACGCAGACATGGGGAGAACGTCCTTGCAGGCAGTGGTTTGAATTTAGAAAGTGGTGAATCGTGGACTCTGCCTCAGCGGGAGATGGAAGCTGGATCATTAAATGTATTTAAAGTGGAGGTGGATAAATATTTGACAGATCCAGGAATAGATGGATTTGGAGAAATGGCACAGAAGAGGAATTGAGGTCAGCATAGATCAGCCATGATCATATCAAATGGTGGGGCAGGCTTGATGAGTCCAATAGCCAACTCTTGCTCCTATTTTCTTGTGTGCTTGTGTATAAATCGTGAAACTGGTACATCAAATTCTCAATCTGTGCAGAAGTTAAATAGCCTAGCTGTAAATTCACACCCTCTTGTTCTGGACTCTCACCTCTCCCATCAAGAAGGGCACAGTGATGCAGCAGATACTACTGTTGTGGCACAGTTCCGGCGACCCAGTTTCAATCCCGACCTCCGCTGTGGACTGTGTGGAGTTTGTATGTTCTCCCTGTGACCGTGTGGGTTTCCACCCACATCCCAAAGACAAGAGGGTTGGTAGGTTCATTGGTTGCTGTAAGTTGGGTGTGTGTGTTGTGGGGGGGAAGGGGAGAGTTGATGGGCTTCTGAGAGAGAATGGGGATAGCTCTGAGATCCAGCATAAACTCAGTGGGCTGATTGGCCTCTTTCTCTCTCCTTGGGCAACATGAGACATCACCATTAGAGGAGATATTATCTCAATATATCTTCCAGGGGTAAAATAAGCACATGACCTGATACTGACCAATGGAGAGTGAAGACAGAGAGGGTGGTCATACGATGGGCTTTTGGTCTTACGTCAGACGTTGAGTTAAAATTCACTCCTCCCAACATAATAAACCTGTCTATTGTTGGCCTGAGGGGATGTCATTAAACATCTTTGCACTTGAAGACCTGTTAGTTCATTAGCTAAGCAAGAGTTCAACTTTATCGTATAAGAAATCCATTCAATAGTCTGATACCAACGGGATAGAAGCTGTCCCTGAGCCTGGTGGTACGTGCTTTCAGGCTTTTGTATCTTCTGCCCGATGGGAGGAGGGAGAAGAGAGAATGACCGGGGTGGGTGGGGTCCTTGATTATGTTGGCTGCTTTCCCGAGGCAGTGAGGAGTGTGGACAGCATCCATGGAAGAGAGGCTGGATTTCGTGACGGACTGGGCTGCATTCACAACTCCCTGCAGTTTCTTGCGGTCTTGGGCAGAGTAGTTGCCATACCAAGAACTGATTGGATCAATATTCCAGAGGCCTGGACTATTAGCTTGGATCCCCAGTGGTTATGGTAGTGTCGTTGTTAATTTACTGGACTAGGACTTTGAACCAGAGACGGGAGTTTGAATCCCATCACGGCAATTTAAGTTCAAGTAATTAAATAAATCTGGCCTTTTTAAAATAAAAAGTCCCAGTTGTTGTAGCCACAGCATTATTGTGTTTTTGTTGTAAAACCCACCTGGTTCACTGAAGACCACCGGAGAAGGAATCCTGTTGGCTGGTCAGAATTATATGTGACTCCAGGCCCTTCAGTGTTGATTCTTCACCACCTGCTGAGCTCAGGGCCAGTGAGGAGTGGGCAATGAACAGTGCGAAGCGTAACTTTCAACAAAATGGGTTTGGGTTTGAATCCAGTGCGGGAATGAGGAAATTCATATAAATTGAATAAATCTGCTGGTGTAAGAAATAGTGGAGTCATGAGTGGAAGGTTGTAAAACACTCTCTGGTTCACTAAGGACATCCAGGGAGGCAGTCTGCCTTTCCAACAGGGTCTGGGCCCAAGCTCACAGCACAGGTAATTAGGGAGAGGCTATAAATGTCACCTCTGCCAGTGACATCTATGTCCTGCAAGTGAGCAAATTAAAAAGGAGAGTTTAGATGAGAAACACGATGATGCTGGAGGAACTCAGCAGGCCAGGCAGCATCTGCGGAGAAAAGCAGGCGGTCAACGTCCCGGGTCAGGACCCTTCTTCAGGACTGAAGATAGGAAAAAGGGGAAGCCCAGTATATAGGAGGGAAAAGCAGAGCAGTGATAGGTGGACAAAAGAGGGGAGGTGGGGTGGGCACAGGGCAGTGATAGGTAGACGCAGGTAAGAGATAATGATGGGCAGGTAGGGGGGAGGAGGGGAGAGCAGATCCACCCGGGGGATGGGTCAACGTTAAGGAGAGAAAGGGAAAAAAAAGTGTAGAAAAAAGAGAGAGAGGCTAGGAAAGGAAGGGAAAGAAGAAGTATGGTTGGGGGTGGGGAGGAAGGGGATGTGGGGATTACTCAAAGTGGGAGAATTCAATATTCACGCCGTTAGCCTGCAAGGTTCCAAGACGGAAAATAAGGTGCTTTTCTTCCAGTTTTTCATCCAGATTCCAGCATCTGCAGTCCTTTGTTTCTCCAGGAGATTTAAAAATCAGACTCAGATTAGTTTATTGTCATCTGCACCAGGGCGCCATGAAATTTCTTGCTCCCGTGAAGCTCACAGAGTAGACAGTGTACATGGCAATAAGAAATTCAACAATAAATACAGTGACGAGTGTAGAAACAGCGGAATGGTGCGAAATATAGTTGTGCATGCTGAGGTAGTGCAAAAAAAAGTGCCGAAGTGACAGTAACAGATTTAAGAGTCGGAGAACTTGCGGTACCACCGGGAAGGGGATGTGAAAGAGCTGATTGGTTCAGGAGTCTGACAGCAGTGGGGAAGAAGCTCTTCTTGAGTCTGGCCGTCTGGGCTTTCAAGCTGCTGTGCCTTCACCTCAGAAGTCAGAAGAGAGAAAAGGGAACGGCCAGGGTGGCAGGCATCACTGACGATACTGTTAGCCTTCCTGAAGCACCATGAAGATGCACGGGATGGAAGGAAGTGACGAGCCTGTGACGGACTGGGCAGTGTTTACTGCTCTCTGCAGGTTCCGTCGCACTGAGGGTCTGGAGTCGCACGTAATTCAACAATAAATACAGCAACAGGTGTAGAAACAGTGGAATGGTGCAAAGCATAGTTGTGCACACTGGGGTAGTGCAGAAAGAAATGCTGAAGTGACAGTAACGGAATTAAGAGTCAGAGAACTTGTCAGCACCACCTGGAAGGGGATGTGAGAGAGGGGATTGGTTCAGGAGTCTGACAGCAGTGGGGAACTTCTGGGACTTTCAACAGTCAGGCAGTTCCACATGAATATATGAAGGTATGAATTAGAAGCAGGAGTAGGCCATTTGCCTTCCCAAAGTCGCTCCACCATTCAACTCGATCATTCAGGGCGGCACAGTGTGATGCAGTGGGCAGAGCCGCTGCCTCACCGCTCCAGTGACCCCGGTTCGATCCTGGCCTCTGGCGCTGTCTGTGTGGAGTTTGCACGTTCTCCCTGCGACTGTCTGGGTTTCCCCCCGGGTGCTCTGGTTTCCTCCCATGGTGGTTGGTTCATTGACCACTGTAAATTGCCTCTAGTGTGTAAGTGAGTGGTAGAATCTAAGATAATGGGAATGTGGGGACAATAAAATGGGATTAGTGAAGGATTAGTGCCAATAGGTATTTGTGAGCTGGTGTAGACTCGATGGGCTGAAGGGCCTCTTTCCGTGCTGTAGGACTCTATTAATATTCTGAAAAAAAAAGAGATCTGATTGTAACCTCAACCCCAGCAACCTTTCACCCTCTTGCTTATCTCCAATCTGTCTACCTCTGCCTTAAAAATATTCAGAGACTCTGCTTCAAATGTTCCGTGGGGTTCAAAGGCTCACAGTTGAGAAAAAGAAAATCACAGAGACACAAGAAATTCTGCAGATGCTGGAATCTGCAGCAATGCACAAAAAGCACTGGAGGAACTCAGCAGGTCAGGCAGCATCCGTGGAGGCAAAATAAACAGTCGACGTTTTGGGCCGAGACCCTTCATCAGGACTGGAGAGGAAGAGGGCAGAAGCCAGAATAAGAAGGTGGGGGGAGGGGGAGGAGCACACGCAGGCAGGGGACAGGTGAGTCCAGGTGATAGGTGAGTCCAGGTGAGAGGGGGAAGGTAGGTGGATGGGGGAGGGAGGGGGAGATGTAATGAGGTAAGAGGTAGAAGAGGCAAAGGGCTGAAGAAGAAGGAATCCGGTAGGAGAGGGCAGTGGACCATGGAATAAAGGATGAGGGAGGGGAGGAGAGGAGATGGGCAGGTCATCAACGGGGGAAGGGAGCCACAGGAATAAGGGAAGACAAAGGAGTCGGGGGGGGGGGGGGAGAAAAAGAACAGGAGGGGTTACCAGAAGTTAGAGAAATCGATGTTGAGGCCGTCAGGTTGGAGACTCCCAAGGCGGAATATGAGGCGTTGTTCCTCCAACAAGCATCTAGCCTCAACGTGGCAGTAGAGGAGGCCACGGATAGACGTGTCAGAAGGGGGATAGGATGTGGAATTGAAGTGGGTGGCCACCGGGAGGTCCTGGTCACCAGGAAAATCACCTTGTCTCTCTCTTAGATGGGTGATCATTTCATTTGGAACAGTGACTCCTAGTTCTGGATTCTTCTTAAAGGAGAAAGGTCCTCTCCACCTCCACCCCTAGGATCTTATATGTACTTACAGCCACCATACTCATTCTAGAATATATCTATTAATTGAAGTTAAATTCCCCCCACCCCCCAGCTACCATAGCGGGATTCGATTCCCTCTTCCCATGTAAAAAAAGGCTCATCACCACTGGTTTTGTTATTAAAAAACCTGAAGTGCCACACCACAAGGTCCAGGAACAGCTACTTTCCTACAACCATTCGGTTCTTGAATCGATCTGCACAACCCTAACCCTACCTCAGCAATGGAACACTATGGACCACCTTTTTCACTACCGTGGGTTTGTCTCTGATTGTGTTTTTTATTCACTAAAGTCTCACTTTTCACTGTCTTCTATACTTGGTGTATAATTTACACTCTGTGTGTTGTCAGTACCTACGTGCCTGTGATGCTGCTGCAAGCAAGGCCTTCATTGTACCTCTTGCCTTGCTGTACTTGTACGCATGACAATAACCTCGACTCGACGACTCGTCTCAGTATACACAAGGAAGGAAATCTCCCGTCCTTACCCCCTCTGGTCCTAAATGTGACTCCAGGTCCTGTTTCATTGAGTCATAGAGTCACACAGCATGGAAACAGGCCCTTCGGCCCGACTGGTTGATGCTGACCAAGATGCCCATCCAAGCCGGTCCCATTTGCCCGGGTTTGACCCATATCCCTCTAAACCTTTCCTATCCATCTACCTGTCCAAGTGCCTTTTACATGTTGTTACTGTACCTGCCTCAATCACTTCCTCTGGCAGCTCGTTCCATATACGGACCGCCCTCTGGGTGAAAAAGATGCCCCTCAGGATCCTATCTCACTTTAAACCTACGCCCTCTAGTTCTTGATTCCCCAACTGTGGGAAAAAGACTGCGTGCGTTCACCCTATCTATGCCCCTCATGATTTTATACACCTCTGTAAGGTCACCCCTCATTCTCCTACGCTCTGATGAATGAAGTGCTATGCTCCCACATTGACAAAGCTGGCTACACGGTGTGACGTGGCTCATCCGACTCTTTGCTTGCCACCCCACACCCTTGCCTCCCCACCACCAACCCCACCTCCCCTCAGCCGACCAGCAAGCTCCCGCAAGGAAAGGTGTGTGTTCAAGGCAGGCTGAGCAGATGCACTTGAGCCTATCCTCCTCCCCCTCCCCCATCCCCAACTCCCAGCCCCGTCCCTTTGAAGGATGAGTGGACTTGTTCGGACCAGGGCAGTGATAGACTGATAGTAGGAGCTGCAATTGACTTCCGCCGTCTTGACCCAACCTCGGTGGTCGTAGTCATTGACAGGCAGACAATAAGGATCTCCGAGACCAATGTCTCTCTGCCCTACAACACCCGACCACCACCCCCCCTCCATTCGCCCAACCCTGCCTTCTAGGGCAAAGAGCGTGACAGGAGTCTTGTATCGTCTCACCTTTCACCCAGTAATTAGATTACAAAAACAAGCCTCGTTATTAAGCAGCCTTATCTTTAGAAAGCAGTGGAGAATTCCATTCCCCTCACTGGAGAAATTCTTTCAGGTTGTTAACTACAAGTCTCTGTCTCCGAGACTGGCTCGGTCCTTGTGGGTCTGTGCAGACCAGGCGACATTTGAGACAAGCCTGGCCCGCTCCCTTCCCCACCGCCTTCAGGGATCAGTTTCACACTGATGGGAAAGGTATTGAGTACTAATGACCATCCCTCCCTGTCAGCGGCTGGGGGATGTTGATTGAGTCCGCAGTGGGCCACCCCAAAGGGACAAAGCCGGCTCCTGTGACAATGTAAATGTAAACAGTGGTAAACCTTGGTTGGGGAAGAAGGGAAAGAAAGAAAGGGAGGGAAAAAAAGAGGAAAGAAAGAAAAAGAGAGAAAGAAAGGAAAGAGAAAGAGAGGAAAAAGAGAGAAAAGAGAAAAAGAAAGAGAAAGAAAGGAAAGAGAGAGAGGAAAGAGAGAGAAAAGAGAAAAAGAAAGAGAAAGAAAGGAAAGAGAAAGAGAGAAAAAAGAGAGAAAGAAAAGAGAAAAAGAAAGAGAAAGAAAGGAAAGAGAAAGAGAGGAAAAAGAGAGAAAAGAGAAAAAGAAAGAGAAAGAAAGGAAAGAGAAAGACTGAGAGAGAAGAAAAAAGAAAGGAGTAAGAAGGAGGAAAGAAAGAGAAGAAAAGGAAGGAAAGAGAAAGCTGAGAGAAGGAAGGAAAGGGAAAGGAGGAGGAAAAAGAGAAAGAAGCAGAGAGAGAGAAAAGGAAAGAGAAAGAATGAAGGGAAAAAGAGGAAAGAAAGAATGAAAGGAACGAGAGGCGGAAGGAAGGGGAAAAGAAACAAACAGTGAAGGGAAAAGGAAGGAGAAAAGAGATGAAAGAAAACAAAGGAGAGAAAGAAAGAAAGAGCGAGGAAGAGAGAAAAGGACAGAATGAGGCAGAACGTCAGCGAGACAGAAGCAAGTATTTTGACAGCACTGCCAACTCGGGAGGTCCCAGGGTAATCCACAGGCAACCCTTCCCCGGAAGCAATGCCAGCACGGCAAGCTGCCACACGCAGCAATATGAGATCCAGTTCTGGCGATTTTTGGCTGTGGGAGAACAAGCTCTCAGCACGAAAGTGAAAGCCTGCAGGTCCCCGGAGATCCCTGGGGGAAGGACAGACATGGAGTGTCTTAGGTACAGGGAGAGACTGGATCGGCTGTATTTGTTTCTCTTGGACCAGAGGGGGCTAAGGGGAGAGGGGGACCCGATAGAGGGGTAAAAAATTATGTGGGACGTGGATAGAGTACACCAGTAGTAAACTTTTCCCCATTGAAGACGTGTCTATAACCAGAGGGCAGAGGTTTAAGGTAAAGGCATAGGAAGTTTAAGAGAGAAACTGGGAAATGAGGAAGATCTTTTTCACCCAGAGGGTGGTTGGACTCTGGAACACACTGCCTGAGGGGGTGGAGGAGGCAGAGACCCTCACGACGTTTGGACAGGCATTTGAATCGTCGTCATTGTGGCTACCCCTCGAGGTCGAGGACGACGGTCTTCGTTCTGTTGATCTATTTATGGGCTCTCAAGTGGCTTATGAGTCCAATCTTGGTAACAGAGTGAAGACACCTGTGCGTGTATTTGTTTAAGGTGTACTTGATGTTGCACTACGAGAAGCACACGGTACTTCACAAATCAACCAACTGATTCCAATGGCATGGAAACCACGACAATTGGAGCTGATGGATTTGTTGCAGCCTTCATCCGCCTTCACAGCCGTTGAGTTCGAAAAACTTTGTCCGCCTGTTCCACCGTTGAGGTCTTGGTTAGATTGTTCTTTGTCAGGGACCTCACCATCGACCTTACTGCCATGGGTGACCCTACCAGGAGCATAGCTCCAGATGGCATCGCTCTCAGGATCTCAGGACCACACAAGCTTCTCCACCACGACAAGGTGACAATCACAGTGAAGAATCACCAATTGAAGAATCATGCATTTAAATCATCAGTGCATGGAAGGCTATGGACCAAGTGCTGGTAGATGGGATTAGTATTGGACAGGTACTTGATGGTCAGCACGGATGTGGTGGGCCGAAGGTCCTGTTTCTGTGCTGTATGACTCTATGATTCTAGGTTTAAATGGGGTCAGCAAGGCCCCCCTCAGCTCTGGGAGATGGGAACACAGGGTAGTACGAGGAATGGGAGAATCTGGGATGGACAAGTTGCCTCCCCACCCATTATGGGATGTGTCCAACCTTCTCAAAGAGCTTCAACCACCTGACAGTGTTTGTATCACCCACGGGCTGTCAAGTGGGGAAGGGCCTTCCGGTCAATCTGCTCAGGCTCGAGAAGTCCTACGTACTGCTGACCCTGCAACGTAAGCTGATACAAACCCACAGAAGCAGTGCAGTCAGTGTCACCTTTAGCGGACGTGGATCGCTGTAAACCACATTGACACGGGTCGCTGGGCTTAGAGTCGGAGAGACATCGAGTCACAGAGTTATACAGCACAGAAATAGGCCCCTCAGCCCAACTCATCCATTCCGACCAAGGGCAAAGTCAGAGTCAAAGTTGAGTTTATTGTCACGTGCACAAGTCCATGTGTGCACAGGTGCAATGAAAAACTCACTTGCAGCAGCATCACAGGCACATAGCATCAGAAAAGCAGCATTCACAAGAAAAGTATAAATTAAACATAAATTATACACAATTTTTACAAGAAAGAACACAATTAGAACAAAAAAACACAAAGTTCATTTTAGTGCAAAGTGATCAAAGTGTTGCTATACTGTAGTGATTAGGGTTGTGCAGGTTGGTTCAATAACTGAACGGTTGAAGGGAAGTAGCTGTTCCTGAACCTGGTGGTGTGGGACTTCAGGCTTCTGTACCTCCTGCCCGATGGTAGCTGCGAGAAGATGGCACGGCCCGGATGGTGGGGATCTTTGATGATGGACGTTGCCTTCTTGAGGCAGCACCTCCTGTGGATACTCCCGATGGTGGGGAGGGATGTGCCCGTGGTGTATTGGGCTGAGTCCACTACTCTCTGCAGCTTCTTACACTCCTGTGCATTCGAATTGACGTACCAGACCATGATGCAACCAGTCAGGATACTTTGAACAGTACGTCTGCAGTAGTTTGTTGGCGTGTTCGGTGACAAGCTGAACCTCCTTAACCTTCCTGAGCTTGTCCCATTTGCCTGCATTTGGCCCATATCCCTCTAAACCTTGCGTCTGCATGTACCTGACTGTACCTGTGCTTGTTGATAGGAATCCCAGGACACATCGACAAACTTCTGAAACGCACCAATAAATCACCAGATTATAACCCCAAACCATCAGCAAACATCAGAATACCAAACAACATTGAGAATTTACTAAAGGACCAGAGAAGAATACAAGAATACTCCAGATCATTAAAGTACACCAATAAACCTTCAAAAGAGCTGTAAACCACAAACATTTATCTGAACGCCAAAATACAGCAACAAATCTCCAAATTACAGCAAACCACAGGAATTTTTTCAGGAAGACACAGTGGCACAGTTGGTAAAGCCGCTGCCTCACAGTGCCGGAGACCAGGGTTCAATCCTGACCTCAAGTGCTCACAGTGAATGGTAGGGCCACGGGGAGTGTTGATGGAACAGAGGGACCTAAGAGTACCTTTGGCATGCTTGCCTTTATCAGTCAGGGCATTGAGTGTAGGAGCTGGGACATTATGTTGCAGACTTTATTCATCGGAGTGTAGGAGAAGTGACCTTATAGAGGTGTATAAAAGCATGAGGGGCATAGACAGAGCGAAGGCACATAGTCTTTCTCCCAGGGAAAGGACATCAAAAACTAGAGGGTATAGGTTAAGGTGAGGTGGGAAAGATTTAAACGGGACCTGAGGGGAAACTTCTTCACATAGAGGGTGGTCAGGATGTGGAACGAGCTGCCAGAGGAAGTGTTTAAGGCATGTACAATAACAATGTTTAAAAGGCATTTGGACAGGTACCTGGATAGGAAAGGTTTCGAGGGATATGGGCCAAACGCGGGCAAAAGGGACTTGGTTAGATGGGCATCTTGGTCAGAATGGACAAGCTGCGCCGAAGGGCCTGTTTCCGCGCTGTGTGACTCTAACCAAAAAATGGACTCTAGGTTAATCCCACCTCTCTTATTCTGTGGCCTTGTAGGTTACGGTTCTTCCTGTGTTCATCCATATGCCTGTAAAATATGGAGACTTCTCCCACCATCCTCCATTCAGGCATGAGTTCCAGATCTCTCACCACTCGTTGGGTGTAAGAAAATGTCCTCAATTCCTTTCCATTTCATCCACCAATTACCTTACAACTATTCCCTTGCTATCGATCTCCCTGCTAGGGTAATAGGTCCTTCCTGTCACAATTTTGACAGAGAACGAGGTCATTCAGTCATTGGGTCTATGCCAGTTCACAGAGCAGTTCCTCACTAATTTTCTGTGTATTCTCCCCACACATTGGTAATTTAAGTTGGTAACTTGATAACTTGGTTTATTATTGTCATACGTACCGAGGTACAGTGAAAAACTTGCCTTGCATACCGTCCATACAGATCAATTCACTACGATAGCACATTGAGGTAGTACAAGAGAAAACAATAACAGAATGCAGAATAAAGTGTTACAGCTACAGAGAAAGTGCAGTGTAGGCAGACAATAAGGTGTAAGGTCATAACGAGGCAGATTGTGAGGTCAAGAGTCCATTTTACCGTACTAGGGGGCTGTTCAATAGTCTTATAACAACAGGATAGAAGCTGTCCTTGAGCCTGGTGGTACGTGGTTTCAGGCTTTTGTATCTTCTGCCTGATGGGAGGGGGGAGAAGAGAGAATGTCTGGGGTGAGTGGGGTCTTTGATTATATTGGCTGCTTTACCGAGGCAGCGAGAAGTGTGGACGAGAAATCCATGGAGGGGAGGCTGGAACTCCCCTAGATTCTAGTACTGATTGCTGAACGAGGGCCAATTTACTGCGGCCAATTAACGCACCAACCCACACGTCTTTGGGATGTAGGAGGAAACCGGAGCATTCAGGGGAAACTCACACAGTCACAGCAAAAACATGCAGACTCAAGAACCAAGGACAGCTTCTATCATTACATGTTATAAGACTATTCAATGGTTCTCTGGTACAATAATATGGACACACAAAAAATTCTGCAGATGCTGGAATCTGGAACAATATACTATAAAATGGACTCTTGACCTCACAATCTACCTCGTTATGACTTGCGCTTTTTTGTCTGCCTGCGCTGCACTTTCTCTGTAACTGTTACATTTTACTTTGCATTCTGTTATTGTTTTCCCTTGTACTACCTCAATGCACTGTGTAATGAATTGACCTGTATGAATGGTACGCAGGACAAGATTTTCACTGTACATCAGTACTGGTGACAATAATAAATCGATTCCATTTCCAGACTTCACACAGACAGCACCAGAGGTCGGGATCGAACCTGGGTCTCTGGTATTGTGAGGCAGTGGCTCTACCGGCAGTGTCACTGTGCTACTCTGATTAAATCTTCACTTGGGTCCTTTAACATGGTCTCAGCCTTGCCCACCGCTTCTCACAGTTAGAATTCTCAGACCCTGGTTACAGCTCTGCTGGAGCCCAGTGCCAACGGTTGCCTTAAGTTTGAACATTGTCCAGGTCTTGCATCAGGCTACCAAGTTACCTTGGCAACTGCAATCAGAAGAGAATGTTCCCGACCTTATGAAGGAGGGGAAGCCATTGACAAAATAGTTTAAGATAAAGAACTCAGATTGTAATTAGCTGGGCTTGACTTCCAATGCACGCAATGTCTTCCCTGGGAATGGTTCCTTCTGTTGAGTCATAGAGTCATACAGCACAGAAACAGGCTCTTCGGCCCAATTAGTCCATGCCGACCAATGTGCCCCATCCAAATTCATCCCATTTGCCAGCGTTTGGCCCATATCCCTCTAAACCTTTCCAATCCATGTACCTTGTCCAACTGTCTTTTACAAGTTGTTATTGTACCTGCCTCAACCACTTCCTCTGGCAGCTCGTTCCACATACTGACCACCCTTTGTGTAAAAAGTTGCCCCTCAGGTTCTTATCAAATCTCACTTTAAGCCTAAATCTTGATCCCCCAACCCTGGGAAAAAGACTGAGTGCATTCACCTATCTACGCCCCTCATGATTTTATACACCTCTGTAAAATCACCTCTCAGTCTCCTACACTCTAAGGAATAAAGTCCTAGCCTGCCCAACCTCTCCCCCTAACTCAAGTCCTGGCAACATCCTTGTAGATCTTCTCTGCACTCTTTCTAGTTTAATAACATCTTTCCTATAGCAGGGCGACCAAAACTGAACACAGTACTCCAAGCGCAGCCTCACTAGTGTCCTGTACAACTGCACCATGACTTCCCAATTTTTATACTCAATGCCCTGCCTTATGAAGATTTCGGATTACTGGCAGGTGTGGTTAACTATAGTTAGGAAAGCACTCAGCTCCCTTCTGAGCACTCACAGTGAATTTGCAAGGACCTGCAACTTAATCCAGGTGGAAATCCATCCATGAAGTCCCTCAATCATCAGTGAGACACCAGTCCCGCGCTCCCATGTAACTCATTGGGGTCCCAGTTCCCTGGTTTCCCCAAACCTCACTGCAGCTCTGATTACAATCCCCTGATACTACCAAGAGTCCCAGTTAACACTAGAGGTTACTTGAAATTGGAAAACTCAGTGTTCATACCATTGGGTTGTAGACTACTCAGACAGAATATGAGTATTAATGGCATAGTGGAAAGAGAAGAATATTGCCAAAGGATACAGTGGGACATAGATCAGTTGCAGATATGGGCGGAGAAATGGCAGAGTTTATTCCGGCCAAATGTGTGGTGTTGCACTTCGGGAGATCGAATGTAAAGGAATGTAAAGGGACAATACATTGTTGATGGCAGGTCCCTTAACAGTATTGATGTACAGAGGGATCTTGGTGTCCAAGTCCACAGCTCCCTGAAAGTGGCTGCACGGGTTGATATGGCGGTAAAGAAGGCGTACGGCACGCTTGCCTTTATTAGTCGAGGCACTGAGTTCAAGAGTCAGGAAGTTACGTTGCAGCTTTATAAAACTCTGGTTCAGCTGCATCCAGAGTATTGCGTCCAGTTCTGGTCGCCCCATTACAGGGAGGATGTGGAGGCTTTGGAGAGGGTGCAGAAGAGGTTCACCAGGATGCTGCCCGGATTAGAGGGCAGGTGCTATGAGGAGAGATTGGACAAACTTGGGTTGTTTTCTCTGGAGCGGCGGGGGCTGAAGGGAGACCTGATAGAAGTTTATAAGAAAATGAGAGGTACGGACAGAGTAGACGGCTGGTATCTCTTTCTGAGAATGTCTAGAAATGTCTAATACTAGAGGGCATGCATAGAAGGTGAGAGGGGCTAAGTTCAAAGGAGATGTGCAGGACAAGTTTTTTACACAGAGAGTGGCATGCGCTTCCAAGGGTGGTGGTGGAGGCAGATGTGATAGAGACATTTAAGAGTCTCTTGGATAGGCACATGAATGTGCAGGGAATGGAGGGAGATGGACATTGTGTAGGCAGAAGGGATTAGTCTAGTTTGGTGTTTAATTACGAGTTTAATTAGTTTGGCACAATATTGTGGGGTGAAGGGCCTGTTCCTGTGCTGTGCCGTTCTAAGTTCTATGTTCTATGTGGGCTACACAGTTCATAGTCTGATCAGGGATTGCCACAGTCACATTCAGCGGGAGTCTTGAAATGCTATTTGTGCATCAAGTCACTGCAACGGGCGTGATTGGTTCAGTCTGAGAGTCATACAGCACACAGACGGGCCCTTCGACCACCATCTTCATCTGCCGACCAATTCAAATCTGATTTAGAACATTTACATGGAAGGTCAAAACCAGGAGGCTTGACTTTTGGGTTGGAAACTAGGTGTTTATTCTGGGTGGCAGTTACATTTTGCCCTTTTCTCCAACATGCTGTGTTTTTTTTCAATTCCACAAAAGCTTGGATAGATTTTGCAGGAGAAGTAGTAATGTGTTGGGGAGCTGAGGCAACATGGAAGGGGAAGTCCAGGCCGTCAATCATGATGTTTATCCATCTGTATGCAACATTATAATGTGATACATTCATTCTGCAGATTTATTAACTGGCCTATATTTCATCAGCCTCCTCTTCTGCATTAACCTAACAACTGACACAGCGAAGGATGTACTCATGCACGATTTGGTTCAAACTTGGCTCCAAAGACTGATTTCTCTTAAAAGATCTGTGGAAGGCTGGAACATCCTGTAACCTGTTGCAAAATCAGGGGAATTATGCCTCAGAAGTAACCAGCCATGGGCTTGAAAAGGCACTTCTAGCAATCTGCTAAAATGGGATTTTCCAATGCTAAGTCAATCTCCATCTTGTAAAGGGCTTGCTATGTGCTGGAATAGGGCCCTGGAATCTTGTAGGGACATTCCTGTTTTCATCATCCATGCAAATGTGTCTTGGCTGTGCTCATTGCTTCAGTGACTGCATGAACCACCAAACTTCACTCTGTTTACCACATCTACATCCCCCCCTCCCTACAGCACACCACCCCCCCCAACTTTGAATGCACAAACAGTGGGTCAGTGGGCAACGCAATCATCTCAAGGGTCATGGGTTCGAGTCCCGCTCCAGCACCCATTGTGGTGCAGTACAGAGGCGGTGCTGCACTGTCAGAGGTGTCACCTTTTGGGTGAGATGCTTGACATCCAGTGTGGTCCTTGAAGATTGCATGGAGAAAATTGGGGCTTTTAAGAAAATTGGGAAAATTGAAACACAGGAAATTGGGACTAACTGGGTGGGCACCATGGTCGGCATTGACTGGTTGGGCTGAAGGGCCTGTATCTGTGTTGTATTGCTCTGTGACTCTAAAATCACAGGGGTTATCCCCATTGTACTGTCCAGCGAATAACTCACCAAAACAGACCAGCTGGTTGTCATTATATCTTTGTGGCAGCTTGCTGTGCACATGTGGTCATCGTGCCTCAAGCACTGTTAGAAACATAGTGGCACAGCAGGTTTCCTCACAGCTCCAGAGACCTGGGTTCAATCCCGACTTCCAGCGTTGTCTGTGTGGAGTTTGCATGTTTTCCCCGCGACCCTGTGGGTTTCCTCCAGGTGCTCTGGCTTCCTCCCACATCCCAAAGAACGGTTGCCATATCGGATGCATCACGGCTTGGTATGGCAACTGCTCTGCCCCTGACCACAAGAAACTGCAGAGAGTAGTGGACACAGCTCAGCACATCACGGAAACCAGCCTCCCCTCCATGGACTCTGTCTACACTTCTCGCTGCCTCGGTAGAGCAGCCAAGATAATCAAAGACCCCACCCACCCCGGACATTCTCTCTTCTCCCCCCCCTATCAGACAGAAGATACAAAAGCCTGAAACCACGTACCCCCAGGCTCAAGGACAGCTTCTATCCTGCTGTTATAAGACTATTGAATGATCCCCTAGTACGATAAAATAGGCTCTTGACCTCATAATCTACCTCGTTACGGCCTTGCACCTTATTGTCTGCCTGCACTGCACTTTCTCTGTAACTGCAACACTTTATTCTGCATTCTGTTATTGTTTTCCCTTGTACTACCTCAATGTACTGTTGTGATGAAATGATCTGTATGGAGGGCATGCAAAACAAAGTTTTTTACTGTACCTCGGTACATGTGACAATAATAAACCAATTTACCAAGATGTGCGTTTTGGTTGGTTAGTTGGCCACTGTAAATTGCCCCTAGTGTGTAGGTGAATGGACTGCAGGGAAATAAGTGGGGGAATGAGATTAGTGGGTTGGCTCTGAGAGCTGACACAGAATCAATGGGCTGAATGTCCTCCTTTTATATATAAGTACAGTTTAAAATGTTCCAGGTGAATGGAAAGTTCATCCAGCATTTACAACCTGCTAGATGTCCACCATTTGAGTATTAATTACATGTGGTTTGACTGCTGAGGATAGGGACCCAGGGGTAGGTGATCCAGCACCTTAAGTCTCTCCTACCATCTCAGGGGTTTGGGAGATGCTGTCAGAATAATTGCAGATTTTGTAGACGGTGCACACTGCAGCCACTGTGGGCCGGTGGTGGAGGGTGTCAATCAAGTGGAGTGCTTTGTCCTGGATAGTGAGGAACTTCCTTAGAGTTTTAGGGGCTACACTCATCCAAGCAAGTGGAAGGTGGGGTCTCATTGAAACCTACTGGGTACGGAAAGGCCTGGATAGAGTGGACATGGAGAGGATGTTTCCATCTGTAGGAGAGTCTAGGATCTGAGGGCACAGCCTCAGAATAAAGGGACGTCCCTTTAGAACAGAGATGAGGAGGAATTTCTTTAGGTGGTGAATCTGTGGAACTCGTTGCCACAGACGGCTGTGGAGGCCAAGTCACTGGGTGTATTTAAAGGAGAGGTTGATAGGTTCTTGATTAGTGAGGGTGTCAAAGGCTACGTGGAGAATGCAGGAGAATAGGGTTGAGAGGGAAAAGTAAATCGGCCATGATCGACTGGCGGAGCAAACTCGATGGGCTGAATGGCCTGATTCTACTCCTGTGTCTTATGGTCTTATGGAATTGATTGAGGAATATAATATTATGAGGGGTATAGATCAGGCAGACAGCAGGAAACCTTTCCCCATATCAGAGGTAGATAAAACCAAAGACTTAGGGTAAAGGGTAAGAAATTTAGAGGGGATGTGAGGGGGATCTTTTTCACCCAGGGAGCGGTGAGTACCTGGAATGCCCTGCCCCAGAGAGTGGTGGAAGCAGAGTCACTGACAGCATTTAATAAGCACTTGAATCGCCTGGGCATGGGAGGCTCTGGGCCAAGTGCTAGTAAAATGGGATGAATACGTTTGGATGCCCACTGATCAGCATGGGTGTAGTGGATTGTATGGCCTGTTTCCATGCTGTATGACTTTATGAATTTAATATCAAATGGAGTAACTATTGTTGACAACTAAATCACTCAATTCCCCAACTTACAGACTCAGAAACAGCCAGGATTACGATGGGACTACCAAAAGAGGGGTTGGGTTTCCATCGATCAATTGTCACTTGCATTCGTTTGGGTGCTTTTCTTTTTGGGCGAACCTTATCTACTCGTTAGGGAAATGCTGGCAGGTTTGGTCACTTTTAAAAAAAAAACTGCAGATGCCGGAAATCTGAATCAAAAACAGAAAATGCTGGAAACACTCAGCCGGTCAGTCAGCGTCTGTGGAGAGAGAAGCAGATTCGACCTTTCCGGTCCGAGACCCTTTGTCAGAACACCGGGTTTGATCACCTGTCCTCCAAATAATCAGCAGGATGAATGGGGTTGAAAATCGAAGGAAGTTGAGGAGAATTGTACATGTGAGTAGTGTTTAAAGTTAAAAGGAAGGGTGGTACTGAAAATTGGTTTATTATTGTCACATGTACCGAGATACAGTGAAAAGCTTTTGTCTTGTATGCCATCCAGACAGATCGTGCCATCCATAAGTACATCGAGGTAGTGGAAAGAAAACAGAATGCAGAATATTCTGTTGCAGTTACAGAGAGAGTGCAGTGCGGGTAGACAAATAAAGTGCAAGGGACATGACGAGGTAGATTGGGAGATCAAGAGTTCAAGGACTTCACCTTTTAGCGTATGAGAGGTTCTTTCAAGAGTCTGATAAAAGTGGGACAGAAGCTGTCCTTGAGCCCGGTGGTACGTGCTCTCAGGCTTCTGTATCTTCTGCCCAACGGGAGAGTGGAGAAGAGAGAATGACCGCGGTGGGAGGGGTCTTTGATTATATTCCTGCTCCTGATGCAGGGTTTCAACCTGAAATGTTGACAATTCCTTTCCCCCCACAGATGCAGCTCGACCCACTGAGTTCCTCCAGCAGATCGTGTGTCGATCGAGATTCCAGCATCTGACAGTCTCTTGGGTCTCTTTGATTACATTGGCTGCTTTCCTGAGGCAGCGAGAAGTGTAGACGGAGTCAGTGGAGGGGAGGCTGGTTTGCGTGATGGACTGAACTGTGCCCGCAAGTATCTGCAGCTTCTTGCAGCCCCGGGCAGAGCAGTTGCGGTACCAAGCCGTGATACATCCGGATAGGATGCTTTCTATGGGGCATCTGTAAAAACTGGTGAGGGTCAATGGCGACGTGCCAAATTTCCTTGGCCTTATGAGGAAGTAGAGGCGCTGGTGAGCTTTCTTGTCCGTGGCGTCTACATGGTTGGACCAGGACAGGCTGTTGGTGATATTTACACCTGGGAACTTGAAGCTCTCCACCACCTCCTCCTCAGCACTGTTGATACAGACAGGGCCATGTGCTTCGCCCCACTTCCTGAAGTCGATGGCCAGCTTCCTTCGTTCTGCTGACACTGAGGGAGACGTTGTTGTTGTCTTAAAATACAGTTGGTGGCGTGCGCGAAGGAACATTGGGGACTTGAACTCCCAGTATGAACAGATGAGGTGGAATGGCCGATCTTGCAGGTTTTCTGCAGTTCTAGTGAACACTGCCTTGGCATGGAGGAGGAGAGAAGCCAGGGAATATGAGCATCAAACAAAGAGGAAGTAACACCGTTATAACAGCAGCAGATGCTATAGGAAGAGGGTTCAGCAGAGTGCAAGATGTGAAGAAAGTCCGATGTTACACAATATCCAAAGCAAGTGCCTTTCAAAGCAGGTCATCTCGAACTCTGAGGCATGTGAATCTGAAAAACTGCTTGGTACTATCAGAAAGACCGTGGCTGGCAGATTAAGGCTTGGAGATAAAGATAGCAGGATCCCGCCCCTTCTCCCTGGTATTATAATTCCAGAATTCGAAGTGACGTTGTCCAACTAAGGTAAAATTAGTCAGGTTCCACAGACTTCAGCCCAATACATCATGGGCACAACCCTCCCCACCATCAGTAGTATCTACAGGAGGTGCTGCCTCAAGAAGGCAACGTCCATCATCAAAGATCCTCACCATCCAGGCCGTGCCATCTTCTCGCAGCTACCATCGGGCAGGTGGTACAGAAGCCTGAAGTCCCACACCACCAGGTTCAAGAACAGCTCCTTCCCTTCAACCATTAGAAGGGAGGGCACATACCACCAGGCTCAAGGACAGCTTCTATCCCACGGTGATAAGACTATTGAACAGTTCCCTTATACGATGAGATGGACTCTTGACCTCACAATCTCCCTTGCACCTTATTGTCTACCTGCACTGCACTTTCTCTGTAGCTATGACACTTTACTCTGCATTCTGTTTTTGTTTTTACCCTGTACTACCTCAATGCACTGTGTAATGAATTGAACACAATTTTTACAAGAAAGAACACAGTTAGAACAAAAAAAACAAAGTCCATTTTAGTACAAAGTGATCAAAGTGATCACAGTGTTGCTGAACTATATTGATTAGGGTTGTGCTGGTTGGTTCAAGAACCAAATGGTTGAATGGGAGTAGCTGTTCTTGAACCTGGTGATGTGGGGCTTCAGGCTTCTGTACCTCCTGCCCGATGGTAGCTGCGGGAAGTTAACATGGCCCGGATGGTGGGGATCTTTGATAATCATGTGTTTATCTAAAAGCATCTTATACGTCTCTATTGTGTCTGCTTCCACCACTAACCCTGGCAGCCCATTCCAGGAAACTACCATTCTCTGTGTAAAAAACCTTCCCCGCACATCTCCTTTAAATTCTTAAATGCATGTCCTGACACCACCTCCATGGGAGGAAGATTCTTAATGTTTGTCATCTCTACCTCCCCTCATAATTTTGTACGCCTCTCTCAGGAGCCCCCTCAGCCTTCTCTGCTCCAGGGAAAACAAATACAGTCTCTCCGCAGAACTGAAATGCTCCAATCCAGGCAACGTCATAAGTAACTTTCCTCAGCTCCCTCTCAGCAGAATCACATCCTTTCTATACTGTGGCTGAACTGGTGTACATGGGTTTGAGTGTGGGGCATGGGTGAGGGTTGGTATCTCAGAGTGGTGTCTGACTCCAGCTTCAGAATCAGATTCAGATTAGTTTATCAGAGACACAAGAGACTGCAGCTGCTGGAAATCTGGAGCAACGTACGAAGGAGCTGGTGGAAGCCAGCGGCATCTATGGAGGGATAGGACAGTGGACGTTTCGGGTTGAGATCAGGCAGTCCTGATGAAGGGTCTAGAAACAGTTGAGGGCTCGGAAGACATGCAAATTTTTATGAGTCCAGATGAAAGGTCTCGACCCAAAATGTCGACCGTCCATTTCCCTCCATAGATGTTGTCTGACTCACTGAGTTCCTCCAACCCCTTTGTGTATTGCTACAGATTAGTTATCATATACACTAGGATGCAAAGACATTCGTTGCTCACATCAAGCTCACAGACTAAGCAGTATATATGGTAATACAACAATAAGTACAGTGACGAGTGGAAAACAACAGAATGGTATAAAATTGTAGTGCAATCTAAGGTATTGCAAAAAGAAATGCTAAAGTGACAATAACAGAATAACCGAGAGAGGTAGAATTAAGAGTCCAAGAATGTGGCAGCACCACCGGAAAGGGGGTGTGACAGAGGGGATTGGTTCAGGAGTCCGATAGCAGTGGAGAAGAAGCCTTTCAAGTCTGGAAGTCCGGGCTATCAGGATCCTCTAGGAGAAGGTAGAAGATTTAAAAGGGAGCTGCCAGGGTGGCAGGAATCACTGACGATACTGTTACCCTTCCTGAAGCAACGCACCTTGAAGATAGACTGGATGGAAGGAAGTCCCGAGCCTGTGACGGACTGGGCAGTGTTTACCGCTCTCTGCAGGTTCCGATGGTCCAGAGCAGAGCAGTTGCCGAACCAGGCTGAGATGCAGAGAGCGTTAGCCCAACCTGATCAGCTTCTCCGCTGACCTACAGAACTTATCCAATAGTTATCCCTCAGCAAACGTTACTGTAAAAGGATGGTTCATCAGATTGCCATGGGCAGGATATTGCATGCTTCTGTACTTCATTGCCTTACACCAGTGACTACACAACAACAGCGGGTAATTGGTTGGGAAATTCTCTTGGACGTCCTCAAGGTTTGTATCCATCTGCAAGCCCTGTCTCAACTAATTGTGACGCTCCAAAGCGTGACATGACAGACAGGTGCACGACCTTGATCTACACTGTGGATTGACAAGAGACTGTGGAATATTGTCGGCAGGCAAACCCATTACAGGTCTTGCCAGAAGTTTGTGTGAAACTGGGGAGAGCTGGAAGTGGATCTATTAGTTACAGGCTTGGGTTTAATGTGAAGCACATTAGTCTCAGTTTCACTTCTTTTCCCAGCATATTGATGAATTCTTTATGAATAATGTACTGGGCTTGACAGTGCCTTGCTGATGTTTATCCTGTTCAGTAAAAGCTTCCCATTCCCCTGAGTGCCCATCACAGACACAGCTTCTTTATGTAGTAACCAGCTGGGTGCACGGTCGATATTATTGGATGTCAGGCTGACGGGATAACTCGGGAGGTCCAAGCCCACGAGTGGCTTGTGACAGCTGCTTGTGTGTGTTCCAATGTTTATGGCCTGACGCTCATTAAGCAGCAGTTTCCTGGGCTTTGGCAGTCCCCTTGCCGAAGTTGCAGTGAACTAGTTAATGGCTGGTGGTGAGCAGGGACTGAGGAATTATCCCCAACACACACATACACATACACGCACACGCACGCACACGCACACACACGGGCACACACACAGACACGAACATATGGACACACACACACACACACACACATGGACACAGACACGCAGACACACACACAGACATAGACACACATACACACACACGGACTCAGACACAGGCATACACACACATACACACACGGACACAGACACACACACACACACAGATACACACACACGGACACACACACAAGGACACACACAAACATGCACACAGACACATCCATGCACATATCTACATATGCACATACACAGTCAAGCACACACACATGCACACACACACACAGATACACATGCACACACACATCCACATACACACACATACGTTCTCTTATACCCACACAAACACATGCACACACACCTCTTTACACTCACACTCACACCCACTACCCCATGCACACACATCTGTATACCTACCCACACATACACACAGACATACACACACACAAACATACACACATACCACACACACCACACACACAAACATACACATACACACACACACACACACACACACACACACACAAAAACACCTAAATTGCCCTTGAGAAGGTGGGGCTGAGCCACCGCAGTCCTTCTGGTGAAAGTGCTCCCACAGTTGGGGAGGGAGTTCCGGGATTTAGACCCACTGATGATGAAGGAACAGTGATAACCCCAACAGTAACCAGACCCCCTTCCACACACCACAATGCTTGCGACCCTTGGGACCCTCATCTGCAACCTCTCTCCCACCCCCAGTGAAAAAGTAAAACAATCCACACAAAAACCCATCTCGAGTCCTGAACTAAGCCCAGAATTAATCCCTATCGGGATGAAGGCAAAGGCAAAGAGAAAACATGGACACCAATAAAGGCGAATGGAATTGGACGAGGCTAATGAAGTCGTGAGCCAGGTACAGTCATAGTCATACAGCACGGAAACAGGCTCTTCGGCCCAACTGGTCCATGCCGGCCAAGACGCCCATCGAAGCTAGTCCCACTTGCTCACATTTGGCCCATAACCTTCTAAACCTTTCCTCTCCATGTACCTGTCCAAATATCTCTTAAATGTTGTTATTGTACCTGTCTCAACCACTTCCTCTGGCAGCTCGTTTCATATACGGATCACCTTCTGGGTGATAATGTTGCTCCTGAAATTCCTATTAAATCTCTCCCCTCTCACCTTAAACCTATGCCCTCTAGTTCTTGATTCCCCAACCCTGGGATCATAGTGGCGGTTTCTAGTGAGACTGAATCTCCAGTAGTGAGAAAAGTAAACAAGAGGGATGATTATCCTACTGCCCACAAACTGACGACAGTAAATGCAGGTTTATCCCACTGCCCGCACACTGATACCCTAAATGGTCAGCTTTGCCCCCACCTGGTTTATTACTTCCTCTCTGCTGCCAACATCCTTGTTGGAACACCTGGCTGCCCTTTCCTCTTCTGACTGAAGACAGATGCACATGTAAGGCATCGCCGTCACTCAGCGTCAAGAAGACCAAGGAACTGATTGTGGACTTCAGGAAAGGGAAGTCGGGAGAACGCACACCAGTCCTCATTGAGGGGTCAGCGGTGGGAAGGGTGAGCAGCTTCAAGTTCCTGGGCGTCAACATCTCAGAGGATCTATCCTGGGCCCAACATATTGATACAATCACAAAGAAGGCATGATAGTGGCTCTGCTTTGTTTTAGTATGTTACTGAAGATGCTGACAAATTACAGTGGAGAACATTCTGACTGTTTGCATCACAGCCTGGTATGGAGGCTCCAATGCACAGCATCACAAGAGGCTGCAGAGGGTTGTAGACTCAGCCAGCTCCATCACGGGCACAACCGTGACCCCCCCCCCCCCCCCCCATCCAGGACATCTTTAAGAGGCGGTGCCTCAAGAAGGCGGCATCCATCTCTAAGGACCCTCACCATCCGGTACATGCCCTCTTCTCGTTACTACCATCGGGGAGGAGGTACAGGAGCCTGAAGACCCGCACTCAACGATTCAGGAACAGCTTCTTCCCCTCCGCCATCAGATTTCTGAACGGTCCATGAACCCATGAACTCTACCCCGTTATTCCTCTTTTGTTTTGCACTATTTCTTACTGTAATTTACAGCAATTTTATGTCTTTGCACCGTACTGCTGCCGCAAAATGACAAATTTCATGTCAAATTAGTCAGTACTAATAAATTTGATTCTGATTCTGAATCTGACCAGTTACCAGGATCTGTCTCCCTTCTGTTGTCAACTTCCAAATCCCCATATTGTGCCATAAAAAAATGTGTTGACGATGCTGGGCTGCTATCGAAGTCCACGGGGTGTACCTGAGGAATGAGAGAATGAATTGTAAGGAAGTACCACTCTCAGGACAGTTCATTTATACACTGAATTCTGTCAGTGAACAAGAAGTGCACCTTTGCTCGCTGGGGAGGAAGTCTTGCTTTGCCTCTCTCCCAGCTGTGTGTGTGTGGGATGTGGAATATTGTCAGCATTCTGCTACACTTGGCTGCCTGGTGGCAGGCTGTTTTTTAGGTGTGAGTGAGGTGTTGAGTTACCACATTAGTTGACAGATCTGAGGGCTATTTCACTGCCTGGGGCCCTCAGACACCGACGTTCACTCAAACTGGGAATCGGTGAATGTACAAAGAAGGAGCCAGTTATCCCATAAGACTATAAGACAAAGGAGCAGAAGTCGGCCATTCGGCCCATCGAGTCTGCTCCGCCATTCTATCATGAGCTGATCCATTCTCCCATTTAGCCCCACTCCCCCCCCCCCGCCTTCTCACCACAACCCTTGATGCCCTGGCTACTCAGATACCTATCAATCTCTGCCTTCAATACACCCAATGACTTTGCCTCCACAGCCACCCGTGGCAACAAATTCCACGGATTCACCACTCTCTGGCTAAAGAAATTTCTCTGCATCTCTGTTCTGAATGGGTGCCCTTCAATCCTGAAGTCGTGCCCTCTTGTACTAGACTCCCCTACCATGGCAAACAACTTTGCCGCATCTACTCTGTCCAGGCCTTTTGACATTCGAAATGTTTCTATGAGGTCCCCCCTCATTCTTGTGAATTCCAAGGACTCCCCCCCTGTCATACCTCAGCTCAGGAGCACAAGGTTCAACAAGATTCAAAGGAAGGGAACAGGCCCTTCAACCCATCGAGTCCGTGCCGACCTTCAGTCACCCATCCTACACAAATCCCACTTTTTTATTCTCCCCAGATTCCCATCAACTGCCCTCCAGATTCAACACTCACGTACACAGTAGGGGCAATTTACAATGGTAAATTAACCCACCAACCCACGCGTCTCACAGGGCGGTAAAGAAGGCATACGGCATGCTTGCCTTTATTAGTTGAGGCACTGAGTTCAAGGGTCGGGAAGTTATGTTGCAGCTTTATAAAACTCTGGTTAGACCGCAACTGGAGTATTGCGTTCAATTCTGGTCGCCCGATTACAGGAAGGATGCGGAGGCTTTGGAGAAGGTGCAGAGGAGGTTGCCCAGGATGTTGCCTGGATTAGAGGGCATGTGCTATGAGGAGAGGTCGGACAAACTTGGGTTGTTTTCTCTGGAGCGTCGGAGGCTGAGGGGAGACCTGATAAAGTTAAATGCACAAAATGCTGGAGAAACTCAGCGGGTCGGGCAGCATCTATGGAGGGAAATGAACAGTCAACGCTTCAGGTTGGGACCCTTCATCAGGACTCTGTTGATAGGAGTTTATAAGACGATGAGAGGCATAGATAGACAGCCGGTATCTATTTCCCAGGGTCGAAATGTCTAATACTAGAGAGCATGCACTTAAGGTGAGAGCGAGTAAGTTCAAAGGATATATGTGGGGCAAGTTTTTTACACAGATAAGATAAGATAAGACATCTTTATTAGTCACATGTACATCGAAACACACAGTGAAATGCATCTTTTTGCGTAGAGTGTTCTGGGGGGCAGCCCACAAGTGTCGCCACGCTTCCGGCGCCAATGTAGCATGCCCACAACTTCCCGACCCGTATGTCTTTGGAATGTGGGAGGAAACTGGAGCACCCGGAGGAAACCCACGCAGTGGTGGGTGCCTGGAATGTGCTGCCAGGGGTGGTAGTGGGGGCAGATACGATAGAGGTGTTTAAGAGGCTCTTAGATAGGCATGTGACTGTGCAGAGAACGGACAGACATGGACATTGTGTAGGCAGAAGGGATTAGTTTAGAACCATAGAACCATAGGACACTACAGCACAGAAGACAGGCCATTCAGCCCTTCTAGACTGTGCTGAAATTCCACTAGTCCCATTGACCTGCACCCAGTCCATAGTTAGGCTTTCATTCATCTGTGTGGAGATCTCATGGTTTGATTCATTTGGCACAACATTGTGGGCTGAAGGGCCAGCTCCTGGGCTGTACTGTTCTAAGCTCTATGTAAACCGGAGCACCCAGGGGCCATGCACACAGTATCAGGGAGAACGTGCAAACTCCACACAGACAGCACCTGAGGTCAGGATCGAACCCGGGTCTCTGGAGCTGTGAGGCATCGGCTCTGCCCGCTGTGCCACTGCGCCACCCAACTTTGAATTCCATTAATATCATTTGCCATAAAGGTGGCAGGAACGAGGATGATACTGATGTGTGGGAGGCAGTCTGTACGCGCACGCATCCATGTGTGTGTAAGAATCTGGGCCCATGTGAACAGTGTGTTGACCGTGTGCCTATGTATGTTGGTTTGTATATGTAGTCTGTATGCATAAGGCAGGCCATAAGCTTTGTGCCAGGTTTGAGCCACTGATCTTCAAACACCCTTTGCTTCAATTGACCAAGGACGACACACGAGCTGCTGGAGGAACTCAGCGGGTCGGGCAGCATCTGTGGAGGGAATGGACAGTCAATATTTCGGGTGGAGACCCTTCATCCGGACTGCGAGGGCTGAGCTGGCTATTGTAGTGGCACAGCAGTCGAGCTGATGCCTCGTGGCTCCAGCAGCCCTGGTTCGATCCTAACCGCTGGCATCAGCTGTGCAGAGATCTTACTGTGACTGCAGGGTATGTGGCTATATGTGTAAAAGTCTGCTTACATGCAGTATATAATAGTCTGTGTGTGTGTGAAGAATATAAGTGTATATCCATAGGTGTTGTATAACTACATAGATAAGACTATTTATAATTGAGAATGGGTGGGTTTTATAAATTTACATCTGATGCAATGTGTGCATGTAGATGATTGAGTGTAAGGATGTGTTTAAATGTGTGTATGTGTGTGTTTGCAAATATCAGAATATCAGAATATGTGTTTGTTCAGGCGTTGGTGAGTATATCATACCTGTGTCATGATATGTGAATATAAGTGTATGGCTGTATTTATGAGTGAGTGCTATTTTACATCTGGCTGGCAATGAAAAGAGTGTGTGTGAGTGTGTGAGTGTGTGTCATGTGTTTGTGTGTGTGTGAATGTCAGTGTGTGTGTGGTGCGTGTGTGGTGTGTATAGTGTGTGTGTGTGTGTGGGTTGTGTGTGTGGTGTGTAGTGTATGTGTGTCTGTAGTGTGTATGTCTGTGGTGTATGTGTGTCTGTGGTGTGTATGTCTGCGGTGTGTATGCCTGTGGTATGTGTGTGTGTGGTATGTGTGTGTGTGGTGTGTGTGTGTGTGTGGTGTGTGGAGAGTGTGAGTGTGTTTCTGTGCATCGATGTGTCCGTGATGGTGTGCCTGTGTGTGTGAGTGTGTGTGAGTGTGTGTGTGTGTGTGTGTGTGTGTGTAGAGTGTGAGTGTGTTTCTGTGCATCCATGTGTCTGTGATGGTGTGCCTGTGTGTGTGAGTGTGTGTGCGTGTGTGTGTGGTGTGTCACGGTGTGCTGTGTGTGTGTGTGTGTGTGTGTGTGTGGTGTGTGTGGTGTGTGACGGTGTGCTGTGTGTGTGTGTGTGTGTGTGTGTGTGGTGTGTGTGGTGTGTGACGGTGTGCTGTGTGTGTGTGTATGCATGTGTGTGTGGTGTGTGACAGTGTGTGTGTGGTGTGTGTGTGACGGTGTGCTCTGTGTGTGTGTGTGAGTGTGTGTGTGTGGTGTGTGTGTGCATGTGCGTGTGTGTGTGTGTGGTGTGTGTGTGCGTGTGTGTGTGTGTGTGCGTGTGTGTGTGTGTGTGTGTGTGAGAGTGTGAGTTATTGCACACATCATGTATAAGGCAGGACAGGGCCATCCTGCAGTTTGCACAATGTGACCTGAACATTTCCTGAACCTGAGTTTCCCTGCGCACTTCAGGATTGAGAACAGATTGAGCTGACATGATGTATTTTCATTTCCTCACAGACAAAAGAAAAATAAGACGGAAACCTGAAAAGAAAATATTATTCCCTGGCTGCAAAAGCTGGGTAACCGGAGAAGGGTTAATAAACTTTACCTGGGCAGCTTCCCAGATGGATTCTGGGCGAGAACTTTGTATCTCAATCAGTGGAGTGGCCTCGCTGTAAACCAGGAACAGCAAAGAGGGAACATGTAAGAAAGTAAACAGGAAAGTGCTCTTCACACCAAGACAACCCCTACTGCTGGATTGATGTCTCATGTGCACTGTCATCAGTAGTGCCCACACTGACCCACTGCCCCCACTGCTCATCCCCCAACACACTGACCCACTGCCCATCCCCCACTGACCCACTGCCCACCCCCCCCACACTGACCCACTGCCCACCCCCCCACACTGACCCACTGCCCATCCCCCACTGACCCACTGCCCACCCCAACACACTGACCCACTGCCCACCCCCCCACTGACCCACTGCCCATCCCCCACTGACCCACTGCCCACCCCAACACACTGACCCACTGCCCACCCCCCACTGACCCACTGCCCACCCCCCACACATTGACCCACTGCCCATCCCCCACTGACCCACTGCCCACCCCCCCACACTGACCCACTGCCCACACCAACACACTGACCCACTGCCCACCCCCCACACATTGACCCACTGCCCATCCCCCACTGACCCACTGCCCACCCCCCCACACTGACCCACTGCCCACCCCAACACACTGACCCACTGCCCAACCCCCCACACTGACCCACTGCCCACCCCCCCACACTGACCCACTGCCCACCCCAACACACTGACCCACTGCCCATCCCCCACTGAGCCACTGCCCATCCCCCACTGACCCACTGCCCACTCCCCACTGACCCACTGCCCACCCCAACACACTAACCCACTGCCCATCCCCCCACACTGACCCACTGCCCATCCCCCACACTGACCCACTGCCCACCCCCCACACTGACCCACTGCCCATCCCCCACTGACCCACTGCCCACCCCCCCACACTGACCCATTGCCCACCCCCCACTGACCCACTGCCCACCCCCCACACTGACCCACTGCCCACCCCCCACTGACCCACTGCCCATCCCCCACTGACCCACTGCCCACCCCCCCACACTGACCCACTGCCCACCCCAACACACTGACCAACTGCCCATCCCGCACTGACCCACTGCCCACCCCCCCACACTGACCCACTGCCCACCCCAACACACTGACCCACTGCCCATCCCCCACTGAGCCACTGCCCATCCCCCACTGACCCACTGCCCATCCCCCACTGACCCACTGCCCACCCCCCCACTGAGCCACTGCCCATCCCCCCACACTGAACCACTGCCCATCCCCCACTGACCCACTGCCCACCCCCCACGGACCCACTGCCCCACCCCAACACACTACCCTGGCCCATCCCCCACACTGAACACACTGGCCCATCCCCACACTGACCCACTGCCCACCCCAACACACTGACCCACTGCCCATCCCCCCACTGAACCACTGCACCCCCCCCACACTGACCACTGCCCACCCAACACACTGACCCACTGCCCATCCCCCACTGAGCCACGCCCATCCCCCACTGAGCCCACTGCCCATCCCCCACTGACCCACTGCCCACCCCCCCACTGACCCACTGCCCATTCCCACACATGACCCACTGCCCATCCCCCCCTGACCCACTGCCCACCCCCCACTGACCCACTGCCCACCCCAACACACTAACCCACTGCCCATCCCCCCACACTGACCCACTGCCCATCCCCCACACTGACCCACTGCCCACCCCCCCACACTGACCCACTGCCCACCCCAACACACTGACCCACTGCCCATCCCCCACTGACCCACTGCCCACCCCCCCACACTGACCCATTGCCCACCCCCCACTGACCCACTGCCCACCCCCCACACTGACCCACTGCCCACCCCCCACTGACCCACTGCCCATCCCCCACTGACCCACTGCCCACCCCCCCACACTGACCCACTGCCCACCCCAACACACTGACCAACTGCCCATCCCGCACTGACCCACTGCCCACCCCCCCACACTGACCCACTGCCCACCCCAACACACTGAGCCACTGCCCATCCCCCACTGAGCCACTGCCCATCCCCCACTGACCCACTGCCCATCCCCCACTGACCCACTGCCCACCCCCCCACTGACCCACTGCCCATCCCCCCACACTGACCCACTGCCCATCCCCCACACTGACCCACTGCCCACCCCCCCACACTGACCCACTGCCCACCCCAACACACTGACCCACTGCCCATCCCCCACTGACCCACTGCCCCCCCCCCACACTGACCCACTGCCCATCCCCCACTGACCCACTGCCCACCCCAACACACTGACCCACTGCCCATCCCCCACTGACCCACTGCCCACCCCCCACTGACCCACTGCCCACCCCAACACACTGACCCACTGCCCATCCCCCACTGACCCACTGCCCACCCCCCCACACTGACCCACTGCCCACCCCCCCACACTGACCCACTGCCCACCCCCCACTGACCCACTGCCCACCCCAACACACTGACCCACTGCCCACCCCCCACTGACCCATTGCCCATCCCCCACTGACCCACTGCCCAGCCCCCACTGACCCACTGCCCACCCCCCCACACTGACCCATTGCCCATCCCCCACTGACCCACTGCCCACCCCCCACTGACCCACTGCCCACCCCCCCACACTGACCCACTGCCCATCCCCCACTGACCCACTGCCCACCCCCCACACTGACCCATTGCCCACCCCCCACTGACCCACTGCCCACCCCCACACTGACCCACTGCCCACCCCCCACTGACCCACTGCCCACCCCCCACACTGACCCACTGCCCATCCCCCACTGACCCACTGCCCACCCCCCCACACTGACCCACTGCCCACCCCCCACTGACCCACTGCCCACCCCCCACACTGACCCACTGCCCACCCCCCACTGACCCACTGCCCACCCCCCACACTGACCCACTGCCCATCCCCCACTGACCCACTGCCCACCCCCCCACACTGACCCATTGCCCACCCCCCACTGACCCACTGCCCACCCCCCACACTGACCCACTGCCCACCCCCCACTGACCCACTGCCCACCCCCCCACACTGACCCACTGCCCATCCCCCACTGACCCACTGCCCACCCCCCCACACTGACCCATTGCCCACCCCCACTGACCCACTGCCCACCCCCCACACTGACCCACTGCCCACCCCCCCACACTGACTCACTGCCCACCCCAACACACTGACCCATTGCCCACCCCCCCACACTGACCCATTGCCCATCCCCCACTGACCCGCTGCCCACCCCCCCACACTGACCCACTGCCCACCCCAACACACTGACCCACTGCCCACCCCCCCACACTGACCCATTGCCCACCCCCCCACACTGACCCACTGCCCACCCCCCCACACTGACCCATTGCCCATCCCCCACTGACCCACTGCCCACCCCCCCACACTGACCCACTGCCCACCCCAACACACTGACCAATTGCCCATCCCCCACTGACCTGCTGCCCACCCCCCACACACTGACCCATTACCCACCCCCACACTGACCCGCTGCCCACCCCCCACGCACTGACCCATTACCCACCCCCACTGACCCACTGCCCACCCCCCACTGACCCACTGCCCATCCCACACTGACCCCACTGCCCACCCCCCACACACTGACCCACTGTCCACCCCCCACTGACCACTGCCCATCCCACACTGACCCACTGCCCATCCCCCACTGACCCACTGCCCACCCCCCACACACTGACCCACTGTCCACCCCCCACTGACCACTGCCCATCCCCCACTGACCACTGCCCACTCCCCCACACACTGACCCATTTCCCATCCCCCATTTGAATTCCAAATTCAACACAATAAATTGGGAGAAGTGCTTGGGGCCAATTGTTGGTGGGAAGGGAGGAGGCAAGTTCAAGTTCAAATTCAAGTTCATTGTCATGAGCAAACATACCTCGTGTATAAATGCCGTGAGAATTGTTTTGTTTTTGCTGAAGCAGCACAGTATATTACAAGACAAGGGCAAATGCAGTTGACATAAACTTGAATCAACATAAATTATACATAACTTACATATGTGCACCAGATAGTGGTTAGCCCCGGGTTCAATTCCAGCCGCGGTCTGTAAGGAGTTGGTACATTCTCCCCGTGTCTGCGTAGGTTTCCTCCTGGTGCTCCGGTTTCCTCCCACATTCCAAAGACGTATGGGTTAGGAAGTTGTGGACATGCTATGTTGGCGCCGGAAGCGTGGCGACACTTGCGGGCTGCCCCTCTACGCAAAAAGACGCATTTCACTGTGTGTTTCAATGTACATGTGACTAATAAAGAAACCTTGTCATAAATAAGCAAAGGTGAAAGGGCCGCTGCCTCATCTCCTGCGACTGCCACGGGATGGGGAGTGGTTGGTGGCGTGAGAAGTGCGGACCAGGGAGACGTGGAGGGACTGGTCCCTTTGAAATGCAGGAGAGGGCGGGGTGTGCAGTCCTCCCTCTCGCTGAAGGGAAGGGGGAAGTTATCGAGGAGCACCTGCTGATTGCGGAGGTTGGTGGGGGTGGAAGGTCAGGAGGAGCGAAGCCCTGCACTTGGCCTTGCTGGGAAGAGAGAGAGGGCAGAACCAAAATCTTTGAGTCATGGAGCACAGAAACAGGCCATTTGGCCCATCACCTGCATGTCACGCTTTATACCTGTCTGTACAAATCCCATTTACCCACATAGCTTTCTGTGTCTTGGCAATTTAAGTGCTTGTCTAGATGTTTCTCAGATATTGTAAGAGTACCTGCCTCTCCTAACCTCTCAGGCAGTGCATTCCAGATTCCTACCACCCTCTGGGTGAAAATATCCCCTCTTTGATAGAAGCGGGACTGGCGCACTCAGCCCCTCAAAGCCTGCCTCACCATTAATCATGGTTCCAGCTGGTCTGGCCCCAGGGCTCTGATCCTCTTCTGTGCTAGTTCCCCACAGCCCTCAATGCCCCACTGAACATTCAAAAATGTGTCCGTCTCCACCTTAAATGATCCAGCCTCCACCACCCTCCAGGGCAGAGAATTCCAGAGATTCACCATTCTCCAAGTTCTAAGTAACCACCTCCTCATTGACTAGCAGAGCAGGCTTGAAGGGTTGAGTCGCCTCTCCCTACCCCTGTTTGCTTATGTTCTTATATTGCAGATCTGTCCCCTTGTTCCAACTCCCCGGGCTTACTCTGCCATTCAGTATGAACAGGGCTGATCCTTCATCTCAATACCATATTCCGACGTTGCTCCCATAACCCTTGATGCCTCTTGTGTCAAGAAATTTATATCTCCTTTATATCAATTGATATCTTTATATCAGTTCAGCCAGTTGATTCCCACAGATCTCTGTGATAGAAAATCCCACAGATTCACCACCTTCTGAATGAAAAAAAATTCTCCATATCCCAGTTGTAAATGTCTAACCGTGTATCCTGAGACTGTAACACTTATTTCTAGACACCTCAACCAGGGGAAGCACCCTCCTTGCCTCTGGTGTGCTAAACCCTGTCAGAATTCTGTGCATTTCATTGCACCGGTGCCTCTACTTCCTCAGGAGGCTCAAGAAATTTGGCATGTCCCCGCTGACCCTCACCAATTTTTATCGATGCACCATAGAAAGCATGTGGACGCCACAGCCAAGAAAGTTCATCAGTGCCTCTATTTCCTCAGGAGGCTAAAGAAATTCGGCATGTCCCCATTGATCCTTGCCAATTGTTATCGATGCCCCATAGAAAGCATCCTATCCAGATGCATCACGGCTTGGTATGGCAACTGCTCTGCCCGTGACCGCAAGAAACTGCAGAGAGTTGTGGACACAGCCCAGCACATCACGGAAACCAGCTTCCCCTCCATGGACTCTGTCTACAGTTCTCGCTGCCTCAGTAAAGCAGCCAGCATAATCAAAGACCCCACCCACCCCGGACATTCTCTCTTCTCTCCTCTTCCATCGGGTAGAAGAGATAAAAGCTTGAGAACACGTACCACCAGGCTCAAGGACAGCTTCTATCCCACTGTTATAAGACTCCTGAATGGACCTCTTATATGTTAAAGATGGACTCTTGACCCCACAATCTACCTCATTGTGGCCCTTGCACCTTATTGTCTGCCTGCACTACACTTTCTCTGTAACTGTAACACTTTATTCTGCATTCTGTTATTGGTTTTCCCTTTTTACTACTTTGAAGTACCGATGTTTTGAAATGATCTGTATGGACGGCATGCAAAACAACATTTTTCACTGTACCTCGGTACATGTGACAATAATAAACCAATTCCAACCAGTTCCAAACTAGCTCAAGCTGTTCCAGTGCAGTTACAACACAGGCCTTTACCCAGCAATGTGGAAAATTGGCCAGGTCTGTCCTGTTCACAATAAATCAAATGCTGCTCATGGACACCCAATCAATCTATCCCTAGTCATCAGCAGTGAGTCCTGGGAGAAAGTCTGTGTGAGGTATTCTGTAGTGTCATTGACTCACTCCCATTGCCTGTTCCCACTCATTTGTAAACCTTTCTATTTTTTAACCAGACCAGATCTTTCTTCTGCCCAGTTCTGCGTCTATGCAAGCTTCACATCCGTGTCTGCCAACTGGCCACGAAAGCACCAATGTTAGTCCCTCCCAAAATAAACTACTTCCCCAGTCAGGAACATGTGGGTCTGGCCAGGAAGAGGCTAGACATCTTCAGAGACTCCCAGAAGAAGACAATTCTGTCAATACCGTCCGCCAACTCCAATTTGCTTTGCCTTTGCTGCATTGTTAAGACAGACTCCTGGGATCTTGGGCTTCTTTCGCCCACACCCCTTTCCCATCTGGATCAACCCAATAAGAAATTAAGTAGGTCTGCGTAAATCATGGAAAGTTTTACCTCAGGTTAAGGCCATTCAGCATGTCATACCTGCTGAATTATGCAATGATCAACCCTAAGTCCTGCATATCTTTTTCCCCTTCAGGGTTACGGTAACATCATGGTTAAATTATTGCAAAAGGGCCCACACTATTGATCTGCAGGGGCGACTTTGAATCCCATTGGGGTTGCTGTAGAATTTAAATTAAGATAATTAGCTAAAATCTTGATTAAAAGTTGGACTCAGCATTGATTATAATGGAAGTATTGGGCTGTGATTAAAACCCATCTCCTTCACTAACATAACAGCGCAGAAAGAGGCCATTCAGCCCGTCTGACCAAACCCATCTATCCCATCCCCCCTCACCTTAATCTTCTGTAGCCCAACTACTTGTTCTCTCGTGGATCCCATCAGTTCAGTCTCAACTCTTCTCGCTGTTAACCTGCGCACTACGGGGGCAATTTACAGCGGCTAATTAACTTTCCCTTGGATGTGGGAGGAAATCGGAGAATCCCGAGGAATCCCAGCAGTCAAGTACAAACTCCACACCCGAGGTTAGGGTTGAACCCAGGTCGCTGGAGTTTGTGAGTTTACAGGCGTACAGCACAGAAACAGGCCCTTCGACGCACCACATCCTTGCCGACCTTTATGCCCACCTGCTAGTCCCATTTGCCCGCATTACGTGCCATTAGGACCGGAAGGGCCTGTTACCACATTGTAAATAAAATGTTTAAAAAAATGTGACTCCACCACCTCTACTCGCAGTGTGTTCCAGGTATCAACCAGAACAGTCATCTCTACCCATGGCCTCACTGTGCTAACCTTCAGGCTTCAGGCACTGGACTCTGCTGCCCTTACCCCTCTGGTCTATACATGACTCCAGACCAGCTAAAATGGTTGGTTCTTATCAGCCCTCTGAATTGCCCCGGAAAAATGTTAAGTTGAATGGGTAATTAGGGATGGGTGGTAAATGCCGGCGTGGCCAAATTCCTTGAACGTATTAAAAAAAGAGCATCCAGTCCTGACCCATGTTTGCATGTTCTCCCGGGGATCCCCATGGGTTTCCCCTGGGCGCTCCAATTTCACCCCTCATCTCAAAGGCATGCGGTTTAATTGGCCACTGTAAATGTGTGGGTGGGTGGTATAATCTGGAGGCATCTGAGGAGAATGTGGGAGGATAAAAAAAGATTCCAGTAAGTGGGTGTCATAGAGTCATTGTGAGATACAGCACGGAAACAGGCCATTCAGCCCACTGAGTGTGCACTAGCCATCACGCACCCATTTATACTAATCCTAACTCAACGCCATGTATTATTCTCATAGTCACAGGAAGAACGTGCAAACTCCACACAGACAGCAACTGTGGTCATAATTGAACCCGGGCTGGATTCTCAGTCTGGTCCTGATGGGCTGAAGGGTCTCTTTCCATGCCATACGACTCTATGCCTCCATTTTGAAAGTTACCATTGGGTCTATGCCTGCCACACTTTCAGGCAGCACTTTTGAGGCCTCAGCAACATGCCGTGGGAAAGAAAAGCTCCTCCCCATCTCCCTTGCTTGCACCTTGCTGTTTGTGGGAGCTTATTAGCTGCCACACTTACCCAACACAGCGGGTAGAGCAGCTGGTGACTGTTCTGCATCTCGAAGGTGAGGTTCCTGCGTTTCTCTCCCCAGCACGTAGCGGGTTGTTTAAAGTCTTGATGGCTCTCACTCAGTGACACCACGGGGAGCACTGGAACATTACGTAGGGTTTGCAGCTGTGCAGGACAGTGCCGGAGTAGCAGAGCCCAGGAGGCCCAGAGCCCAGTGATGGAAATGCTGCATTACTGGAGTTTATCACCAGCGATGCTTTCAACTGGAGTTCACCAAAGGCCTGGGAGACCAGATGTGAGAGGTTTCCGAGGAGAGTGAGGGTGGGGATGGCAGGGAGGAGAAACGCAGTCTCTGGTTTTATTCTTTGACACTTCTGTTCAAACTTTCTCATGTCTCAGTATCGTGGGATTCAGCAGGGTGAATTGGGAAGCCATTCAGCCCATCTCCCGGGAAAGCAGGTACAGCAGATTAACAGGCCCTTCAGCCCACTGGGTCCTTGTCAAACATTGAGCACCCATTTATACCAATCTGACATGAATCCTGTTTTCTTTATTCTCTCTACATTCCCGTCAATTCCCCTCCCAGATTCTCCCTCTCACCCACACACAACCAGCCTCCCCTCCATTGATTCCGTCTACACTTCCCGCTGCTTCGGGAAAGCAGCCAACATAATCAAGGACCCCACCCACCCCAGTCACTTCTCCCTCCCATCGGGCAGAAGATACGAAAGCCTGAAAGCATGTATCACCAGCCTCAAGGACAGCTTCTATCCCGCTGTTATAAGACTCTTGAACGGACCTCTTGTACGATAAAGATGAACTCTTGATCTCTCAGTCTACCTCATCGTGGCCCTTGCACCTTATTTGTCTACCTGCACTGCACTTTATAACTGGAATGCAATCGTTTACTGTTTTGCCTTTTGTACTACCATGATGCACTGATGTGATGAAATGACCTGTATGGATGACCTGCAAACAAAAGCTTTTCACTGTACCTCAGTACATGTGGCAATAATAAACCAATTTACCAAGATGCATCGCATCCTGGTTGGTGAACGTTCCCGCCCTCTGTCGAAGAGGCTGTGTTTCTGTGCAGAATCAGAATCATCGACTCGAGAAGGGCACATGGGCTCAAGTTCATGTTTCAGTTTATAAGGTTATGAGAGGCATAGATGGAGTACACAGCCGGTACTCAATCTCTATCCCAGGGTCAAAATGTCTAATACCCGACGGCATGCATTTAAGGTGGGAGGGGGTAAGTTCAAAGGAGATGTGCGGGGCAAGCTTTTCACACAGAGAGCGGTGGGTGCCTGGAATGGGCTGTCAGGGACAGTGGTGGAGGCGGATACGATAGAGGTGTTTTAAGAGGCTCTTAGATAGGCACATGATTATTCAAAGATTGGAGGCATATGGACCTTGTGCAGGCAGATGGAACTAGTTTAGTTAGGTGTTTAATTGTGAGTTTTAATTAGTTTGGCACATCGTCTTGGCCTGTTCCTGCTTCGAAGTGTTCGATGTTCTGTTTCTAAGTTCAAGTTTATTGTCCAGGGTATAAATGCCATGAAAATTAGCTTTCTGCAACAGAAGCACAGTGTAGTACAAACATGACAAACAGAAGTTAACATAAATTTAAATTAACATAAATTGTACATATCTTATATGACACAAGAAACAAAAAAATATTATAACAATATTAGTGCAAATTGAGGGAAATATAGTATGAGGTAGAATTGGGGTTTTTCAGGTCAGTTCAAGAACCTGATGGCAGTGGGGCAGAAGCTGTTGTCGAACATTGAGGGGTGTGTCTTTAGGCTCCTGTACCTCCTGCCTGATGGCAGCATCAAGAAGAGGGCACGGCCCGGATGGTGGGGGTCCTTAATAATGGATGTCGCCTTACTGAGACATCGCCCCTTGTAAGATGTCCTCGACGGTGGGGAAAGCTGTACCCGTGATGGAACTGGCTGAGTCCCACTGCTCTCTGTAGCCTCATGTGATGAAGTTCCCACACCAGGCCACGAAGCAACCATTCAGAGTGCGTTCCACCGTGCATCTGTAGAAGTTTGTCAGGGTCTTTCATGACATGCCGAATCTATTAAACCTTTGAGAAAGTAGAACTGCTGGCGTGTCTTCTTTATGGTTGCTGGGCCCAGGGTAGGTCCTCCCAGATGTTGACATCCTGGAACTTGAAGCTGCTCACCCTTTCCACCGCAGAGCCTTCAATGAGGACTGTGTAATAGCCAGGGGCACAGATGTGGGGAGCGTTAGCCTGGGGAAGTCAAGGCCTGAGGCAGGAAAAGCCTGAGATGGTGAAGGCGGCAGGAGGGAAGTGCACCACACACAAAATGCTGGAGGAACTCAGCAGGTCAGGCAGCGTCTATGGAGGGGAGGTGGTCGAGAAGGGGGAAACCGACAGTAGGAAAGAATGAGGAGGGAAAAAGACAGTGACCATCCACTTTATCCCTGCCCCTCATGATTTTATAAACCTCTATAAGGTCAGGTCCCCTGCTCCCTTGGTAACTGGTAATTGGTAATTGGTTTATTATTGTCGCCTGTAAATTGGTAAATTGATAACTTGGTAAATGGATTTATTACTGTCACATGAACTGAGGTACAGTGAAAAACTTTGCCATCCATAGAGGTCATTTCATTTCATCAGTGTATTGAGGTAGTACAAGGGAAAAGCAATAATAGAATGCAGATGATTTGTAGCGGTTAGCGTAACGTTTTACAGCGCCAGCGACCCGGGTTCAATTCCCGCCACTGTCTGTAAGGAGTTTGTACGTTCTCCCCGTGTGTCTGCGTGGGTTTCCTCCGGGCGCTCCGGTTTCCTCCCACATTCTAAAAAGACGTACGGGTTAGGAAGCTGTGGGCGTGCCATGTTGGCGCCGGAAGCGTGGCGACACTTGTGGGCTGCCCCCAGAACACTCTACGCAAAAAGACGCATTTCACTGTGTGTTTCGATGTACATGTGACTAATAAAGATATCTCATCTCATCTCATCTCATGATAAAGAGTTACCGAGATGTAGTGAAAAGCTTTTGTTTGTGTTGCCACCCAGACAGATCGCTCCATGCATAATTACATTGAGGGAGTAAAATGAATACAGAATGCAGAACACAGTGTTGCAGTTACAGAGAAAGTGCAGTGCTGGCAGACAATAAGGTGCAAGGGCCACAACGAGGTAGATCGAGATTTCACCTTTATCGTCTAAGACCATAGAGCCCCAGACACTACACACTCTAGGGCCCCGGTTCCCATATTTCACACGCTGGGAGCCAGCTTCCCGCGCTCCCTTGAAACTCACCTGTTTCTGTTTCCCACGCTCCCTTGAGGTTTATCAGGACCTTGTTTCCTGTGTTCCCCTTAAACTGAGCAGGATCACTGGAAAGGTTGTTATTCTACTGTCTGACATTTAGAAAAAAATAATCAAAAGCGTCTTGGTGTATTAATGGGTATAGTGGTCCAGGAAATCTGCTAGTCTGTCCCCACCAATGCCCTGAGTGTGGCAGATTATCACAGTTTTACTGTAGTTCGCTAACTTAAGTGTTTTGCTCCCACCACACTAACCCGTGCTATAGTCCATTGGAATGAGCTCAAATCTCACCCTGGCCGCTGGGAATTTAAAATCCAAATAAATTAATAATACCTGGAATTAAAGAAAGAGTTGGTCTCAGTAATAATAACCACGGATTGTCATCGAAATACCAGTTGTTCACCAATGCCCTCCAGGGAAGGAAATTTGTCATCTATAGGAGGTCTGGCCAAAATGTGACTCCAGTCCTCCAGTGTGGCTGGTTCCTCAGGTCAAAGGTCTTTAAGGATGGAAAATAAATGCTGACATTACTAGTGATGTCTACATCTAATGATGGGTCGATGAGAATCGTGCAGCTTCTGCTTTACTGTGGAAAATTTGTTCACAGCCTGAAGACGAATCTGCTTTAGGTGCTAGACGAGGGATAAGGGCTGTCTTAGTTTGGCTTGGCTTGGTACGGCAACTGCTCTGGCCAAGAATGCCAGAAAGTGCAGAGAGTTGTGGACACAGCTCAGCACATCATGGAAACCGGCCTCCTTTCCATGGACTCTGTCCACACTTCTCGCTGCCTCGGTAAAGCAGCCAACATGATCAAAGACCCCTCCCACCCCGGACATTCTCTCTTCTCCCCTCTCCCATCTGGCAGAAGATACAAAAGCCCAAAAGCACCTACCACCAGGCTCAAGGACAGCTTCTATCCTGCTGTTATAAGACTGTTGAATGGACCTCTTATACGATAAGGTGGACTCTTGACCACACAATCTACCTCATCATGGCCTTACACCTTATTGTCTGTCTGCACTGCACTTTCTCTGTATCTGTAACACTGTATTCTGCATTCTCTTTTCGTTTTACTCCCTCAATGTACTTATGTATGGAACGATCTGTCTGTATGGCGCACAAACAAAAGCTTTTCACTGTATCTCGGTAACACTTTATCATCTGCATTCTGTTATTGCTTTTCCCTTGTACTACATCAATACACTGATGTAATGAAATGATCTGTATGGATGGCATGCAAAACAAAGTTTTTCACTGTACCTCGGTACACGTGACAATAATAAACCAATTTACTAATTTACCGATTTTCCAGCACCTCAGACCAAACTCCTACACAAGGGCCTGGATTAATATCTCTTTGTAAAGAGACCCATCAGTGTGACACTCCCAGCAGCTTGCATCATCAGTGAGGACAGGGTATCCAAATCTCTGGAGTGGAGCCTCTGAATAGAAGTCTCGTAGCCAGGCGCAATCCAGCTTAGAAAGTTTAACACATCTGTTTACACAAAACTTGGTAAATTTGATAAATTGGTTTATTATTGTCACAAATATTGAGGTATAGTGATTTGCATGCTGTCCATACAGGTCATTTCAATTGATGTAGTACAAGGGAAAACAATAACAGAATGCAGATGATAAAGTGTTACCGAGATACAGTGAAAAGCTTTTGTTTGTGCGCCATACAGACAGATCGTTCCATACATAAGTACATTGAGGGAGTAAAACGAAAACAGAATGCAGAGTAAAGTGTTACAGTTACAGAGAAAGTGCAGTGCAGGCAGACAATGTGGTGCAAGGCCAAGACGAGGTCGATTGTGAGGTCAAGAGTCCACCTTATCATACAAGAGGTCCGTTCAAGAGTCTTATAACAGCAGGATAGAAGCTGTCCTTGAGCCTGGTGGCCCTAGTGAATCGGAGCTGTCCTTGAGCCAGAGAAAACTAAGACAAGTCCTCTCCTTTCACCATCTCAGGATGTCCCAAAGTGCTTTTCAACCAATGGGGTGCGTTTGCAGAGTAGTCGGTGTCATAGCCTGGGGGTGTGGATGTCACTTGGCAAGACAGAGAGATGTAGAGAGACAGGTGGCCAATGGAACAGCTGTATCCCTGTGTTTGAGGCCACCTCATTGCCAGTCATGTCAGACAGACTCTCCCCACTTCTCCCTCCATGAAAAGTCCTGCCTTTCTCCCTCGCCAGCCTGGGAACAGAGGCAGGTACTGACCAGTCCATCCACGGACGGAGCAAGGGTGAAGGGTTAAAGGGCACCGAGCAGCAGGTTTGGGGTGGTCGGTGGGGGAGGGAGAGCAGTTGCAGAGGATGCGCTAGTTATAATCACAAGATGTAACCTAAAATGCTCCAGTATTTCACCAAACGTGCTGCCTGCTGTTAAGATTATGGAGATTTTTGTTTTATTGCCCCAAGGACCATTTCTATGACAACTTGTTGAACATCTGTCTGGGCAGGGAAGGGGGTGTGATGGGAACAGCAGCTGGGATCTCTGCTCGGAGAACTCCCTGCTTTAAAACTGCTGCTGTCTTTGGCAATGAGCCTGCCCTTTAAATAGATCCTTATGTACAAGCAGAGGATATTGGAGACCCTGGGGAGAAGCTATGACCATGCAATTCAATCATAAGCATGAAAGAATCACACAACTATATTAATCATAGTTTTCCATTATATTGGTACCTCTCCTCCATCTCAAAAAGACTTACAGTTAGATGTCAAATTAGTGATGATTACTTTTAGTTATGCCTCAATGGAGCACAGAAGGCTTTTCATCCTGAAATGGTTCAGCAGATCTTTGCCATATACTGGCAATGCAGAACACAGAACAAAGAATATAGAAGAGTACAACACAGGAACAGGCCCTTCGGCCCACAATGACTACACTGAACATGATGCCAGATTAACCTAAATCTCTTCTGCCTGCACGTGATCCACATCCCTCCATTCCCTGCAATTTACAGCCTCTTAAACACCACTATCATTTCTGCTTCCACTCCCACCCCTGGCAGCCCGTTCCAGGCACCCACCACTCTCTGTGTAAAAAACTTGCCCCACACATCCCTTTTAACCAGTCTCCTTCTCGCTTTCAGTGCATGTCCTTCAGAATTTGACATTTCTACCCTGGGAAAAAGATTTTGTCTGTCTACCCTATCGATGCCTTTCATAATTTGATAAACTTCTACCAGGCCTCCTCTCAGCCTCCGACGCTCCAGAGGAAACAGTCCAAGTTTGTCCAACCTCTCCTTATAGCTCATGCCCTCTAGTCCAGGCAGCATCCTGGTCAACCTCTTCTGCACCCTCTCCAAAGCCTCCACATCCTTCCTGTAACTGGGGGGGGGGGGGGGGGGGGGGCGTTGCGACCAGAACTGCACACGGAAACGTTGGGAGTTTTATCACAGGGTGATTCAGAGACACCAATTTGGTACCCAGACCATTTACCGGCAGAGGACGTAACTGCACAAAGCCATGACTTAAAGATGCATAATACTATTGTCAGTGGTTGATGTCAGGGATCCAAATATTACAACTCACTGCCCTCAGTATCATACAGCCATAGAGTTATACAGCACAGAAAAAGGCCCTTCGGCCCACCTCTTCCATGCCAACCAATTTGCCTACCTGAGCTACTCCCATTTGCCTGCATTTGGCCCATATCCCTCTAAACCTTTCCTATCCATGTACCTGTCCAAATGGCTTTTAAATGTTGTCATTTAACCCGCCTCAACAACTTCCTCTGGAAGCTCGTTCCATATACCCACCTCCCCTCTGCGTGAAAAACTCACCCCTCAGAACCTCTTTAAATATTTCCCCTTTCACCTTAAACTTATGCCCTCTGGTTTTAGACTCTCCTACCCTGGGAAAAAGACTGTGGCCATCCACCTTATCTATGCCCTTCTTGATTTTATAAACCTCTATAAGGTCACCCTTCAGCCTCCCTCGCTCCAGGGTAAACAGTCCTGGCCTATCCAGCCTCTCCTTATAACTCAAGCCCTCCAGTCCTTTCTTCTGCACACTCTCTGGCTTAATGACAATCTTCCTAAAGTTTAGCAACCAGACCTGCACACAGTACTCTAAGTACATCTGTAACATGACATCCCAACTCTTGTACTCAGTGCCCTGTCCAATAAAGACAAGCTGGCCAAGTGCCTTCTTCACCGCCTTATCTACCTGTGTCACCACTTTCAGGGAACCCCTAAGTCTCTCTGTTCTACAACACTCCCCAGGGCCCTGTTATTTACTGTGTAACCTCACCCTGGTTTAACTTCACAAATTGCTTCACTTCAGACTTGTCCAAGTTCAATTCCATTTGCCATTCCGTGGCCCACTTTCCCAGTTGATCCAGATCCTATTATCCATTATGCAATATATAACCTACTGGAACTCCTCAATTCGATCCCGGTCTGTAATCACCCCCAGGTATCCATAATTCTGTACATAAACCCCCTGAACCCCTGGATTAGATCCCAGTCTGTTATGGCTCCCACAGGGACAGAGGGAAAGAGGGAGCCGAAATTAGGGAAGCAGTAGAGAGTGGGTATGCTGGTTGTCCCGGGAATGGAACAGAACAGTTGTGCTGGCAGTGGTCTGCACATGCTCCTATGGGAACTGGGACACAGTTTGAGGGGAGGGGGTGTGTGGGATTAGGGCAAGCAAGAGAGAAGGACAAGCGAGATGAAGGACACAGGAGGAAAATCAGCAGTGAGAGTTGGCAGGGGGCACAACCCTCCCTGGGAGGTTGGAAAATTGCACTGTAATGAGGTGTTAAAATCTCTCACTCTGAACTGGATCGCATTTCAGAGTCAGCACTGGCCTATTAATTTAAACTAAATATAAGCCTATGTCAGTTTTGTTGTTACAATTGATGGCTAATCACTGCCACAAGTCTGCCCACGGGGAGTTACTTTGAATACCATTGCTGCTTACTAGTGAATACAGAGGTTTTTACTGGAAGCTGTGCATGTACGTGCGTGTGTACACTTGCATGTGTGCTTGTGTGTGTGTGTGTGTGTGTGTGTGCGTGCACATCTGTGTGTGTGTGTGTGTGTGCGTGTGTGTGCACGTCTGTGTGTGTGTGTGTGCATGTATGAGTGTGCATGCATGTGTGTGTGTGTGTGCGCCCATGTGTGTATGTGTGTGTGTGTGTGTGTACATATTCACATGTTCATGCCTGCATATATATGTGTGTGAGTGTGTGTGTTTCTGCCTGTGTACATGTGCTTGTGTGTGCAGTTATGTGGATCCCTGTGTAGGAGTGTGTGTGTGTGTGTGTGTGTGTGTGTGTGTGTGTGTGTGTGTGTGTTTGCAGGTGTGTGAGAGACAGAGAGCATTGAATTCACCAACTTCCAGTTCTCCCTCCTCCTGATCTACCCAATTCTCCCCACACCTGCCCCAGCCCCCAGCACCCTGTTTCTTTCCCCTCCTCCACCCACGCCATCTGCCCGTCACTCACGCACTCCTCCCACTGGCTCCCCTCCCCCCCCCCCCAACTCTTGCCCCATCCCCTCCCCTCGCCTCTTTATACTGACTTTGTCCCCTCTATTTTTCAGTCCAGATGAAGGGTCTCGACCCGAAACTTCGACTGTCCGTTTCCCTCCGCAGATGCTGCCTGACCCACTGAGTTCCTCCAGTATCTTGTGTGTTGCAGGAATATGTGTGCTTGTGGACGTGCAGGTGGATGTGGTTATGTGTGTGTGTGTGTGTGTGTGTGTGTGTGTGTGTGTGTGTGTGTGTGTGTGTGTGCATGTGTGTGCGTGTTTGTGTGTGTGCGTGTCTGTGTGTGTGTGTGCATGAGTGCATGTGTGCGTGTGTGCGTGTGCGCATGTGTTTGCATCCGTATGTGTGTGTATTTATGTTTGTGTGGGTGTGAGTGCATAAGTGTGCACAAGATTGTGTGCGTGTACGTACTTGAGTCTGTGTATATGAGTGTGTGTCTGTCTGTACATGAGTGATTGGGTGTGTGAGGGTTTGCATGTACGTATGCTGCAGGATCTTGGTCAGACCACACCCGCAGTACTGTGCACAGTTTTGGTCTCCTTACATAAAATGGATTTACTTGCCATCGAGAGAGTGCAGTGAACCCTGGGAGGGTGGGACTGTCCTGTGAAGAAAGAGACTGCATTGATGGCGGCTCTATTCACTAACCATGACAGGTCAATGGCAGATGTGGTTTCTCTGGCTCTTCACTCTGCTTTGGACCATCTGGACAACAGGAGCTCACACACCAGGCTGCCATTCATCGACTACAGCTCAGTGTTCAACACAATCATCCCATCCAAACTCATCACCAGGCTACAAGACCAGGGCTTCTGTACCTCCCCCTGCAGCGAGCTGCCAGAGGAAGTGGGAGAGGAGGGTGATTATTTTGGTAAATTTTTTATTGTCACATATACCGAGGTACAGAGAAGAACTTTGTTTTACATGCCATTCGTACAGATCATTTCATTACAACAGTACATTGAGGTAGTACAAGGGAAGACAATAACAGAACGCAGAATAAAGTGTTACAGTTACAGAGAAAGTGCAGTGTAGGCAGACAATAAGGTGCAAGGCCGTGACGAGGTAGATTGTGAGGTCAAGGGTCCATCTTATCGTACTAGGGGATCATTCAATAGTCTTATAACAGCAGGATAGAAGCTGTCCTTGAGCCCGGTGGTACGTGCTTTCAGGCTTTTGTATCTTCAGACACGGTAGTGTAGTGGTTAGAGTAACGCTATTACAATGCCAGCGATCCGGGTTCAATTCTGGCCACTGTCTGTAAGGAGTTTGTACGTTCTCCCCGTGTCTGTGTGGGTTTCCTCCGGGTGCTCCAGTTTCCTCCCACATTCCAAAGACGTACAGGTTAGGAAGTTGTGGGCGTGCTATGTTGGCACCAGAAACATGGCGACACTTGCGGGCTGCCTCCCAGAACGTTCTAGACAAAAGATGCATTTCACTGTGTGTTTCACTGTACGTGTGACTAATAAAGATATCTTAATCTTAATCTTTGCCTGATGGGAGGGGATAGAAGAGAGAATGTTCAGGCTGGGTGGGACCTTTGATTATGTTGGCTGCTTTACCGAGGCAGCAAGAGGTATAGACAGAGTCCATGGAGGGGAGGCTGGTTTCCGTTATGCACTGAGCTGTGTCCACAACTCTCTGCAGTTTCTTGTGGTCACAGGCAGAGCAGTTGCCGTACCAAGCCATGATGCGTCCGGACAGGATGCTTTCTATGATGCGTCGATAAAAATTGGTGAGTGTCAAAGGGGACATGCCGAATTTCTTTAGCCTCCTGATGAAGTAGAGGCATTGGTGAGCTTTCTTGGCTGTGGAGTCTACGTGGTTGGACCAGGACAGGCTATCGGTGATGTTCACTCCTTAGAACTTGAAGCTCTCAACCCTCTCAACCTCAGCACCATTGATGTAAACAGAACAATATTGAACAGACATTTAGACAGATACATGGATAAGAAGAGTTTTGAGGGATACGGACTGAACGCAGGCAAATGGGACAAACTCAGATAAACATCTTGGTTGGCATGGATGAGCTGGGCCATAGGACCTGTTTCGTGCTGTTTTACTCTGTGCAACCCACACAGTCGCAGGGAGAACGTGCAAACTCCACACAGACAGCCCTGGAGATCAGGATTGAACCTGGGTCTCTGCAGTGCGAGACAGTGCTTCTACGAGCTCTTGCACAGTGGGCTAAATGACTTTCCTTTCCAACAATCTGTTAGCTTTGTGGTCAACGTTAGTTATGACTAGTTTGTTTATTTGCCATTTCTGGATTATTAACAACTTAAATTCCACAGATGCTGTGGTGGGATTCGAACCGGGTTCCCGTGGTTGTTAGTCCAGGCCACTGAGTCACTGGAGCAGTCACTTAACCACTGCACCACCGCAGCAAGTTACTTCTCAAGGGGTCATGCGGTCACATTTACGCCGAGACAGGATGGGAGATATCACAGCAGGCAGTCTGGAAGGCTTTGAGGAGCATTGACAAGAGGCAAGAGAGGGAACAGTTCGGTGGAGTGTGAGACTCACCCTCCAGTGGGGGAGCAGCTAAGTTCAGGGATACAGTGTAAGAAACAAGTTGGAGGAATGCAGGGATTTCTGGAAGAGGCTCGAAGTAGGGAGGAAGGTGACCATGGAGTGAATTGAACATGTATTTAAAATCCGAGCCATTGCCAGTTGGAAGCCAGTGGAGCAGATTGTGTTCATGGATTTGCAGTTGGGAAGAGGGTGTTCGGGACGGATGAACGGGAAATGTTGGGGCAGGGGACGGAAACAAGCCAGACAATGAGGCAAGGGGAGAGACGGGACGGACTGAGAGAATATGATTGTGTTAGAGAGAGCAAGCGAGAGCGTGAGAGAGCAAGAAAGGGTCTGATAGCAAGTGAAAAAAGGAGAGACGGGGAGACAGAAAGAGAAAGAGGGAACGTGAGAAAGGCAAAAAAAGAGAAGTCAGTGATAGAGAAAGAGAGACAGGCAGAAATTGTTAGAAAGAGATGGACGGAGAGGGAGAGAGAAAAGGTGTGAGAGAAAATGATAGAGAGGAGAGGAGGGAAAGAGAGAGAGAGATGGGAAAAGAGAAAGAGACTGAGAAAGAGTGAGTCAGAGAGTGCGAGAGAAATACAGAGAGTGAGAGTTAATGTGTGTGTTTGTGTGTGAGTGTATGTGTGTACTTGTGAGTGTATGCGTGTGTGTGTGAGCATGTGAGTGTGAGTGCATGTGAGTGCGTGAATGTATGTGTGTGATTGTGAGTGAATTCATGTGTGTGTAAATGCACGTGAGTGTGTGTGAATTCATGTGAGTGTGTGTGAGTGTGTGTGTGAGTGTGTGAGTGCGTGCAAGTTGCTTGTCAGTGCATGTGTGTGTGAGTGCATGTGAGTGTGTGCATGAGTGTGTTTGTGAGTGTGTGTGTGTGTGTTCATGTGAGTGCGTGTGATTGTGAGAGTGTGTGTGTGAGTGTGTGTGTGTGAGTGTGTGTGTGAGTGCGTGTTCATGTGAGTGTGTGTGTAATTGTGAGAGTGTGTGTGTAAGTGTGTGCGTGTGTATGTGTGTGAGTGTGTGTGAGTGCGTGTGAGTGTTCATGTGAGTGTGTGTGTGATTGTGTGTGAGTGTGTGTGTGACTGTGATTGTGTGTGTGTGAAGGAGAGACTGAGAGAGAGACGTAGAGAGACACAGTGAGAGAGAGTGAGGCAGAGAGAGAGTGAACCATGGTGTCTGAGGTAGAGTGTGAGGGAGGGACAGGTAGAGGGGGAGAGAGAGTGAATGAGAATCTGTGAATTGTGTGTCAGGGAGAGACAGAGGCAAAGAGAGAGAGAGAGAGAGAGAGAGACCCTGAGGCAGTGAGGCAGAGAATTCCCAGGGACCAGCAGCTCATCACCCTGAGCTTAAACTGTCCCAGATGTGGTCGAAATATCTGGGAAACAGGGAGTCCCACCAGAAGGCAAAATTTGTGTATTTGGATCACTGATCGCCTGGTTTATCTCCTCACTGCTTGTGGAGCTAGCTGTGGACAGATTACTGCTTCTCCTCCCATACCACAACCACCAACCCTAAATTGAAGGACTTGACTAATGAGGTGGTTCATCCCAGGATGTGGATGGAGCTATCGAAATTCCAAATTCCAGTGTTTTTACCTCCCAGAGATGTGACGACCCGATGTAGGTCCCCAAAGATCGGCCCTTTTAGCACATGATGTCTCTGGGCCTGCACTCGATGGAATTCTGAAGGATGAGGGGCGGATCTCATTGAAACCTACCGGATACTGAAAGGCCTGGATCGAGTGGACATGGATGTTTCCATCAGTGGGAGAGTCTGGGATCCGAGGGCACAGCCTCAGAATAAAGGGATGTCCCTTCAGAACTGAGATGAGGAGGAATTTCTTCAGCCAGAGGGAGGTGAATCTGTGGAATTCGTTGCCACAGATGGCTGTGGAGGCCGAGTCATTGAGTCACACAGCACGGAAACAGACCCTTTGGCCCAACTGGTTCATGCTGACCAAGATGCCCATCTAAGCTAGGCCCATTTGCTCACATTTGGCCCATATCCCTCGAAACCTTTCCTATCCATGTACCTGTCCAAGTACCTTTTAAATGTTGTTAATGTACCTGCCTCAACCACTTCCTCTGGCAGCTCATTCCGTATACTGACCACCCTCTGGGTGAAAAAGTTGCCCCTCAGGTTCCTATTAAATCTCTCCCCTCTCACCTTAAACCTACGCCCTCTAGTTCTTGATTCCCCAACTCTGGGAAAGAGACTGCATATTCACCCTATCTATGCCAATCATGATTTTATACACTTCAATAGGATCACCCCTCATTCTCCTACGCTCCAATAAATAAAGTCCCAACCTGCCCAACCTCTCTCCATAACTCAGCCCCTCGAGTCCCAGCAGCATCCTCGTAAATCTCCTCTGCACTCTTTCTAGCTTAATGGTATCTTTCATAAAGCAGGGTGACCAAAACCGACCACAATATTCCAAATGCAGCCTCACCAATGTCCTGTACACCTGCAACGTAACATCCCAACTTTATACTCAATGCCCTGACTGATGAAGGCCAATGTGAGCCCCTGGGTGTCATTGGTTAAGTCACTGGATGTATTTAAGGCAGAGATTGATAAATTCTTTTTTGATAATGGGGTTTAGGGTTACAGGGAGAAGATGGGAGATTAGGATTGAGGAAAAATAAATCAGCCGTGATTGAATGTCTTATGAGGATAGGTTGAGTGAGCTGGGGCTTTTCTCTTTGGAGCGAAGGAGGACGAGAGATGATTTGATAGAGGTGTACAAGATGATAAGAGGCATAGATCACGTCTGAGACTTTTTCCTAGGGCGACAATGGCTAACACAAGGGGACATAATTTTAAGGTGATTGGAGGAAGGTATAAGGGGGATGTCAGAGGTAAGTTTTTTACACAGAGAGTGGTGGGTGCGTGGAACACACTGGCTGCAGAGGTTGTGGGGGCAGATACATTAGAGGCATTTAAGAGACTCTTAGATAGACACATGAATGACAGAAAAATAGAGGGCCATGTGGGAGGGAAGGGTTAGATAGATCTTAGCGCAGGATAAAATGTTGACACAACATTGTGGCCTGAAGGGCCTGTACTGTGCTGTAGTGTTCTGTGTTCTATGTTCTATGGATGGCAGAGCAGATTCGATGAGTCGAATGGCCTAATTCTGCTCCCGTATCTCGTGGAGTTATGGCACAGATCCCGGTAACTGTTACTCCAAAAGGCATGCACTCCTTTGTCCCCAATACTCCCCTCTGGGAAGATTCTGACTGTGTTACGGATTTTTCCAATCTTCCGACTCTAATCTAGGTTTCCCAACATTCCAGGCTTGACCTGGACTACCCTGGCATTGACATTGATTCATTGGGACACTGAAGAGGGCGAATCCTACAGCAAAATCGCCGGCCCCTTACAGACAAGTGGCCTCATTCCCCTTCACTCTGGAAAGAGGGGAACCAGGGCAGTTTGACTGACAGTCACCACGATGCATCCAATCCAGTAACAGTTGACCCTGGGAGGCTGGGACATCATGAAGGTGGACAGTGAATGGAGTGACATGGTGGGCGGTCATGTGACAGATCTGCCAGGAATTCCTCCAATCAAGGGTGGCGATCCCAATGGCGGAAGAATAAGGGGTGATCCTATTGAAATGTGTGAGATCCTGAGGATTAGATAAAAGAAAACAAGTCCATTGTCGTGCAAAGTGACCGTAGTGTTGCTGTACTGAGGTGGTGATTAGGTTGGTTCAAGAACAGAACAGCAGAAGGATCCTGACCGCCTGCTTTTCTCCACGGATGCTGCCAGGCCTGCTGAGTTCCTCCAGCATCATCATGGTTTTCATCTGGATTCCAGCATCTGCAGTCCTTTGTTTCTCTAGCTGAAGGGAAGTAACTATTCTTGAACCTGGTGGTGTGGGACTTCAGGCTTCTGTATCTCCTGCCCGATGGTAGCTGCGAGAAGACGGCACGGCCCGGATGGTGGGGATCTCAGATGGTAGGTGTTGCCTTCTTGAGGCAACGCCTCCTGTAGATACTACTGATGGTGGGGAGGGATGTGCCCGTGATGTATTGGGCTGAGTCCACTACTCTCTGGAGCTTCTTGCGTTCCTGCACATTCTTGTGTTTTCTTCCTGGGTAGGTATTCCGAGCAAGCTGAAAACCCAAGCTGAGGAGCCCGCCATTTTGGGAAGGCTTCCGAGAGGCTGAACCAGGCACAGGCACAAACGAAGGAGAAAGGACAGGGTCAAGTCGTGCAGCTAATCAGGGAAGCTGAGGAACGAAGTGAGTGAGTAATGGCTCAGTCACACAGAGCCGACCACCGGCAGCTACTGCACAGCTAGAACAACAAAGCAGATACCAACTCTAATTCCAGCCTCTATTCACGGACCGGCTAATGTCTGTTGGCTTTGAAATGTAATCAGATTGTGCTTGTGTGTACTTTTACACATCAGGGTTGTTATTGGAAAAGAATCATCCTGTCTCACCAACATCCTCTGACTACTTTCGTCCACTTTCTCTCCCTTCCCCCTTCACTTTATGGTCATAGAGCTACAGAAACAGGCCATTTGGCCCACCTGGTCCATGCCGACCATCAACCACCCATTTACACTAATCCTATGTTATGCCTATTCTCCCTGCAGTCCATCAACTCCCCCCAGATTCCACCCCTCACCCACACACTGGGGGCAATTTACAGAGGCCAATTAACCCAGCAACCCGCACGTCGTGGAATGTGGGAGGAAACCCATAGGGTCACAGGGAGAACGTGCAAACTCCACACAGGCAGCACCGGAGGTCAGGATCGAACCCGGGTCTCTGATGCTGTGAGGCTGCAGCTCTACTAGTTGCATCGCTGTGCCACCTTTCTGCACAGGACATGGATGGGAGGCCATTCAGCCCATCTATGGCAGCTCTGAGAGCTACCCCATCAATCCCATTCCCCCGCATTTCCCAGCAACAATCCCTCTCCTGGGCATCAACACCTCAGAGATTCTATCCTGCACCCAACACATTGATGCAATCATGAAGAAGGCATGCCAGTGGCCCTACTTCTAATGAATGAGTTTGACGAGATTCGGTATGTCAGCAAAGACTCTTACAAATAGACGTACGGTGGAGAGAATTCGGACTGGTTGCATCACCGCCTGGTATGGACACTCCAATGCCCAAGATCGCAAGAGGGTGCGGAGGGTTGTAGGCTCAGCCAGCTCCATCACAGGCACAACCCACCTCGCCGTTGAGACAACTTCAAGAGGCGGTGCCTCAAGATGGTGGCATCCATCAATAAGGACCCTCACCATCTGGCATATCCCCTCTTCTCGTTACTATCATCGGGGAGGAGGTACAGGAGCCTGAAGACCCACAATCAACGATTCAGGAACAGCTTCTTCCCCTCCACCATCAGATTTCTGAATGGTCCATGAACACTACCTCGTTATTCCTTTAGCCAACACAGCATGCCCACGACTTCCTAACCCGTACATCTTTGGAATGTGGGAGGAAACCGGAGCACCAGGAAAAAACCCACGCAGACACGGGGAGAATGCACAAACTCTTTACAGGCAGTGGCTGGAATTGAACCCGGATCTCAGGCGCTGTGATAACGTTACACTAACTGCTACACTACTGTGCCTGCCCGGTGCTGTCTGTGGGGATTTGGAGCGTGCTTGACTGCTGGGATTTGGGAGGAGACTGGAGCACCTGGAGGAAGCCTACGCGGTCACAGGGATCCTTCTGGTGAATCCTTCCAGGATTCAGATCCGGCGAGGAGGAAAAATCAATGGCATATTGTGTGCAGATGAGAAACACAATGATGCTGGAGGAACTCAGCAGGCCAGGCAGCATCCGTGGAGAAAAGCAGGCGGTCAACGTTTCGGGTCAGGACCCTTCTTCAGGACTGAAGATAGGAAAAGGGGAAGCCCGATATACAGGGGGGGAGAAGCAGTGCAGTGATAGGTGGACAACGGAGGGGAGGCGTGGTGGGCACAGGGTGGTGATAGGTAGATGCAGGTAAGAGATAGTGATAGGGAGAGCAGATCCACCAGGGGATAGCTCAAAGGCAAGGAGAGAGAGGGAAAAAGGGGAGAAAGAAATAGAAGGAAGCTGTCATATTTACGCTGACATATTGTGTGCAGGTTTTCTTTGTCACATCATAGGAAGGATGTGACTGTGTTGGAGAGGGTGCAGAGGAGATTTTGCAATCACAGGCGAACATTCCAACCTCTGAGGGAAAGTCATTGATAAAGTGTCAAAGCGTTACTCAGAACTGTGGAGAGGATAGTCAGTCTAGGATGGTTGAATAAGTACAGAGGGTTTTGGAAAAATGGTTATGGACAATCAGTTTGGTACAGGAACTTTGGTTGAGAAACACATGACTAATCCTCCAGTCATTGAAAAACTGCAGCATGACAGACCAATTGCTGTTTAGCTGTTAACTACAACCATGAAACTATCTCCAAACATCAGCAGACATCATTGGCTGACATGCATTCCATGGGCATGGGTCGCCATTCTCTCTCTATGTCTCTCTCTCTCTCTCTCTCTCTCTCTCGGCCAATTATAGCTGGACTTTTGTGGTCCACAATAGTCTGGGATCTTTCTGACCTGCAGGACTCAAGCTACAATGGCAACAACATTGGTTTGCAGAAAGGGTAGCATGAGAGACTTCAAAAGAACACTGTTTGATGTTTTTCAGAAATAGAGAGATATAAATCTTTATAAAAGCCCACAGTGTGGAGGTCTTCCTCCTAGATCAACATGCACGTGGCTCCCTCCCAAGCCAAACAGAAGTCTGCAAAACGGAGTTTCAGAAAGGCAGTGAGGCTGAATTTTTTTTTTGGTTTTGCCCTCACTGGTTGAGTCTTGATCTGAGCAGTTACAGAGCCAGGAGAGCATAAAGGCTATGTTGCTGGAAGACCAATCCTGAGGCAGTTCTGATCCAACCACAGTAGCTGGAGGGGTTCAATTAACTGGGAGTGGGAAGCTAACCCCAGTAAATGGTGACTAACATTGTTACTACAAAGCCATTGGGGAGAGGAAGCCAGGAAATGTCCTAACCAGCCAGGTCTATATGTGACTCTATATGTTAACTTGTGGTTAACATTCAACCCATAGTGGTGTCAGTTCAAAGCCAGAGGAATGGGTAATAGATGTTGCCGTAACAACAAAGTCCACATGCCAAAAATAGGATTCAATAAGCAGACTACCATTTGCATGATTCAGATTTTAAGAGGCAATATTTTATTGGTTGCTATTCCACCCCCACCATGGCCTATTGGTCTGTGGCCTCCCGCAGTGAAGCCCAACATCAGCTGAAAGAACAGCACCTCATCATCTGTCCGGGCACGTGGCAGCTGTCTGCTCTCAATACTGAATTCCACAATTTCAGGTAACCCTCTCTGTGTCAGAGCTGGCTGGTTCTACTGTGTGGTTATTCGTCTGTAATATTAACTCAGTCTTTCTCTCTCCACAGATACTGCCCCATCTCCTGGGCACCTTCTGCAGCTCTGACCTGCACTGCACAGCTTTTACATGTCCTGTTATTTGTTCCTTTCTTGAATGGCCTCTCGCTCGCTCTCCTACTCTCCTTGCTATGCTTTTTCTCTCTCTTTCTCTCCTCTCTTCCCTCTCTCCTCTTTCTTTCTCCCTGCCTCTCTTTCTCTCTCGCTCACCCTCTCTTACTCTCACGCTTTCTCTCTGTCTCTCTCTCCCCCCTTTCTGTTTCTCTGTCAATCCCTCTCCCTCTCCCTCTCTCTCTCTCAATCTCCCCCTCTCCCTCCCTCTCTTTCTCACCCCTCTTTCTCTCCTCTCATCCCTCTCTCTCTCCCTTCTCTCTCTTTCTCTCTCTCTGTCTCTCTTTCTCTCACCCTCACCATCTCTCTTTCCCACTCTTTCTCTCACTCTCTCTCTCCGCCCTCTCCCTCTTTCTGTTTGTCTGTCAATTCCTCTCCCTCCCTCTCTCTCTCTCCCCCTCTTTTTCTACCCCCCTCTCTCTCCCCCATCTCTGTCTCTCCCCCCCTCCCCCCCTCTCCCCCTTCTCTCTTTTTCTCCCTCTCATCACCACGGTAATCCTGACCGCGCCCTATCAGAGAGATTCCACACTATCCTCTCCGTCCTCCTTCCCACCCTCTCTGTTTTCCACCTTTCCCAGTTCTTTGGCCCAAAGCATGAACCCTCTCCACAGGTGCTGCCTGACCCCTTAAGTGCTCCCAGCACTTTCTGTTTTTATTTCGGGTTCCTGCAGTTTTTTTCTGATTTTAAATTTATTGCTCGTTCTCCCTGGCTGAGCAGCTGAAGGAGTGGTGACAGGCAGCTCGCTGATTGGCTGTGGGTGGGAGTCGTGGCTATGGTGACTGGAACGGAGCAGGGACGGTCCACACTGAGAAAGGACAGAGACGGGGAAGCCCTTTTCAGTGACGTCACCGGTGGTAATATCTCTCTCGGTGATGTCATCAGTAATGCCGACATTACCAAGGGCGCTGTCTCCAACCAGCACAGTACTTTCCCTTTGAAGCCCATTGACCTGGGCATCATAGTGGGGCAACTATTGGGGCTGCTGCTTCACAGCTCCATCGATCCGGGTTCAAGCTTGACCTCCCGTGCTGTCTGTGTGGAGTTTGAATGTTCTCCCTGAGACCACATGAGTTTCCCCCAGGTGCTCCAATTTCCTCCCACGTCCCAAAGACGTGTGGACTGGTACCTTAATTGTCCACTGTAAACCGGTGATTGGTTTATTATTGTCACATGTACCGAGGTACGGTGAAACACTTTGTTTTGCATGCCGTCCACACAGATCATTTCACCGCGTCAGTTCATCGAGGCAGTACAAGGGAAAAGCAACAAGAGAACGCAGAATATAGTGTCTGAGTCCGAATGAAGGGTCTCGACCCAAAACGTCGACTGTCCATTTCTCTCCACAGACGCTGCCTGACCCGCTGCTTTCCTCCAGCATTTTGAGTATAACAGCGGATTCCAGCATCTGCAGTCTCTTGCGTCTCCTCTGTGAATTTAGGCCCAGCGTCAGATTCGTTTGCAAGTCCTCTGGGGAGACCTTCAGATTAAGTATTAGACCAATGGAAAAATTGTGCATTTCAACAATGCCCTTCATAAACTCAATTCATCCCACCACGGTTTGTCATACAATGACGTACTTATTAAAATATAGTTCAGGAAGGAGATAGAGAGCTTAGTGACATGGTGTCATGACAACAGCCTTTCCCTCAATGTCATCAAAGCAAAAGAGCTGGTCATTGACTTCAGGAAAGGGGGCAGTGTACATGCACCTCTCTATGTCAATGGTGCTGAGGTTGAGAGGGTTGAAAGCTTCAGGTTCCTAGGAGTGAACATCACCAATGGACTGTCCTGGTCCAAATATGTAGACACCACAGCCAAGAAAGCTCACCAGTGTCTCTACTTCCTCAGGAGGCTAAAGAAATTTGGCATGTCCCCTTTGACACCAACTTTTATTGATGCACCATAGAAAGCATCCTATCTGGATGCATCACGGCTTGGTATGGCAACTGCTCTGCCTGGGATTGCAAGAAACTGCAGAGAGTTGTGGACGCAGCCCAGCACATCACAGACACCAGCCTCCCCTTCATGGACTCTGTCTATACCTCTCACTGCCTTAGTGAAGCCGCCAGTATAATCAAAGACCCCACCCACCCCAAATAATCTCTCTTCTCCCCTCTCCCATCGGGCAGGAGATACAGGACAGCTTCTATGCTGCTGTGATAAGACTATTGAACAGTTCCCTTATATGATGAAATGGACTCTTGACCTCACAATCTACCTTGTGATGACCTTGCACCTTATTGTCTACCTGTACTGCACTTCCTCTGTAGCTGTGAGACTTTGTATTCTGTTATTGCTTTTACCCTGTACTACCTCAACGTACTGTGTAATGAATTGATCTGTATGAACAGTATGCAAGACAAATTTTTCACTGTACCTCGTACGTGACAATAATAAACCAGTACCTATAGTTACTATTGCATGGTAGAAAATGTGGCAGCTCTCACAGACAGTGGTTTAAAAAGACCAAATCATTGTCATTTATTTAAATTGATGCATAAATATTGAGCAAGAAAGGAGGGAAGACTTACCAGTCCTTCCTTGAAACACTGCATTGTTTTACCATCCAGCTGTGTTGTAAAGCGCTGGTTCAGATCCAATCAATGTGTTCAAGAACTTATTTTATTAGATAATTAGTAACAAGAGAAAGTCAAAACAGTCTGCACTATTAAAGTAAACACCATTCTGACATCTCTTTTGCTGTGGGGGAACCCTTGAGACAGTTAATAGGGAGTCTTCAATAGCTCTTCACATTATTCATGATCATGGTTCAAAGGGGAACATGGAACAGCCTTTTGGCCCACGATATCTGTGCTGACCATGATGCCAAATGAAAGGAGTCCCATCTGACTGCACATAATCCATATCCCCCTTTTTTCCTGCTTGTTTATGTGTTTGTCTAAATGCCTCTTAAGCACCACCATTGTGTCTGCTTCCACCGCCAACCCTAGCAGTGCATTCCAGGCACCTATCCCTCTCTGTGTAAAATATTGTCTTGCACACCTTGTTTAAACTTTCCCTTTCTCAACATAAAGTTATGCACAATAAAGTTTTATGTATAGGTAGACAATAAGGTGCAAAGGCCATGGCGAGGCAGATCGTGAGGTCAAGAGTCCATCTCATTGTGCAAGAGGACCATTCAATAGTCTTACAACAGCGGGATAAAAGCTGTCCTTGAGCCTGGTGGTTCGTGCTCTCAGGCTTTTGTATCTTCTGCCCGATGGGAGGGGGGAGAAAAGAGAATGTCTGGGGTGGGTGGGGTCTTTGATTATGTTGGCTGTTTTGCCCAGGCAGCAAGAAGTGTGGACAGAGTCCATGGAGGGGAGGCTGTTTTCTGCGGTGTGCTGGGCTGTGTCCACAACTCTGCAGTTTCTTGTGGTCTCGGGCAGAGCAGTTGCTGTACCAAGCCGTGATGCATTTGGATAGGATGCTTTTTATGCTGCGTCTATAAAGATTGGTGAGGGTTAACAGGGACATGCCAAATTTCCTCAGCCTCCCGAGGAAGTAGAGGCACTGTTGCGTATTCTTGGCTGTGGCATCTATGTGGTTGGACCAGGACAGGCTATTTGTTGATGTGGACGTGGAGATGATGTTTCCATCAGTGGGAAAGTCTGGGATCCGAGAGCACAGCCTCAGAATAAGGGGACGTCCCTTTAGAACTGAGATGAGGAGGAATTTCTTCAGCCAGTGGGTGGTGAATCTGTGGAATTTGTTGCCACAGAGGGATGCGGAGGCCAAGTCATTGGGTGTATTTAAGGCAGAGATTGGTAGGTTCTTGATTGGCAAGGGGGTTAAGGGTTATGGGGAGAAGGCAGGGGAATGGGGTTAAGGAAAAACATCAGCCATGATCGGATGGCGGAGCAGACTCGATGGGCCGAATGGCCTAATTCTGCTCCGATATGTTATGTTCTTATGGTCTTACAGACTGGTCTGAGACCAAACCCGAAGCCATCGTTGATGTGTTCACTGTAGCGCACGGGAGGATGGACTATACATCCGCAAGACAGCAGTCCTCCACCAACGTGGCCCTCTCGCGCCCCACTGCCCTTCCACAACAATGGTTTGTGGAGAGATCCAGGAAAACGTGGACCACTCCTGGATGGGTCTTTCACAGAATCCAAAATTGGATGGCATTTCCAGGTGGACCCAGGAAAAGACTCAAGGATGTGGTTAAAGCCTCCTTGAAAAATTACAGCATCCCTGCTGGCTCATGGGAATCTTTGGCCCATGACCACTCAAAGTGGAGAAGGGACCTTCGGGATGAAAACCTTGCATCTGTAGCTCGGGAGAACCCAGAAGATGCACCTCACAAACTACCCACCTGTCCCATCCCGTCAGTCACCCTCTGCCACTTGTGTGGAAGAGTCTGTGATTCCCACATCGGCATCAGGACCTTCAGAACCCACAGAAGTGGAGTGGAAGCAAGTGACCCTCAATCCCGAGAGGCTGCCGCAGAGAAAGAAGGTTCATTTCACAGCATTTGGCAGCTGGCTCACTGGGATTTGAACCCATGTCTCCGGACTGTCACTCCTAGCTACTGGGTAAAATGCAGTGGACTCAGCCTAATATATCATGGGTTAACGTAATGCCATTACAGCGCCAGCGACCCGGGTTCAATTCCAGCTGCTGTCTGTAAGGAGTTTGTACGTTCTCCCCGTGTCTGCGTGGGTTTCCTCCGGGTGCTCTGGTTTCCTCCCACATTCCAAAGACGTATGGGTTAGGAAGTTGTGGGCATGTTGTGTTGGCTCCGGAAGTGTGGCGACACTTGCGGGCTGCCCCCCAGAACACTCTAGGCAAAAGATGCATTTCACTGTGTGTTTCGATGTACGTGTGGCTAATAAAGAAATCTTATCTTATCACATCCCTCCCCACCATCGGCAGTATCTACAGGAGGCGCTGCCTCAAGAAGGCGACATCCATCATCAAAGATCCCCACCATCCGGGCCATTCCATTTTCTCCCAGCTACCATCGGGCGGGAGGTACAGAAGCCTGAAGTCCCACACCACCAGGTTCAGGAACAGCTACTTCCCTTCAACCATTCGGTTCTTGAACCAAACTGCACAATTCTAATCACTGCCCAAGTATAGCAACACTATGGCTACTTTGCACTACAATGAACCTTCTTTTTGTTCTAGTTGTGCTCTTTCTTGTAAAAGCTGTGCATAATTTATGTTTAATTTATGTTTTTCTTGTGAATCTGATGCCATGTGCCTGTGACGCTGCTGCAAGTAACATTTTCATTGCACCTGTGCAGACATGTACTGGTGCATATGACAGTGACTTTTCAGTAACCTAGTAACGTAAGCACTTGCAAGGCCGTTCCCACAAAGTTCAGGGGTCAGGATGCGGTCTGACCAAGTTAAGTCAGGTCCTCGAGTTCAGATCAGTTATGGCCAAGTACATCCATTCTGCAGAGCATTGTAGGAGAGGGTCATGGGAAGGGTGAGGTGAGACAGCGAGGTAAATTAAGTGCCTCAGAACAGATGGATACGGGAAGTGCAGCCAGTTGTATAAACACACTAACTTCCTTCCCAATTTGTTATGAAGGAGCAAATTAATAAATAAATAGTGGGAGCTTACTGCGTCTTTCGAGGAGCCTGGATTCTAATTCCCGGGCACTGTTGCATGTTGCCTGTGACTCTAGACTGAATGTTTACACTGACTTCAACGTCATGAGATGTTTCAAGGACTCCACAAGACCAGAAGCATTTAGGCACATGGTGGGGAACGGGAAACAGGTCAGGGTGTAGCACTGGGGTTAAATAGGCAGATTTAAAGAGGGGTTTTTGTTTCTCTGAACAGCTGCTGGTCTGAGCTGAACGGGCAGTTGTAGGGGATGAGACATTTCATCCGTTTCACAGTCAGAGAGAAGACGAAGGTGCAGAGAAAATTCCCATGCTTCTTGATGGGAAATTTGCTCTGGAATTGTAGTGAAACAGGTAACATTGGGTTCAAAGACCCTTTGTCAGAACTGGGAAAACTCTGTTTCTCTCTCCACAGATGCTGCCTGACCTGCTGAACGTTTCCAGTAATATCTCTTTTCTTTTCAGATTTCCGGTGCCTGTGGTATTTTGATTTTCACTTGCTCTGGAATTGCCGTGTCTGGGTTACATAGAACATAGAACATATCATAGGGACAGGCCCTTCGGCTCACAATGTCTGCGCTGAACACGATGCCGAATTAAACTAAATCTCTTCTGACTGCACATGATCCATCTCCCTCCATTCCCTGCATATTCATGTGTCTGTCTAACAGCCTCTTAAACACCACTATCGTATCTGCCTCCACCACCACCCCTGGCAGCCAGTTCCAGGCACCCACATCTCTCTATGTAAAAAACTTGCCCTGCACATCTGCTTTAAACATTCTCCCCGCCCCTCTCCAAATTCCCCAGATTCTGACTGTCTACCCTATCTATGCCTCTCGTTATTTTATAACCCTCTATCAGGTCTCTCCTCAGCCTCCGCCGTTCCAGAGAAAACAACCCAAGTTTGTCCAACCTCTCCTTATAGCTCATACCCTCTAATCCAGGCAGCATCCTGGTAAACCTCTACTGAATTCCTTCCAAAGCCACCACATCCTTCCTGTAATGGGGCGACCAGCATCGCACACAATTCGGTTTGTCAGTAAGCTGGAGCACGGAACAATTTCACATAGGCAGGTGTGGCAGCTTACTGCAGCGGGCTCTCGAGGGGATGGTATCACTGCAAACAGCGTGCCAACATAAAGACCAGCTGAGCTCTTAACGCAGAGCAGGGCCCTGGCTAACCAATGGGACCCAACCACGTGTGGTGGGCCCAGGCCGGGTTTGCAAGCACCTGAGACTGCTGCGTCCATAGTAACTGGAGAGACGGAGGGATCCAAGTCTGTAGTTCTCTAAAGTAGCCAACAACAGGTGGTTAGGGAAGGAAGAAGCTGTATGGCATGCTTGCCTTCATAGTTCAGGGCACAGAATTGGAAGATTATGTTGCAACTTTACAAAACACTGGTTGGGCCTCACTTGGAGTATTGTGTGCAGTTCTGGTCACCACACTATGTGCTTGCACGGAAAGATTGCAGAGGAGACTCACCAGGATGTTGCCTGGATCAGAGGACTTTAGTGATGGGGAAGAGATTGGATAGGCCGGGCTTGTTTCCCTGGAGCGAAGGAGGCTGAGGGATGACCTGACGGAAGTAAATAGGGTTATGAGAGGCACAGACACAATAGATAGTCAGAATCTTGCCTCCCCCATGGTTGGCATATCAAAAACTTGACGGTGCAGGTTTAAGGCGAGAGGAAGGAGTTTTAATCAGAATCAGGTTTATTATCACTGACTTATGTGATGTGAAATTTGATGTTTTGCAGCAGTACAATGCGAGGACTCTGGTTTCCAGTACCTGCAGCCTCTTGTGCATACAAAGAGTTCGTTCTTGTTCCTGAATCTGGGGTCGTGCTTTCAGAAGCTTTCCTACTCTGTGTGGAAAGGGTTAAAGGAACACGTTTAGCTAAGATCATCTTCATCAGCGCAGTATCATCAGGGTCAGCCTTGGTATAAACATTGGACCAGAGGCAGCAGGTCTGTGGGGAAGGAACAGGAGACCAGGATGAATTCTCAGGGACCGCACTCGGAGCACTGTGTGCAGTACCAGTCACCCAGCTATAAGAAGGATGTTATTAAGCTGGAAAGGGTACAGAAAAGATTCTCGGATGTTGCCGGGACTGGAGGGCTTGAGTTATAAGGAGAAACTGGATAGGCTGGGACTGTTTTCCCTGGAGTGAAGGAGGCTGTGGGTCATCTTATAGAGGTTTATAAAATTATGAGGGGTGTAGATAGAATACACACAGTCTTTTCCCCAGAGTTTGGGGTATCAGGAACAAAAGGGCATGGGTTTAAGGTGAGAGAGGAAAGATTTAATAGGAACCTGTGGGGGCAACTTTTCCACACCGAGGGTGGTGGGTATGTGGAACGAGCTGCCAGATGAAGTGGTAGAGGCAGGTAAAATGACAACATCCAAACAACATTTAGACAGGTACATGGGTAGAAAAGGTTTTGAGGGATATGCTCCAAACACAGGTAAATGGGACTAGTCCCACCCCGGACATTCTCTCTTCTCCCCCTCTCCCATCAGGCAGAAGATACAAAAACCTGAAAGCACGTACCACCAGGCTCAAGGACAGTTAGAAGGGTCCTACTTTCAAGACTATTAAAAGGTTCCCTAGTACGATAAGGTGGACTCTTGACCTCGCAATCTACCTTGTCATGTCCTTGCACCTTATTGTCTGCCTGCAAAGCACTTTCTCTGTAACTGTCACACTTTATTCTGCATTCTGTTATCGGTTTACCTTGTACTACCTTGATGCACTGCTGTAATGAATTGATCTGTATGAACGGTAAGCAAGACAAGTTTTTCACTGTACCTCGGAAATTGTGACAATAATAAACCAATTTACAATTTAATTTAGCAATTTGATGGGTATGGACGAGTTGAGCCAAAGGGCCTGCTTCCATGCTGTATAACACTATGACTCTGCTCAGGCAGAATAGAGTGCAGCACCAGTGCATTACCAAGGCCACATTGTGAAGAGAAACGGGTATAAGCTAAGCTTATATTTGCTGGAATAGGGAAGGCGATAGGGTGATTTCAAAGGGAAGGAACCTTTCTCCAATTGTGTGTTTGGGTATCAATAAGGACAAGACATACCCTTAATATCAGGCCCAGACCATTCAGCAGAGATTAGCCATCACTTTATGAAATGCATGTAGAACTCTCTCCCGCGGGAAGCAAATTAATTTGATCAGGGCATCAAAGAACAAAAATAGAAAATGCTAGAGATGCTCATCAGGTCAGGCAGCATATTTTGAATGGCAGGGTTAACGTTTTGGTGTGATGGTCCTTTTACAAGTGAGAGAATAGACATGTTGCCGGGAGGGGGTAGGGATGGAGAGAGCAGGGTAGGTGTTAGACCAACAGTCGTCCAGGTGGGCGAAGGGCAAGAGAAGTCACAGTTATAGAATGGTGTGGCACAGATAAGATAAGGTGAGATAAGATAGGATAAAATCTTTATTAGTCACAAGTACATCAAAACACACAGTGAAATGCATCTTTTTGTGTAGAGTGTTCCCTCCGTGTGAGCCCGCAAGTGTCGCCACGCCAGGCCCCTCAGCCCAACACATCCATTCCAACCCTGTTGCCCATCCATTGCTACCCCTCCCCCTTCGCCGCAACCCCTTCAGTTCTGATGAAGGGTCCTTCTCCTGAAACGTCGACTGTGTTTCTCCCTCCACAGACGCTGGCTGACCTGCTGAGTGTTTTCATCATCCTCTGATTTTATTTCCAAAACTCAGCAGCTGCAGGGTTCTGCTTTATAAAATGCACTGCTGTGATAGAGTCAATGGAGTCATAAGGCACAAAAACAGGCCCTCCGGCCCATCACGTCTATGCCGACCTTTTTTGCCCATCAACGTGAATCCCATGATGGGGTTCCATCTGATGGGCAGTTGGAGTTCAACCCGGGTAAGTGTGAAGTGATACACTTCGGGAGATCAAATTCGAAGGCAGAACACAAGGTTAATGGCAGGACTCTTAGCAGTGTGGAAGAATAGAGGGATCTTGGGGTCCACGTCCATAGATCCCTCAAGGTTGCCACGCAGGTCGATAGGGTTGTTAAGAAGGCGTATGGAGTGTTGGCCTTCATTAGTCGGAGTATTGAGTTCAAGAGCCGCGAGGTGATGTTGCAGCTCTATAGAACTCTGGTCAGACCACACTTGGAGTATTGTGTTCAGTTCTGGTCACCTCATTATAGGAAGAATGTGGAAGCTTTAGAGAGGGTGCAGGTGAGATTTACCAGGATGCTGCCTGGATTGGAGAGCATGTCTCATGAGGAAAGGTTGAGCGAGCTAGGGCTTTTCTCTTTGGAGAGAAGGAGGATGAGAGGTGACTTGATAGAGGTGTACAAGATGATAAGAGGCATAGATCGAGTGGACAGGCAGAGGCTTTTTCCCAGGGCGACAATGGCTAACACGAGGGGACATAATTTTAAGGTGATTGGAGGAAGGTATAAGGGGGATGTCAGAGGTAAGTTCATTACACAGAGAGTGGTGGGTGCGTGGATCGCACTGCCGGCGGAGGCTGTGGGGACAGATGCATTAGGGACATTTAAGAGACTCTTAGATAGCCACATGAATGATAGAAAAATAGGGGGCTATGTGGGAGGGAAGGGTTAGATAGATCTCAGAGCAGGATAAAATGTCGGCACAACATAGTGGGCCAAAGGGCCTGTACTGTGCTCTGGTGTTCTATGTTCTATGTTCTATTTGCCCGCATAAGGGCCCCTTCTATACCTTGCCTATTCAAGTGCCTGTCTAAGTGCCTCTCAAACATAGTTATCATATCTGATTCCACCTCCTCCTCTGGCAGCGAGTTCCAGCTATTGGCCACTCTCTGTGTAAAATTTACCCCTCAGATCCCCTTTAAAACCCCTTCCTCTCACCTTAAACCTACGCCCTGTTGTTTTTGGTAGCCCCACCATGGGGAAGAGACTCTGACTGTCTTCCCTATCTGTACCTCTCATTATCTTATCAGGTCACCCCTCAGCCTCCTTCCCTCCAGGGAAAACGAGCCCAGCCTGTCCAATCTCTGGAGGTACTGAGTTAAGGGAGAGGGAGGACTTGAGGGCCTGAGTTATAGGGAGAGGTTGGACAGGCTGGGACTTTGTTACTTAGAGTGAGAGGTGATCTTATAGAGGTGTATAAAACCACGAGGGCCATAGATAGGGTGAATGCACTCAGTCTGTTTCCCCGGGGTTGGGGAATCAAGAACTAGACGGTGTTGGTTTAAGGTGAAAGGGGAGAGATTTAATAGGGACTTGAGGGGCAACTTTTTTTACACAAAGGGTGGTATGTGTGTGGAATGAGCCTCCAGAGGAAGTGGTTGAGGCAGGTACAACAACAACTTTTAAAAGACAGTGGACAGATACATGGATAGGAAAGGTTAGAAGCTGCCAAACTAGCTAGCAAAGGACTTGTTTCCGTTTTATGTAACTCTATGAACTAGGAACTAGGAACTCTCCCCATAACTAAATTCCCTCAGGCCAGATGGATGTGGAGCTGAGACAAGTCGATAGGTTGATCAGTCAAGGGGCTGAATGACCTCCTGTTTGATTGCTGCATTACCTTGTGAGGAGGGAGGTCTTCACAAGCTCAATTCCTTCTCTGAGTCTGTATGACCTGCTAATGTGTTGGTTGGCAAATGCAGGCAGAGGAGAGAACCAATTAAATGGCAGCCATTGATCCTCGGAAAACAAGAAATAAACCATGATTTAAATTCCTCAGAAACACATCCAGAACATTTCCTCAGTGACGTTAAACATTTTATATTGCTCTTAGTGAGTTAAGTGGTCAGACCACATTTGGAATATTGTGAGCAGTTTTGGGCCCCGTATCTAAGGAAGGATGTGCTGGCCCTGGAGAGGGACCAAAGGAGGTTCACAAGAATGATCCCGGGAACGAAAGGGTTAACTTATGAGGAGCGTTTGATGGGTTGGGACTGTACTCGATGTTCAGAAGGATGAAGGGGGGAATCTCATTGAAACCTACCGGATACTGAAAGGCCTGGATAGAGTGGACGTGGAGAGGATGTTTCCATCAGGAGGAGAGTCTGGGATCCGAGGGCACAGCCTCAGAATAAAGGGACGTCCCTTTAAAACTGAAATGAGGAGGAATTTCTTCAGCCAGAGGGTGGTGAATCTGTGGAATTCAGAGGGCCGTGGAGGCCAAGTCACTGGGCGTATTTAAGGGGGTTAGGGGTTACAGGGAGAAGAAGGGAGAATGGGGTTGAAATAAAAAATCAGCCATGATCGAATGGTGGAGCAGACTCGATGGGCTGAATGGCCCAATTCTGCTCCTGTACCTTATGGTCTTATGGTTGTGCAACATGGAACCAGGACCTTCAGCCCACCAAGTCTGCTCACCATCAACTATCTATTTGCACTAATCCATCACTAGTCCTATTTTATCCTCCACACATTCTCATCAGCAGCCTCGGATTCTACCGACCTACCTTCCATCTGGAGCTACTTACAGCAGCCAATCAATGCACTGACCCGCACGCCTTTGGGACGTGGGAGGGAACCAGGGCACCCGGGGGGAAACCCATGCGCTGTTGCCGGGAGAACGTGCAAACTCCACGTAGACAGCGCCAGAGATCAGGATCGAACAGGGGTTGCTGAGACTGAGGCAGCAGCTCTCCTAACTGTGCCACTGTGTTACCCCGGTTACTGATTGTCCATCAAAGGTAAATAGGTCCTCCCAAACTGCTGAGTAATACTGGAAGCAAACTCATTGCTATTTCTGCCAGTTGACCTTTTCTAATCTCTTTGATTACTCTGACAATGTTGTCCTTATATAGAGTGCACCAGCCCCTTGCTCTTTGCTATGTCTTTATGGCGTCATTCACTAATTAGGGGATACCAATTTAAGGTAATTGGATTAGAGGTGTGATAAGGAAAAATAGTTGGGTGTATGAGCTCACTCCTTGAAAGGGTGATGGAGGTCGAGAACTTCAGGGAATCCAAACAGTACCTGCCTTGCCAAGATATGTTGAGCCATATGGCATCATACCGAGATATGAATTTAATTTTGATGACTATAATTCAGTTGACTGTTCATTCCCCTCCATAGACGCTGCCCGACCTGCTGAGTTCCTCCAGCATTTTGTATGTGTCTCGCTCCAGATTTCCAGCATCTGCGGTCTCTCTTGTGTCTCTATAATTTGGTCTTGCTTTTCTTTAAGCGGTTTACTGTGCACTGTCATTGTGTGCAGTTCTGGTCGCCACGCTATAGGAAGGATGCGATTGAGCAGGAGAGGGTGTAGAGGAGATTCACAAGGATGTTGCCGAGACTGGAGGCCTTGAGTTATAAGGAGAGACTGGATAGGCTGGGACTGTTTTAGAGTCATAAAGTTATACAGCATGGAAACAGGCCCTTTGGCCCAACTGGTCCATGCCGACCAAGATTCCCATCTAAGATAGTGCCATTTAGCTGCCCATATCCCTCTAAACCTTTCTTATCCATGTACCTGTCCAAGTACTTTTTAAATGTTGTTAATGTACCTGCCTCAACCACTTCCTCTGGCAACTCATTCCGTATACTGACCACCCTCTGGGTGAAAAAGTTGTCCCTCAGGTCCCTATAAAATCTCTCCCCTCTCACCCTAAAACCATGCTTTCTAGTTCTTGATTTCCCAACCCTGGGAAAAAAGAATGTGTGAATTCACCCTATCTATGCCCCTCGTGATTTTATGCACTTCTGTTATATCACCTCCATTTTCTATGCTCCAATAAATAAAGTCCTAGCCTGCTCAACCTCTCCCTATAACTCGTTCCCTTGGCAACATCCTCGTAAATCTCCTCTGTGCTCTTTCCAGCTTAATGGCATCTTTCCTCGAACAGGGTGACCTACACTGAACACAATATTCTAAATGCAGCTTGTACAACCGCAGCATAACATCCCAACACCTATACTCAATGCCCTGACTGATGAAGGCCAGTGTGCCAAAAGCCTTCTTCACCACACTATCTACCTGTGGCGCCACTTTCAGGGAACCTTAGGTCCCTCTGTTCTACAACACGCCCCAGGGCCCTGTGTCCATTGTGAATGCAGTACCCTGGTTTGTCTTCCCAAAATGCAACACCTCACACTGATCCGAATTAAACTCCGTTTGCCATTCCTTGGCCCACTTACCCAGCTGATCAAGGTCCCTCTGTAAGTTCTGATAACCTTCTTCACTGTAAATGTTACCACCTATTTTAGTGTCATCTGCAAGCTTACTAACCATGCCTTGTCTATTCTTATCCAACTGATTGATATAGATGGCAAGCAACAATGGGCCCAGCACCGACCCCTGGGGCACACCACTTAGTCACCGTCCTCCAGTCCAAGATCAAAGGTGGCTGAGGGTTGACCTTATAAAATTATGAGGGTCGTAGATAGCGTCTTTTTCCTAGAGTGTAGGTGTCTAAAACTAGAGGGCATAGGTTAAAGGTGAGGGGGGGAAAATTTAAAGGGGACCTGAGGGGCAACTTCTTCACACAAGAAGCTGGTGGGTGCATGGAACGAGCTGCCAGAGGAAGTGGTAGAGGCAGGTACAATGTTTAAAGGACATTTGGACAGGTGCAAAATTTTAGAGGGATGAGGGCCAAATGCAGGCTAGTGGTATTGGCGTAGATAGGCATCTTGGTCAGCACGGACAGGTTGGGCCGAAGGGCCTGTTTCCGTGCTGTATAACTCTATGACTACATTTTTCCTGAGCTCCATTGAATCCTGTTATAAATGCCTCCCATTTCTGTGTTCAGCTTTGACCTAGATTTCATTGGAACCTGCCATATTGAATCACGATAACTTTTCAGCAGAGGTTCCAATGAATTTTGGGGCTCCTGCCTGATTGCGGAAGACTCACATTCTGTCCGCCACTACTCTGAAACCTTACTCTGCTGGAAGTGGATCGAGCAGGGATTCCCTAGCGTTTACGTTTGGGAACCTGCTCTTGGCAGCTGACTGGTTGCATCACGGCAATTCGAAAGCACAGGGATGTAAGAAGCTGCAGAGAGTAGTGGACTCAGCCCAATACATCAAGGGGACATCCCTCCCCACCATCGGTAGTGTCTACAGGAGGCGCTGCCTCAAGAAGGCAACACCCATCATCAAAGATCCCCACCATCCGGGCCGTGCCGTCTTCTCGCAGCTACCATCGGGCAGGAGGTACAGAAGCCTGAAGTCCCACACCACCAGGTTCAAGAACAGCTACTTCCCTTCAACCATTTTGTTCTTGAACCAACCGGAACAACCCTAATCACTACCTCAGTACAGCAACACTGGGACCACTTTGACCATTTAGCACTACAATGTTTTTTTTTGTTTTAATTGTGCTCTTTCTTGTATAATTTTGTATAATTTATGCTTAAGTGATGTTTTTCTTGTGAATGTTGTGTTTCAGATGCTCTGTGCCTGTGATGCTGCTACAAGTAAGTTTTTCATTCCACCTGTGGACGCATGTATTTGTTCAGATAGCAATAAAATCGACTTTGGCTTTGACTTTGGATCCTGTGCCAAGTTAAACCGGGCACAGGACCCACAATGAAAGGTCATCAGTCTGAAAAGCTAACGCTTCACAGACACTGCCTGCCCTGCTGAGTATTTCCAGTGCACTGTCTTCCATTAAGCATCCGCAAATCCATTCATTTCTTTCGAGATTGATGGTGCAAAGGGAAGAAAGGCAAGATTAAATTATTTTTTTCAATAAATTGTGGCTTGTTTCACGTTTTGTTTCTTTTAAAGCTCTTGTTTTGTTCCATGCATTTACTTATTTAAATTCCTCTTTTTAATTCCTTATTTAATTTCTTTAATTGTTTTTAATTTTTTCTGAGTAGAGTCATAGTGTCATAGAGCAACATAGCACAGATACAGGCCCTTCGGCCCAACCAGAACATGCCGACCACGGTGCCCACCCAGCTAGTCCCAATTTCCTGCATTCTGCCCATATCCCTCCAAACCCCACCCCTCCACGTACCTATCCAAGTGCTTCTTAAGTGATACTATTGTACCTGCCTCACCCACTTCCTCTGGCAGCCCGTTCCATATACTCACCACCCTCTGCGTGAAAAAAATTGCCCCTCATGTCCCTTTTAAATCTTTCCCCCCTCACTCCAAACCTATGCTCCCTCGTTTTAGACTTCCCTACCCTGGGGAAAAGACTGTTACCATCCACCTTATCCATGTCTCTCATCATTTTAAACATTTCTATAAGATTGCCCCTCATTCTCCTCCGTTGCAAGGATTAAAGACCCAGCCTGGCCAACTCCTCCCTATAACGCAGGCCCTCTAGTCCTGGCAACATCCTCGTAAATCTTTTCTGCACAATAGCAGGGGCATTCAGAAATATTCATAGTATCCAGAAGATTTGACAGCTGACAAATCCTAGATTTGTAGATTGCTCAGATTGGTCGACAGGGTGGGCTCCCCAGGGGGAGCAACCCAACAGTGTGAACATTGAATTCTCCAAATTCGTTTAACCCACACCCCCTCTGTTCTTCTTCTTCTCCTTCTGATCCACCCTGGTCTTCTCACACACCCCTTCCTTTCCAAATCCTCCCCCTCCCTGGCCCCCTCTTACCCAGTTTCATGGCCCTCCCCCATCTGCCTATCACCGACACACTCTACCCACTCAGTCCCCTATCCCATCCCCTCTCCCCGCTGTTCCCATCCACCCATCGTCCCTCCCTCTGGTTCCACTAACCACCTTCCTTCCCTATCAGCTTCCACCTGTAGCCCTCCACATCACCTCCCAGTCTCCCACCCGACCCCATCTGCCAATCAACTCCGTCCTCGCCTGGATCCACCTATCGCTTGCTAGCCCCTGCCCCGCCCCTCTCCCCCTCACCCTCTTTATACTGGCTATCTCCCCTTTAAGGACTCCCCTCCCCTTTAGGGCTCCCCTCAGCCCTGATGCAGGGACTTGACGTGTAACATCGACTAGCACCAGTGGGATGTCTGTAATGGGAATGCTGCTGACTGGCAGGTTCCAGACCAGAGGGGTACGCACAGACGATGCGCTGAAGCTCGGTGCGGCCAATGCAAAGGCTCTGTGGGGAAGGGCCACAGTCAGGTCTCCTTCTACTTCTGGGCGTGAAGGGGCTGAGTCAGGTGGGGAAGCCCCTCAAACAATGAAAGGGTGTCTCACTCCAGGGAGCTACATGAGTGGCAATGGTGTTATGGTTTAAAAAATGTGTTAACACTACTTAATGTATAGATAGAGATATAGATATTTACTTATTAGTCACGTGTACATCAAAACACAAAGTGAAATGCGTCTTTTTGCATTACTGAGAATGTGCTGGGGGGCAGCCGGCAAGTGTCGCCATGCTTCCGGCGCCAAATTAGTATGCCCACAGCTCCTAACCCGTGCGTCTTTGGAATGAAACCGGTGATTGAGTAATGTTGATGTTCAAAGGCACCCAAGCGTCCTTCTGCACATGTCACTGAAGGTCAACCTACAGGTGCAGCAAGTCATTTTGAAGGCAAATCATATGTTGGCCTTTATCACAAGTACAGGAATAAAGATGTCACAATGCATTGATAAGATTGGATCTGGTGCATGCAGAGATTTGACAAAATGACATTAAAAATGTAAAATGTTTTGCACTGCTTTTTTCTGTTTGCGTATGTATTTTATTATGAATAAAGTTTATTTCTGAAATAAAAAGAATCCCTCTCCTTCCATAGATGCTGCCTGACCCACTAAGTTCCTCCAGCAGTTTGTTTTTTGCAGTCAGCCACGCAGGATGTTCTAGTTTGCCTCCAGATGATGTCAACGGGTTTCCTTCTCCTGTGAGATGTTAACGAACCAGAGAGGTTTCCAGAACAATCCGTGGTTTCATCGTGATTATTGCTGAGACTGGCTTTCCCTTAAAAAACCTCTGGGTTTTAGAACATAGAACACAGAACAGCACAGGAACAGGCCCTTCGGCCCATGATGTTAGGCCGAACTAATTAAGCTGGTCTAAAAAGCCTAACTAAACTAGTCCCTTCTGCCTACACAATGTCCATATCCTTCCATTCTCTGCACATTCATGTGCCTATCTGAGAGCCTCTTAAACACCTTCATCGCACCTGCCTCCACCACCACGCCTGGCAGTGCATTCCAGGCACCCACCGTTCTCTGTGTAAAAAACTTGGCCCACACATCCCCTTTGAACTTACCCCCTCTTGTATTAAGTATTTCGACCCTGGGAAAAGATATCGGCTGTCTATTCTATCTATGCCTCCCATAATTTTATAAACTTCTGTCAGGTCTCCCCTCAGCCTCTGCCACTCCAGAGAAAACAACCCAAGTTTTTCCAACCTCTCTTTATTGCGCATGCCCTCTAATCCAGGCAGCATCCTGATGAACCTCTTCTGCACCCTCTCCAAAGCCTCTACATCTTTCCTATAATGGGGCGACCAGAACTGAATGCATACTCCGGATGCGGCCTAACCAGAGTTTTATAAAGCTGCAACATAACTTCCCGACTCTTGAACTCAGTGCCTCGACTAATAAAGGCAAGCACGGCATGCACCTTCTTTACTGCCCTATCAACTTGTGTAGCCACTTTCAGGGAGCTATGGACTTGGACCACAAGATCCCTCTGTACATCAATGCTGTTAAGGGACCTGCCATTAACTGTGTTCTGTCCCTTTACATTTGATCTCTCAAAGTGCAACACCTCACATTTGGCCAGATTAAACTCCATCTGCCATTTCTCCGCCCACATCTGTAACTGATTTATATCCCTCTATATCCTTTGGCAATTTTCTGTGCCATTCATAACACCACCAATCTTTGTATCGTCTGCAAACTTACCAACCCACCCCTCCACGGTTTCATCCAAGTCATTTATAAATCTCACAAACAGCAGAGGTACCAGTATGGATCCCTGTGGAACACCACTAATCATGGACCTCCAGCCAGAATAAGTCCCATCGACCATCACCCACTGTCTTCCATGGGTAAGCCAGTTCTGATTTCCAAATGGCCAAGTCACCGTGGATCCCATGCATCACAATCTTCTGGAATGGGCCTACCATGTAGGACCTTGTCAAACGCCTTTCTAAGATCCATGTAGACAACATCCACAGCTCTACCCTCATCAATCACTTTTGTCACCTCCTCAAAAAACTCAGACAAGTTAGTAAGACGTCTTGCCCCACACAAAACCATGCTGACCGTCCTTAATTAAGTCATGGCTCTCCAAATGCTCATAAATCCTATCCCTAAGCATCCTCTCCAATAGCTTCCCTACCACTGACGTGAGACTCACCGATCTGTAGTTTCCAGGATTATTCCTACTTCCCTTCTTAAACAACGGAACAACATTATCTACTCGCCAGTTCTCTGGGACCGGTTTTATTGAACGACTCGAAATGGTGGGAGACAGACTTGCATTTCTGGATCGATGGTCTCGTTCCCTGGATGTTAGACCGTGAACTGACCCACTATTCCCTTGGAATGTGAAAAGGCTTGAGTAGACGCTGGTTAGGTTCAGGAGGAGCTGGTTTTGAATCTGACTTGCCTTGTTAACACTGCCTCTCCAAACCCCCACTGCACACTCACAGAGCCAGACAAAACACCAGTGCTCTCTGCTTGAACACGGTGCATTGTCTTCACCTGACCTGGTTTGAACCAGGATAGAAATGATCAGGGTCAGCTTTGGACTCTCCTCCAACAGGGATCATCCTTTATCTTCTGTCTCCTGGCCCTGGATCTGGCTAAGCCTCTTAACATCTCATCCGCTCCCTTCAGCAGATCAAAGCCTCCTGATTTACTTTCTGATTGCCATCAGTCAATTAGACAGATTAGTATCAAAGGCAGACTTTGAAGTGCAGCTGGGTGTCACAATAAAGGCCCAGTTCAAGAGTGGGCCCAATGAGGTCCACTCCAAGCTGTGAAGTATTCTATACCTTTTGTCTCAAGTCAGATGGGAGGCTCTGGGTGTTGATTGCATGCCGTGTTACAAATGATGTGGGCTGGAACCCCTGAAAAATACAATGTTCTCAAAGGCTGAATAAGCCCCTATTAGTGGGGCTCTTGAAACAGGGGTCTAATGCTGTAACTTCAGTAGCCAAGCACCGGGGTTATTCCTGTTTCTTTATGACATTATAGGAGGAGAGACCTGAGGGAGCCGTACAAAATAATGAGGGGCATGCATGGAATAGGTAGGAGGAAATGCTTCCCTGTATCAGAGGTGCCCCAAACTATAGGACATAGAACAGTAGAGCACAGGAACAGGCCTTTAGGCCCACAAAGCCTGCGCTGACCATGATTCAAGTTCAAGTTCAAGTTACTTTATTGCCATTCACCCATACGCTATAAAAGCACGTGGAGGAATGAAATGTCATTTCCCCCAGACTCACACAAAACAGGGGACATACATAAAACAGAGGACATACAATAAGCGCAGACAAAAAATTTGTGCGAATACAAATAGTGCAAAAAACAGTATATACAGAATACAAAATTAGTGCAGAGTTAGTGCAAAACTGAGTTGGACGAAGAAAATACAGAACTCAGTGTGTTGCACTAATTGTATAAACATGTTCAGCAGCAGCCAAAGTCCTTATACACCGTTGTGCAAACCAGGGCTTTTGACGCGGCATTTGTCTGAAGCTGTCTCCAGGGTATTCGGGAGCCTGACAGCCTGGGGGGAGAAAGACTGTTGTACAGTCTAGTAGTTCTGGCCCGGATGCTCCGGTACCGCTTGCCAGACGGCAGTGGGACACATAGGTCATGGGAGGGATGAGAAGGGTCATCTATGATTCTGCAGACCTTGCGGGTGCATCGTGTGTTGTAGATGTCCAGGATGGAGGGAAGAGGTACTCCAATGATCTTTCCCGCTGTACTCACAACTCTCTGCAAAGACTTACGGTCAAAGATATTACAATTACCGTACCGATGCCAACTTACCTGCATATCTGCCTGCACATGTTCTATATCCCTCTATCCCCTGTCTGTTCATGTGCTGATTTAAATGTCCGTTAAAGGATACTGTTGTGCCTGCCTCCACCACCTCCCCAGGCAGTGAGTTCCAGGCATCCACCACTCTCCGTGTAAAAAACGTCACCCGCATCTCTTTTAAACTTTCCCCCCTCACCTTAAAAGCTTATGTCCTCTAGTATGTGACATTTCCACCCTGGGAAAAAGACTATCTACCCGATCGATGCATCTCATAATTTTATAAGCTTCTCTCAGGTCTCCCCCTCCCCCCCCCCCCCCCCCCCCGCCTCCGATGCTCCAGAGAAAACAATCCAAGTTTGCCCAACCTCTCCTTTGTAGCTAATACTCTCTAATCCAGGCAACGTCCTGGTGACCCCCTTCTGCACTCTTTCCGAAGCCTCCACATCCCTCCTGCAATGTGGCGACCAGAACTACACACAAGGCTCCAAATGTGGCTGAACTAAACTTTTATACAGCTCCAACGTAACTTCCCGACCCTTATACTCAGCACTTTGCCTGATGAAGGCGAGTATGCCATACGCCCTCTTTACCTCCCTATCTACTAGTGTGGCCACTTTCGGGGAGTTATGGACTTGCACCCCAAGATAAAGGGCAGGAAGTTTAGAGGGTATCTGAGGGTGAATATTTCCACCCAGAGGATAGTTGGAATCTGGAACTCACTGCAGGAGGGGAGGTGAGAGTAGAAACTCTTACAACGTTTAAGTAGTATCGAGATGAGCACTTGAATCGTAAAGGTATAGACCACGACGGACCAAGTGTTGGTAAATGGGATTGGTATAGATGGGTACTTAATGAATAGCATAGACATAGTGGACTGAAAGGCCTCTGTGCTGTATGACTCTAATGAGTCTATGACTCTATGACCTATGACTATAGGTATCTATGCCGTCTCTCAGACAAACTCCATCAGTCCAATTCCCCAACATTTGCCTGAAGCCCACTCCCTCCCACATTCTCATCATCTCCTACTAAAAGGGGTCTCCAAAGCTCGGAAAATTTCAAGTCAATGAAGCACTTTTTGTTATTGCCTCAATTCCATGTTCTTGCCTCTTCCCCATAAACCCTTGATTCTCCCTCACACCAAAAGTCCATCTTCACCTTGAAAATATTCAATGCCTCAGCCCCGCAGCTCCCTGCGAGAGAGAACTCTAAAGACTCAGGATGTTCTGAGAGAAGAAATTCCCTCTCCTCTCCATCTGAAATTGGTAAATTGGTTTATTATTGTCACATGTACCGAGGTATAGTGAAAAACTTTGTTTTGCATGCCATCGATGCAGATCATTTCATCACATCAGTACATCGAGGTAGTACAAGGGAAAACAGTAACAGAATGTGATGTTACAGTTACAGAGAAAGTGCAGTGCAGGTAGACAATAAGGTGCAAGGTCATAACAAGGTAGATTGTGAGGTCAAGAGTCCATTTTATCGTTCTAGAGGACCGTTCAATAGTCTTATAACAGTGGGATAGAAGCTGTCCTTGAGCCTGGTGGTATGTGCTTTTAGGCTTTTGTATCTTCTGCCCGTTGGGAGAGGGGAGAAGAGAGAATGTACGGGGTGGGTAGGGTCTTTGATTATGTTGGCTGCTTTACCAAGGCAGGGAGAAGTGTAGACAGAGTCCATGGAGGGGAGGCTGGTTTCCGTGATGTGCTGAGCTGTGTCCACGACTCTCTGCCATTTCTTGCAGTCACAGGCAGTGCAGTTGCCATACCAAGCTGTAATGCATCCAGATAGGATGTTTTCTATGGTGCATCTTTCAAAACTGGAGAGGGTCATCGGGGACATGCCAAATTTCTTTAGCCTCCTGAGGAAGTAGAGGCACTGGTGAGCTTTCTTGGCTGTGGCATCCACGTGGTTGGACCAGGACAGGCTACTGGTGATGCTCACTTCTAGGAACTTGAAGCTCTCAACCCTCTCGACCTCAACATCGTTGATGTAAATGGGAGACCTTTAATCTGAAGCTGCAGGTGACACCCCTCCCAGGGTAAACAACCTCCCACATCCATTCTGTCCAACCCCACAGGATCTTATAATATTTCCCCTCTTTCTTCCAAATTGTAGTGAGTTTGGAAACTGCTCCATCTTTCTTCATGCTACAAGAGATGATGTCTCAGGAAGATGACATTCATTATCAGGGACCCCCACTATCCGGGCTGTGCCCTCTTCTCGATGCTGCCATCAGGCAGGAGGTACAGGAGCCTGAAGACCCACAGCTCAAGGTTCAACAACAGCTTCTTCCCTACTCCCATCAGGTTCTTGAACTGACCTGGAAAACCCTTAACACTGAAGGCTCTATTCCTTTTTTACTCTCTCAACTTGCACTTGTGTCATTGTGCTTATTTTGTTGTGTAAGTCATGTATAATTTATATTAATGTTCATGTTAACTTATGTTTGTAACATACTGTGCTGCTGCTGCAAAAAGCTAATTTTCATGTCATTTAAACCTTGGGTACATCTGCCTTTGACAATAAACTTCAACTTGAACTTGAAACTTGAAACATCAATCCCTTCAGCTCAGGAATGAACACAGTGAATCTTTGCTGAACTACATCCAGTGCCAGTATATCCCTCCTTAAATAAGGAGACCATACCTGTGCAGACTACTCCACCAGCACCCTGTTCAGTTGGAGTAAGATGTCCCAACTTTTGTACTTCATCCCCTTTCAAAGTATTTCATCAGAATTAGTTGTCTCTTGTAATAGTTAAATGAAATTTGTAGATTGGTAAATTGGTTTATTACCGCCACATGTACTGAGGTACAGTGAAAAACTGTTTCGCATGCCATTCATTAGAACAGTGCATTGAGGTAGTACAAGGGAAAACAATAACAGAATGCAGAACAGAGAAAGTGCAGTGCAGGCAGACAGTAAGGTGTGAGACCATAACGAGGTCGATTGCGAGGTCAAGAGTCCATCTTATTGTACTAGGGGACTGTTTAATAGTTTTATAACAGTGGGATTGAAGCTCTCCTTAAGCCTGGTGGTACGTGCTTTCAGGCTTTTGTATCTTCTGCCTGATGGGAGGAGGGAGAAGAGAGAATGTCCGGGGTGGGTGGGGTCTTTGATTATGTTGGCTGCTTTACCGAGGCAGCGAGAAGTGTGGACAGAGTGGGATGGCACAGTCGCACAGTGAGGCAGGTCCAGAGACTCGGGGTCAACCCTGACCTCGGTGCTGTCTGTGTGGAGTTTGCATGCTCTCCCTATGACCATGTGGGTTTCCTCCAGGTTATCCGGTTTCCTCCCACGCAGACATGCGGTTTGGTAGGTCAACTGACTGCTGTAAATTGTCGCCACTTGGGTAGTGGTAGGATCTGGAGAGAGCTGATGGGAATGTGGTGAGGATAGCTCACAGGGAAACTTAACAGGGGATTTGATGTGCAGGGCTCGGAGAGGGTGCAGAAGAGCTTCACCTGGTTTACAGAGTATGAGCTATAGGGAGAGGTTGGACAAACTTGGGTTGTTTTCTCTGGAGCGTCGGAGGCTGAGGGGAGACCTGATAGAAGTTTATAAAATTATGAGAGGCGTTGATAGAGTAGACAGTCAGTCTTTTTTCCAGGGTGGAAATGTCAAATACCAGAGGTCACAGGTTTAGTGTGAGAGGGGGGAAGTTTAAAGGAGATGTGAGGGGCAAGTGTTTTTACACAGAGAGTGGTGGGTACCTGAAACGGCTGCTGGGGGAGGGGGTGGAAGCAGAGAGAGTAGCAATGTTTAAGGGGCATTCAGACAGACACGTGAAAAGGCAGGGAATGGAGGGATATGGACCATGAGCAGGCAGAAGGGATTAGTTTAAATTGGCATCATGGTCAGCACAAGCATTGTGGGCCAAAGGGCCTGTTCCTGTGCTGTACTGTTCTATGTTCCATATTCTACGTTCTATCATTCTGAAGGCCAGTATAGGGTCAATGGGCTGAATGGCCTCCTTCTGGGTCATAAGTCAATATAGAAAGAAAATTTCTAAAACCCTTACCAGTCTGAATTTCTTGGATCACTTGCTACAATGTGCTGGAGATTAATTTCCACTTCCAAGCAATCTGGGGGAATTTTTGGAAGGCTGTCATCCCTAAAGCCAACGGATTATCAGATTTTCCCTTCCTGTAACTGTACACGCTCTTCCCGCCACCCACTGCCCCACACAACCCGCCCCCCCCCCCCGCCCACTCAAGCTTCCCAACTACCTCACTCCCTCCCACCCAGCCTGAACTTGGAGGTGGACTTTACAGGAAGATGAAAGTTTAGGAGCGGTGTTTTGATCTGTATTCCCAGGCAGTTTAGCTGTCACGTTGAATGAGGCTCTGACGTGATGTTGCGTCGAAGGCGCGAGGGGCATGAAAGGTGAAAGTGATCAAGTTAACTGTGGAACTGCAGTGTTTATCTCATTGGTTGGAATGTCTAATACTGGGGGACATGCATTTAAGGTGAGAAGGGGCAAGCCTTTTTACACAGAGAGCGGCGGGTGCCTGGAATGCACTGCCTGGGATGGTGGTGGAGGTAGATACAATAGAGGCTTTCAAGAGGCTTTTAAATAGGCGCATGAATGTACAGAGGATGCAGGGATATGGACGTTGTGTGGCGGTTAGTGTAACGCTATTACAGCGCCAGCGACCCGGGTTCAATTCCCGCCGCTGCCTGTAAGGACTTCATACGTTCTTCCCATGTCTGCGTGGGTTTCCTCCGGGTGCTCCGGTTTCCTCCCACGTTCCAAAGGCGTACGGGTTAGGAAGTTGCGGGCGTGCTATGTCGGCGCCGGAAGCGTGGCGACACTTGCGGGCTGCCCCCCAGAACACTCTACGCAAAAGATGTATTTCACTGTGTGTTTCGATGTACATGTGACTAATAAAGACATCTTATCTTATTGTGTAGGCAGAAGGGATTAGTTTAGTTAGGCATTTAACTACTAGTTAGTTCGGCACAGACATTGTGGGCCGAAGGGCCTGTTCCTGTGCTGTACTGATCTATGTTCTATGTTCTGTCACAGAAGGGCACTCAGGACCTGGAGGCACTGTAATTGCAACACTTTTTTGCTTTTTGGTTTATTGCGAGCCCAAACAATTTGTAGTAGAAGCGTAAAAACTGATCCCAAGAGTGTGTGGGTCACAGTGAACCTCTTCCTCTCTTTATACCAGCCGTCTCCCCTCTCCACTCTCAGTCCTGATGCAGGGCTTCGACCCAAAATGCCAATAGTACCCCTTCCCCCCCACGGATGCTGCTCGACCCGCTGCGTTCCTCCAGCAGACTGTTTGTTGCTCCAGATTCCAGCGTCTGCAGTCTCCTGTGTCTCCCTCGCCACAGCTGACTGGCATCATCCTGTGCAGCTCAGCTGTGAGGTACGGTCTCAGGTTAACCGCAACCAGAGCCGTCGAGCACAGAAACGGGGCCTGCAGCCCACGGGTAGTCCAGGTGAAGGGTCTCCACCCAAAACATCGACTGTCCATTCCCCACCACAGGCGCTGCCTGACCCGCTGAGTTCCTCCAGCATCTTGTTTATTCACGTCCATTATGACTTTTTGCCCATCTGCACCAATCCCATTTGCCCACATTAGGACCACAGCCTTGTCTATTCAAGTGCTGACTAAGTGCCTCTCAAACGTAGTAATCATATCTGAATACACCACCTCCTCTGGCAGCACATTCCAGATATCAACCACGCTCTGTGAAAAAAAAATCTTACTCCTCAGATCTCTTTTAGAGGTGACAGCACAGAAACAGGCCCTTTGGTCCAACTCGTCCATGTCGTCCAAGGTGTGTTCCTGTGCTGGTCTCACTTACCCGCGTTGGGCCGTATCCTCCAAACCTTTCCTATCCGTGTACCTGTCTTTTCGAGACACTAGAAAATGCAGATGTTGGAATCCGGAGCAATAAACAAACGGCTGGAGGAACAGCGGGTCAGGCAGCTTCTGTGGGGGGGAAATGTTTTGGGTCAAGACCCTTTCATCTGGACTGGCTTTTAAAATGTCTTACTGTAAAGTTGTGCCCGCCTCTACCACTTCCACTGGCAGCTCGTTCCACGTACCCACCACCCTCCGTGTGAAAATCTTGCCTCTCAGGTCCCCTTTAAATCTCTCCCATTTCACCTTAAACCTATGCCCTCTATTTTTAGACTCTCTTACTTCTCTATACCATTGGAATCCACTAGGTCACTGCAACACGGTGGTAAGTGGCCTCATCACAGCAACAAGACAGAATGCCAAGAACCAGTATATAAGTCACTTACCAACAACAGCTATAGAGCAGCAAGTTACAACAGCAAGCCAGAACGTAGACGTTCATCAAAGCACATTATGTAATGAGACCAAGTATACCAGACTGGCAAAGTTAACCAACAAATAATTAAACATTTGAAAAGACCACTGAGAGTCAAAACTGAAGTAGAAACCACAAGTAAAAAATAAGCTACCAATAAACAACAGAATGTTAGAAAAATAAGGTAATATGTCATCAAATTATGCCAAGAAATGGGTGAAAGAATGAACAGGCAACAGATGGGTGTGAGGAAAAGGTTTGAGTTGTGAGAGGCTGGGGACAATGGCTTATCGAAAGGAGAATGAGCTGTTCAATCCTGGGACCTGTAAAGCCAGATTCTTTCCTTGGGTCACGATGTTGTCCAAGCAGCGTCTGACATGTCCTGCACCTCAATAGGGGCAGGCAATGGGACGGGGAACATGGCCTGGCAGTTAAAATGGAAGGAGATGGAAAACACAGGGAACTGGGACTTGCTGCTAATTGAGGCGGTGGAAATAAATTTCAATCAGGACCCCCCGACAGGAATATTGTGCTCAGTTTTGGTCGCCCTGCTCCGGGAAAGATGCCATTAAGCTGGAAAGAGTGCAGGAAAGTTTTACTAGGATGCTGCCTGGATTTGAGGAACTGGGTGATAGGGAGAGGTTGAGCAGGTTAGGACTTTATTCCTTGGAGCGTGGGAGACTGAAGGGTGATCTTGTAGAGACGTATAAAATCAGGAGGGGAATAGATAGGGTGAATGCAGAGTCTTTTTCCCAGGGTTGGGGAATCAAGAACTAGAGGGCATAGGTTTAAGGTGAGAGTGGAGAGACTTAATAGGAACCTGAGGGGTGACTTCTTCACACAGAGGGTGCTGCGTATATGGAACAAGCTGCCAGACGAAGTGCAAATGCAATAGCAGCATTTGAAAGACACTTGGACAGGTACATGGATAGGAAAAGCTTATAGGGATATGGAACAAGTACAGGCAAGTGCTTAGCTTAGATGGGCATCGTGGTCGGCATGGGTGAGTTGGGCCGAAGGGCCTGTTTCTGTACTGTATGACTCCATGACTCTATGAGTCTGTAAGGAAATTGGATAAAGAAGAATTTTCAAGGCCTTAGGAAAGAACTGTGGAATGAGGCAGGTGGGATTGCCAGCATGGACTCAAAAGGCTGAATGGCCTCCTCTATGTTACCGCAATGCAATGATTCTATCACACGATTCATTGGTAGGAGTGCGCACCAAAGAGTATAAGCCCTTCTCCCCTTATAGGACAAGCCCTCGCTCCAGGGTGCGGCGGTGACAGAGCCGGTCGTGCTGCTGCCTCACAGCTCCAGCAGCCTGGGTTCAATCCCCACCTCAGGCGCTGTCTGTGTGGAGTTTATACCTTCTCATTCCCCCCCAGTGTGCGGGTGAGGGTGGAACCTGGGGGGAGTTGATGGGGATGTGGGGAGAATAAAATGGGATTCATGTAAATGGGCGTTTGATGGTCAGTGGGTGAAAGGTCTGACCCTATGATCATTCGATCCTGCATTGTCTCCAAGACGGGTGTATTGTCTCTGAAACAGGTACATCGTCCGTAGCTAAGGAGACTAAAGCTACAGACAGAAGTCCAGATGTGGTCCACCAGAGACGGGCACATCTGTAATCATCCTTGTAATCAAGAAAACTGAAGGATAAGGCGACTGGATGGGAATATGAATTGAGGAAGGTGTGACACACCTCTGTGACTATGATGCTACGACTGGTATGGAGCCTGTTATCCAAACAGGTGTTCACTTGGCCCACTTCTGCTCCCTCTTCTTGTCCAACCCTGCCTCCCTTTTCTAGTTCTTGGTGCCGACCAGTCAACCTTTCGATGTTAAAGCCTTGGGCAGTTGAAGGCATGGCTGCCATTTGTGGAATGATTGAAGTGATAGAGTCATACACATACACTAATCCCATTTACCAGCACTTGGACCATAAGCCTTCTATGCCTTGGCCATTCAAGAGCGCTCCAAGATACTCCTTAAATGTTGTGAGAGTCAAAGTGTTAAGCAGAGTTCATTCCGTGCAACAATAAACAAGAATAGGGTGGGTCTCTGGGTTTGATGATCTGTAATGTTGAAAGCATTTGGCATCAGATCGAAAGAAACAGCCAATGTCAGAACAACCAAAGAAAGCCTCTCCATTTCCCAATGCGTGCATGTCCCAAAGGAAATTGTAATGAGATTCCCACTGAGAGCAACTTGTCAAATTAATGCTCGCTTGTTGGGCCAGGGCATCGTCGTGAAGATCTGCTTTGGCACAATTAAACATTAATTGAGGAAGGCAAGGGTCACATTGCAACGTGTCCTTCTCCAGCTGAAAGGATCAGGAAGTCAATTGCTCTGAAATCCCCATTTGTCTACGTGCGATGTGTCCCAGTAAACTCCCAGGGAGAGAGGAGAGAGCACCAGTCGGCCAAAGCACCAGAAAACGCTTCCCCATCAGCAGAGGACAAACTCCCCTTGTAGACGTGGCTGATCATTGTCACGGTGTTCCATCGCTTCCCCCAGCCGCAGTCCCTCCAGGAGGCCACTCACACTCCGGTGCCGCGGATAGTATTTCTGTTCCCTGCCGGCATCCAGCTCTGTCGTCCCGTCAGTGGCACAGGCCCAAAAGGCTTTGGTGATACTTCACTGGTTGCTGGTCTGGGGGCTGGAACTTGTTGATCCCCAACTCTCCCTGGAAATAAGTAATCATTGCCGTCACCTGGGTGCCTGCTCCAAGCTCCGGCCTCATTCCCCGGCTCCCTGTCTGAATCAGTGTCCAGGGGATCCACTGGATTCCCACATCAGCAGTCCCATCTGTTCACAGGGAGTCCACCAGCAACCGGGACTAAGCAGCCATTTGATTGACAGCCCATCCCCTGCCCTACACACTCGCTCCCCCCACCACTGGCCCACAGCGGCTGCAGTGGGAACCGTCTACAAAACGCACCGCGGTTACACGCCCAGGTTAACCCGACAGCGCCTCCTAAATCGGCAAGCTCTCCCACCAAGACGCAAGGGCATCAGGTGCAGGGGAACACCACCACTTACAGGTTCCCCTCCAAGCTGCACGTCGTCCTGACTTGGACTAACTTCTCACCAATCTTTCCTTCGTCGCCACTGGATCTAAATGCTGCAACTGGCTCCCGGACTGTGCACTGTGGGAGCACCTTCACCAGAAGAACTGCACTGCTTCAGGAAGGTGGCTCACCAGCCACCTTTGCAAAGGCAATTCAGGACAGGCAATAGATGGCATGTTGGGGGGGATGTTTTTCTGGACCTACTGAAGTGTCTTCCTTTTCAACTGTGTCCAGCGCCAGCTTATGGTTGGTGGAATGGGATGGTCTAGATATTGAGTAAAACAGCCAGCACCTCCTCAGTCCCAGTTATAGATCCAGAGAATCACAGAGCAGTACACGACAGGAACAGGCCTTTCAGCCCACGGCATGAATGCTGGCCCATTTGCCCATCTACAGTAATCCCATTTGCCTGCATTAGGACCGTATCCTTCTACACCTTGCCTATTTAAGTGTCTGTCTGAATGCCTTTTAGTGATTTATCTGATTCAACCTCCTCCTCTGGCAGCATGTTCCGGATATCAATCACCCTCTGTGTAAAAATCTTATCGTTCAAATCTCCTTTACAACTCCTTCCTCTCACCTTAAACCTATTCCCCCTTGTTTTTGATAACACTACCATGGGAAAAATAAGTCTTGACTACCTACCCTATCTATGCCTCTCATAATTCTATACACCTCTATCAGTTCACCCCTGAGTCTCCTACACTCCAGGGAAAACAAGATCAGTCTGTTCAATCATTCCCCATAACTAAAGTCCTCCAATCCAGGCAACATCCTGGTGAATCTTAGAACGCAGAACATAGAACAGTACAGCACAGGAACAGCCCCTTTAGCCCACGATGTTATGCCAAACTAATTAAACTAGTAATTAAATGCCTAACTAAACTAATCCCTTCTGCCTACACAATGTCCATCTCCCTCCATTCTCTGCACGTTCATGCGCCTATGTAAGACCTCTGATAAAAGAAGGTTCAGCTTGTCAGGGAACACGCTAACACAGATGTACTGTTGAAAGTATCCTGACTGGTTGCATCACGGTCTGGTCCGGCAACTCGAATGCGCAGGAACGTAAGAAGCTGCAGAGAGCAGTGGACTCAGCCCAATACATCACGGGCACATCCCTCCCCACCATCGGTAGTATCTACAGGAGGCGCTGCCTCAAGAAGGCAACACCCATCATCAAAGATCCCCACCAAACGGGCCATGCCATCTTCTCGCAGCTACCATCGGGCAGGAGGTACAGAAGCCTGAAGTCCCACACCACTAGGTTCAAGAACAGCTACTTCCCTTCAACCATTCAACAATAAACTTGACTTTGACTTTGATTTTAAAATCATGAGGGGCATAGATAAGTTGAATAACCACAATCTTTTCCCCAGGGTAAGAGAGCCTAAAACTAGAGGGCATAGATTTAAAGTGAGAGGGGAAAGAGCTAAAGGGGAACTGAGGAGCAAGTTTTTCACACAGAGGGTGGTGGGTATGTGGAACGAGCTGCCAGAGGAAGTGGTTGAGGCAGATACAGTTACAATGTTTAAAAGACATTTAGACAAGTACATGGATAGGAAAGATTTAGACAGGTTCTTGGGTATGGGGAGAAGGTGCGAGAATGGGGTTGAAAAAAAAATCAGTCATGATTGAGTGGCAGAGCAGACTAGATGGACCGAGTGGCCTAATTCTGCTCCTATATTGCACGTTATAGGGGTATGGGCCAAATGCAGGCATATGGTAGCTCAGTTAGGCAAACTTGGTCAGCATGGACGAGTTGGGCCAAAGGGCCTGTTTCCGTGCTGTATAACTCAATGACTCTATGGCTCAGAAACGGCTTGAAAGGGACGGATGTCGCTATTGAAATGCAGGCCCCTCCACTCCTCCCTCCTCTTGTTTTGCAAGCAGCTTCCTCTCAAACTTTTCGGACAGAAGGTCACAGACCGGAAACGTTAACTCTGTTCCTCCCTCTGCAGATGGTACATGATCCGCAGTTGCTGTTTTCATTTCAGATATCTGCTCCACGTTAATCTCTATAATTTATCCTCCTTTGCAAAGGTCTTTGAGGGAACTAAGTTTCCTTGGCAATCACATGGTGTGACTTTTTTGAAAGAGCAAATCTCCAGATTTACAGCACGTTCTCTTTCCTTCCTTGACAGGGTGGTGTTTGTACAAGTGTATCATCTTTCAAACTTCAAAGCGAATCTGCGTACGGTTCAGCCAGAAGACAAAGGAGCTCTAAGATTCTCTCACAGAGAGACTGTTCGGCAGAGAGTCAAAGAGTCATAGAGCAATACAGCACAGAAACAGGACCTTCGGCCCAAATCGTTCCTGCCGACTAAGTTATCTACCTGAGCTAGTCCCATTTGCCCGCGTTTGACCCATATCCCTCTAGGTCTGTCCTACTCATACCTGTCCAAATGTCTAAGTGTCATTGTACCCACCTCTACCACTTCCTCTGGCAGCTCGTTCCACAAACCCACTGCCCTCTGTGTGAAAAAGTTGCCCCTCAGGCCCCCTTTTAAATCTTTCCCCTCTCACCTTAAACCTACGCCCTCTAGCTTTAGACTCCCCTAACCCTGGGGACAAGACTATGACCACCCACGCCCCCTCATGATTTTACAAACCTCTATAGTGTAGCCGTTATCGTAACATTTTAGTGCCAGCAACCTGGGTTCAATTCCAGCCGCTGTCTGTAAGGAGTTTGTATGTTCTCCCCCTGTGTCTGCGTGTGTTTCCTCCGGGTGCTCCGGTTCCCTCCCACATTCCAAAGGCGCACGGGTTAGGAAGTTGTGGGCGTGCTACGTTGGCGGCAGAAGTGTGGCGACACTTGCGGGCTGCCCCCCAGAACACTCTACGCAAAAGGTACATTTCACTGGGTGTTTCGATGTACATGTGACTAATAAAGATCTCTTTATAAGGTCACCCTTCAGCCTCCTTCACTCCAGGGAGAACAGTCCCAGCCTATCCCGTCTCTCCCCATCACTCAAACCCTCTAGTAATATCCCGGTACATCTTTTCTGTGCACTTCCAGCTTAATGACATCGTACAGCACCCGTGCAGTTAAAGATTCAAGAGCATCCTCAAGTGATTTGCAGGACAACACGTTACAGAGAAGTGTGAAGATTCATCATAAGCAAGGGACTAACCTCATTGAGCCAAAAGGAAGATAGACCTTAGAGCAGGATAAAATGTCAGCACAACATTGCGGGCCGAAGGGCCTGTGCTGTGCTGTAGTGTTCGATGAATCTACTGTAGCTCTTCTTCGTCATTCACTTATACTACATGGATATGGCTGGCAAGTCCAGCGTTTAATGCCCATAACACACACAAAATGCTGGAGGAACTCAGTAGGTCAGGCAGCATCTATTGGAGGGAGATAAACCGTCGATGTCTCGGGTCGAGACTAATACCTGATGAAGGGTCTCGGCCTGAAACGTCGACTCTTTATTTCTCATCATAGATGCTGCCTGACCTGCTGAGTTCCTCCAGCATTTTGTGTGTGTTGCTCCAGATTCCAGCATCTGCAGAATCTCTTGTGTCTCCCGTTTGCTGCCCATCCTAATTGCCCCAGAGAGGATTCACAGAGTTGTAGAGTCTCAGAAACAGGCCCTTTGGCCTATCACGTCCACACTGACCTTTGCACCCATCTGTATCTTGTCCTTTCATTAGGTCCATAACCTTGGCAATTCAAGTGCTTGTCTTAGTGCTTCATAAATGCTGTGAGAGTCCCTGCCACAACCACTTCCTCAGGCAGCGCATTTCAAAATCCAGTCACCCACTGTGTGAAAAAGAAATTGGTAAATTGGTTTGATATTGTGACATGTACCGAGGTCCAGTGAAAAACTTTGTTTTTCAGGCCGTCCATACAGATCATTTCATTACAACAGTGCATTAGTACAAGGGAAAACAATAACAGAATGCAGAATAAAGTGTTACAGTGACAGGGAAAGTGCAGTGCAGGCAGACAATAAGGTGCAAGACCATAACAAGGTAGATTGTGAGGTCAAGAGTCCATCTTATTGTCCTAGGGGACCGTTCAATAGTCTTATAACAGCGGGATAGAAGCTGTCCTTGAGCCTGGTGGTACGTGCTTTCAGACATTTGTATCTTCTGCCCGATGGGAGGGGGGAGAAGAGAGTATGTCTGGGCTGGGAGAGGTCTTTGATTATGTTGGCTGCTCTACTGAGGTAGCGAGAAGTGTAGACAGTGGGAGGTTAGAATCCCCCTCAGACCCCCTCCCTCACAAGGTAAGGGGGGAGCCTCCTTCTTGAACCACTGCACTTCTGGCGATGGTGCTCCCACAGTGCTGTCGGGGAGGGAGTTCCAGGATTTAGACCCAGCAACGATGACGAACCTGCGGGTGGTAGAGCTCCCCTGCACCTGTTGCGCTTGTCCTTCTTTGTGGTGGAGGTCGTGGATCCTCCACAGTCCGGGCCGTGCCATCTTCCCCCAGCTACCACCGGGCAGGAGGTACAGAAGCCTGAAGTCCCACACCACCAGGTTCAAGAACAGCTACTTCCCTTCAACCATACGGTTCTTGAACCGACCGGCACAACCCTAATCACTGCCTCAGTGATAGCAACACTGTGACCACTTTGCACTACAATGGACTTTTATTTTGTTCTTTCTCGTAAAATTTGTGTGTAATTTATGTTTTTCTTGTGAATATTGCTTATCTGATGCCATGTGCCTGTGATGCTGCTGCAAGTTTTTCATTGCACCTGTGCACACATGTGCATTCAACAATAAACTTGACTTTGACATTGCTGTTGGAGTAGCCTGGGCAAGTAACTGCAGCAAATTTGAACCCAGTTACTTGGAATAATGTCTACTTATTTCCTCTGTGAAAAGCCCTTCATGATCTTAAACATCTTCATCAATTGTCTATGCATCCCCTGCTCCGAGGAGGACAATCCCAATTGCTCCAGATTCTCCGCATGACTACCGACCTTCACTCCTCTACCATCCCACTCAGTTGCAGCTGCACCTCTCTTCAAATCCTATACATCCACCTGTATATACATTGACGTATATACAAGTGCTGAGGTCGAGAGGGTTGACAGCTTCAAGTTCCTGGGAGTGAACATCACCAACAACCTGTCCTGGACAAACCACGTGGATGCCATGGCCAAGAAAGCTCACCAGCGCCTCTACTTCCTCAGGAGGCTAAAGAAATTTGGTTTGTCCCCTTTGACTCTCACCAACTTTTACTGATGCACTATAGAAAGCATCCTATCAGGATGTATCATGGCTTGGTATGGCAACTGCTCTGCCCAAGACTGCAAGAAGCTGCAGAGAGTTGTGGACACAGCCCAGCGCATTATGGACACCAGCCTCCTCTCCTTGGACTCTGTCTTTACCTCTCATTGTCTTGGTGAAGCAGCCAGCATAATCAAAGCCCCCACCCACCCGGGACATTCTCTCTTTTCTCCTCTTCCATCAGGTAGAAGATACAGGAGCCTGAGGCCACGTACCACCAGACTTAAGGGCAGCTTCTACCCCACTGTGATAAGACTATTGAACAGTTCCCTTATACAGTGAGATGGACTATGACCTCTGACCTCATGACCTCACGATCTACCTTGTTGTGACCTTGCACCTTATTGCACTGCACTTTCTCTGTAGTTGTGACACTTTACTCTGTACTGTTACTGGTTTTGCCTGTACTACATCAATGCACTCTGTACTACCTCAATGCACTCTGTACTAACTCGATGTAACTGCACTGTGTAATGAATTGACCTGTACGATCGGTTTATAAGACAAGTTTTTCACTGTACCTCGGTGCAAGTGACAATAATAAACCAATACCAATACCAAATACATCCATTCTTTGGTGTTCGCAATTGGATCCAACCAAGGATTTTTTATGAGTGCTTCCTTTAAATGCATCAGGTCTTCGTAACACCTTTGCGTATTCTCTTTGCTTTTGTAATCTATCCTGAACACAATGCACTATAATTACTCACCTTGGCGACTGTTAAAATCCAGAGGGAAACACACCTATCCACCCTTGGTTCGCCTTTCCCATCCCGTCACCCCGCCTGGCTCTATCTGCCCATCAACCCCTCCCCATCACATTCCACCTACCAGCCTCTGTCCTACCCCTCAGTCCTGATTTAGGGTTTCAACCCAAAGTGCGGGCATACCTCTTTTGCCTCCACAGATGCTGCTTGACCCCGCTGAGTTCTTCCAGCATTCTGTCCTTTGTATTGGGGGGAAATTGATGGACACATGAGAGAGAATAGGACACAGGGCAATAGGTGGGGCAATGGGATGGAAGGGATTGAGAACCAGCATGAACTAGATGGGACAAATGGCCTCCTTCAATGTCATGCGGAAAATGAAATCGCAGCAAATTGGAAAATTATCTTGCGGTGCAAGTCCACAGCTAACTGAAGCGAGACTACAAAATATTCCAGTACGAACGCATCCAGGGTCCCAGTTCCTGGAACACAAAAAGGCAGCTTGCAGATAGAGCAAGTAAATGTGTAAAGGTTTTGCAGGACGGTTAACAGCATTGATGTACAGAGGGATCTTGGGGTCCAAGTCCATAGCTCCCTGAAAGTGGACACTCAATTAGATAGGGAGGTAAAGAAGGCGTACAGCGTGCTTGCCCTCATTGGTCAAGGCATTGAGTATAAGATTCAGGAAGTCATGTTGCAGCTGTATAAAACTTCGGTTAGACCGCGGTTGGTGTATTGCATTCAGTTCTGGTCGCCCCATTATAGGAAGGACTTGGAGGCTTGGGAGAGGGTGCAGAATAAGTTCACCAGGATGCTGCCTGTATTAGAGGGCTGGTGCTATAAGGAGAGGTTGGACAAACTTGGGTTGTTTGCTCTGGAGCGGCGGAGGCTGAGGGGAGACCTGATAGGAGTCTATCAAACTATGAGAGGCATAGATAGAGTAGACAGTCAGAATCTTTTTTCCCAGGGCAGAAATGGCAAATACTAGAGGGTATGCATTTAAGGTGAGAAGGGGAAAGTTTAAAGGAGATGTGTGGGGCAAGTTTTCTTGCACAGGGAGTGGTGGGTGCCTGGAATGTGCTGCCAGGGGTGGTGGTGGAGGCAGGTATGATAGTGGCGTTTCAGAGGCTATTAAATAGACACATAAATAAGCTAAGATAAGATAAGATATCTTTATTAGTCACATGTACTGTACATCGAAACACACAGTGAAATGCATCTTTTGCGTAGAGTGTTCTGGGGGCAGCCCGCAAGTGTCGCCACGCTTCCAGTGCCAATATAGCATGCCCACAACTTCCTAACCCTTACGTCTTTGGAATGTGGGAGGAAACCGGAGCACCCGGAGGAAACCCACTCAGTCACAGGGAGAACGTACAAACTCCTTACAGACAGCAGCTGGAATTGAACCCGGATCGCTGGCGCTGTAATATTGTTACGCTAACCGCTACATTACCGTGCTGCCCAATATACAACATACAGGGAAAGGAGGGATATGCATCATGTGTAGGTTGAAGGGATTTAGTTTAATTTGGAATCATGCTTGGCACAGACATCGTGGGCTGAAGGGCCTGTTCCTGTGCTGTACAGTTCTATGTTCAATGTTCTATGTTCTATTTTCTGCAAGTCTCCACATAATTCAATGATAAAATGTGCCACACAACGGTGCAATGTACCTTTTTACAAAGTGTTTACTTTAAACGGCGTTTGTAATAAATTTACAAGTGATAATCTTTTATGAACAAATCAGGGAATAGGGTTACTGCAAATAGAAGACACGATTTCATTGAGACTGCTTAATCCACCAGCTTTGAGTAACTATTTCAAACAACGTGGAACCTTTAGATGGTTATATTAGGGATCAGTAGACAGTTTTCAAGTAAATTATTTTCAAAGGCTTTTAAGATGTGAATCCTGCTCCCTAAAAAAAGATGCTTCCTTTAACGAGCCTCTTTGAAGTGCGGCAATCAAATAGAATAAGCTGAAGGTCGTCATGGCGATTAATACAATATGAGGTGTAGCCAGCTTTGTGCACTCAGGAGCTTCCAACGCAATTGCGTTCAAACCCAGAATAAAATTGCAGGAACATGATTAGTGCGCTGGACGCAATTTGAGACTGAAATTCCGCAATTCGCTTTTGCCTGAATTCAGCCAACTTGCACCGAATCATCACAAATGCAGTGTGGGAACTCCTGGTCAGGTGAGCAACTGAAAGGCAGTGACGATTGTCTGGGAGAATTGGAGATTACTGCATGTTAAAATTGTACAATGAATGGCTACATTTATGACTGTTTCCCTAAGGCACCCCACCCAATAATGCGCTAGATTATCAGATACAACTTTGAGCTGAATTCCCAGAGTTGAGGTAGGAGTGACTGCCCTTGACGTCAAGCCAGCATTTGACTGAGTGCAATATCAGGGAGCCCTGGTAAAACCAAAATCTATGGGCTTCAGGCGGAGAGTTCTCCAGTCACCCCTTGTAAACAAGGATGAACATGTAAAAAATAACCTGCAGATGCTGGAAATCTGAAACTAAAACAGAAAATGTAGATGAAAGGCAGATGACACGATAATAATGATAATAATAATAATCGTTGATGGTGAGGAGGGTTACCAGGATGTACAGAGGGGTCTTGGTCAGCTAGTAAGTGGGCCGATGAATAGAGTTTGATTCGCATAAGTACAATCACCCCTCATTCTCCCAAGCTCCAATGAAAAGAGTCCCAACCTGCTCAACCTCTCTCCATAACTCTGTCCCTCAAGTCCCGGCAACACCTTTGTAATTCTCCTCTGCACTCTTTCCAGTTTAATGGCATCTTTCCTATAGCAGGGTGACCAGAATTAAGCACAATATTCCCAATGTGGCCTCACTAACGTCTTGTACAAAGGCAACATCACATCCCAGCTTCTATACTCAGTGCCCTGACTGATGAAGGCCAGTGTGACAACTTCCTTCTTCACCGCCCTGGCTACCTGTGACGCCACTTTCAAGGAACTATGTATTTGTACTCCGAGGTCCCTCTGTTCTGCAACACTCCCCAAGACCTCACCGTTCACTGTGAAAGTCCTACCCTGGTTTGTCTTCTCAAAATGCAACACCTCGCGCTTATCAGAATTAAACTCCATTTGCCATTCCTCGGCCCACTTACCCAGCTGATCAAGATCTCCCCTGTAAATCCTGATAAACATCTTCATTGTTAGTGACACCACCTATTTTAGTGTCTTCTGCAATAATGCCAAGCAATGGCATCTCCTATACGAAAAAGTCTAATTAAATACTCTTTCTATTATCATTGCTAAACCTTCACTCAATCCTCATGCAACACCTTTAACCTGAAGCCCAGCTGAACCAACCACATGGCCGTGCGTGGGATCTGCCGGATACTTTGCCTTAAGGTTCTCACCGTCTGATTTCCCCAAGGTCTCTCCTCCTAACACGTCATCAGTCAGAAATCCTTCCTCACTTCCCCTGGGAAGTGTAGCCATGGGAGACTCACCTCCATCCATGACAAAACAGACCACTTAATTGGTTCCAAACCCTCAGCCCTGAGCATCGATTACAGGCTGAATACCCAAGGTGCAGAGAGCGAGCAGAGGAGGTTTTAACACAGTTCAAAATACAAGAGTCCAGTTATGCAGCAGGACTGTTGAATCTGTGTTGCTTGCCTTGGGTAGAGAGGAGGTATAAAGATAGTATAGAGGAGTGTTAATTGAGCTGAAGTGAGCTTGAAGTACCAAATGCAGTAGATGATATTAAGGGAGGTGTAGGTGAATCTCTGTCTCACCTGAAAGGACAGAGATTAATGAGGTTAATTGAGACTTCCAACCTGTGAATGGTTCTGGGAGAATCAAAAGTAGCAGAGTGGTCAGCAAAACTAAAGATCTGGTCATTGACTTCAGGAAAGGGGGCGGTGCACATAATCCTGTTTACACCAATGGTGCTGAGGTCGAGAGGTTTGAGAGCTTCAAGTTCCTTGGAGTAAGCATCACCAATGGTCCAACCACGTGGATGCCATAGCCAAGAAAGCTCACCAGCACCTTTACTTCCTCAGGAGGCTCAAGAAATTCTGCACATCCCCATCGTCCCTCACCAATTTTTATAGCTGCACCATAGAAAGTGTCCTATCTGGATGCATTGTGGCTTGGTGAGGCAACTGCTCTGCCTGGGACTGCAAGAAACTGCAGTGAGTTGTGGACGCAGGTCAGCACATCACGGAAACCAGCCTCCCCTCCATGGACTCTGTCCACACTTTTCACTTCTTCGGTAAGGAAGCCAGCATAATCAAAGACCCCACCCACCCCGGGAATTCCCTCTTCTCCCCTCTCCCATCGGGCAGAAGATACAAAAGCCTGAAAGCACGTACCACCAGGCTCAAGGACAGTTTCTATCCTGCTGTTATAAGATTATTGAACGGTTCCCTAGTACGATAAGATGGACTCTTGACCTCACAATCTACCTCACCATGACCTTGCACCTTATTGCCTGCCCACACTGCATTTTCTCTGTAACTGTCACACTTTATTCTGCATTCTGTTATTGTTTTCCCTTGTACTACCTCAATGCTCTGATGTGGTGAAATGATCTGTCTGGATGGCATGCAAAACAAGGTTTTTCACTGCACCTCGGTACATGTGACAATAGTAAACCAATTCACTCATTTACCATTTTAATTAGGTTTAAGATCATTGTTGAATCATGAGACAAGATATGGCAACATTTTTTACACAGCGAGTTGCTGTAAACAGGTTGTGTTATTCTGGAGACAGGTTCAACTGTAACCATCAAAGTGATTGGATGAAAAGAGATCCAGGTAGCCAAGTCCGTAGTTCCCCGAAAGTGGCAACAACAGGTGAATGGGGAGTGAAGGTAGTGTAGTGGTTAGCGTAACACTATTACAGCACCAGCGACCCTGCTTCAATTCCCGCTGCCGTCTGTAAGGAGTTTGTACGTTCTCCCCGTGTCTGCGTGTTTTTCCTCCAGGTGCTCCGGTTTCCTCCCACGTTCCAAAGACGTACAGATTAGGAAGTTGTGGGCATGCTATGTTGGCGCCGGAAGCATGGCGACACTTGCGGGCTGCCCCCAGCACATTCTCAGTAATGCAAAAAGACGCATTTCACTGTGAGTTTCGATGTACGCGTGACTGATAAATAAATAAATACCTTAAGGAAGTGTATGGCATGCTTGGATTCATAGGTTAGAGCATGGAAGGTAAGAGTTGGGACTTCGCTTAGAGTACTGTGTGCAGTTCTGGTCTCCACACTACAGGAAGGATGTGATTGCGCTGCAGAGAGTGCAGAGGAGATTCACCAGGATGTTGCCTGGATCGGAGGACTTTAATTATGGGGAGAGATTGGACAGGCCGGGCTTGGTTTCCCTGGAGCAAAAAGGCTGTGGCTGTGATAGAAGTATATAAGATTATGAGAGGCATAGAGATGGTCAAAATCTTTTTTCCTATGGTAGGGGTATCAAAAACAAGAGCACATAGCCATTATGTTGGGAGGGAGGAGCCTTACAAATGATCTGTACCCCAATAAAAGGGTTTTGAGAAAAATTTGGGCCACCAATGTTTTTCGAGGAAGGAAACCTGCCCACTTTACACAGGCTTGTCTGATGAAGGAAAAATCAACCCATCTCTCTTCATATATCAGTGTTGTAATCCCAGCAATCAGTCTGGTGAATGTATAAACATAAAATCAATTGATGAGACTGCCAAAAGCAAACATGAAGCTGAATTTACACTTGCTTATGCTTTCAACATGTTGTATGTCCCGCTGGAGATGCGGCAGAATAAAACTGTCATCTGCAAGGAGTTCTAGGTACAAGTTTAATCAACACAGCTTTCTATTACAGTGACTTCACTTCAAAAGGAATTTAATTAGCTATAAAATGCTTTGAGACATCCTGAGATCATAAAGGTGTTAAACAAAAGCAAGCTCCTTCCTTCCCATGTGAGCCAATAGTTGCAATGATTTAATTTGTATGCGTACGTGCTTGCGTGAGTGTGGTATGTTTGTGATTCTGTGTGTGTTTGGGAGCATGTATGTGTGTGTGTGGCATTAGCTCAGTGTCTGAATTAACCTTACTCATCCTCCCATTGATGACTTGACACTAAATTCATTGTTTAAGCGAGAATCAGTTTTCCTGACTCACATATTGATGCTATTAATTTTAGTGTATGTGTACGTCTGAGTACATGCATGTATTAAATGAATATCAAGGAGGGGTAAGATATTTGAACAGATTTATCATTTTTTGTCTTCCTGTCATTATAATTACATTTGGATTTGATCTTGTAATCCACTGATCCAACTCTGAAGGCGCAGCACTTTTTTTATGATGTGTGTGTTTGTTATTATGTGGGCTCCACTGAATGTCAAGCTTTGTGGAATTAATCCCAACAGTGAATGAAGTGCCTTGCTCTGTGTCTTTCATGTTGATACTGGACTTTTGTTCCCGCAATTGTTATTTAGGGCAACCTCCCATCTCAATGCTAAATGGGTGCAGGTGAAGAGGTCTAAGTATTCAATGGCTAAGTATATTTATCACTGAAGGAATGGAATATAACACCTTCCATTTACTTAGGCTGTTCTCCCAGGATCAAAAGGGAAATATTGAGGGGAACTGAGCATGAAAGTAAAATAAGATAAGATCTCTTTATTAGTCACACGTACATTGAAACGCACAGTGAAATGCATCTTTTGCGTAGAGTGTTCTGGGGGCAGCCCGCAAGTGTCGCCGCGTTTCCGGTGCCAACGTAGCGCACCCACAGCTTCCTAACCCGTACGTCTTTTGGAATGTGGGAGGAAACCGGAGCGCCCGGAGGAAACCCACGCAGACGCGGGGAGAACGTACAAACTCCTTACAGACAGCGGCAGGAATTGAACCTGGGTCGCTGGCGCTGTAACAGCGTTATGCTGCTATACTACCGTGCCTGCCCATAGGGAGGTTACACTTCAGATAGATAGGGCATTGAGGAGATCAAAATCTGCAACCAAGTGTACAGTAATGGTATCTTACATACTACATTACTTGAGACCATTCGACCTATTAGGTTCATGCTAGCTCCCATCAGTCTCATCCCTTTCTCCTTCCTTCCCTGCAGCTCTGCAACGCATTCCCTTTCACATACCTCTCAACCGCCTCCCCCCTTGACCAGTTGACCATTTGACCTACATCAGGGGTAACTTACAGCAGGCAATTAAGTAAGTGCCTTTAGTAAGTGGGAGGAAACCAGGGCATCCAGGGGAAAGTCACGTGGTCACAGGGAAACGTCAAATTCAAAGTCGAGTTTATTGTCATCTGCACAAGTACATGTCTGCACAGGTGCAATGAAAAACTTACTTGCAGCAGCATCACAGGCACAGAGCATCAGATAAACAGCATTCACAAGAAAAACATAAATTATACACAGTATTTACGAGAAAGAACACAATTAGAACAAAATAAAACCAAGTCCATTTTAGTGCAAAGTGATCAAAGTGGTCACAGTGTTGCTATACTGAGGCAGTGATTAGGGTTGTGCCGGTTGGTTCAAGAACCGAATGGTTGAAGGGAAGTAGCTGTTCTTGAACCTGGTGGTGTGGGACTTCAGACTTCTGTACCTCCTGCCCGATGGTAGCTGCGAGAAGATGGCACGGCCCAGATGGTGGGGATCTTTGATGATGGGTGTTGCCTTCTTGAGGCAGCGCCTCCTGTAGATACTCCCGATGGTGGGGAGGGATATGCCCGTGATGTATTGGGCTGAGTCCACTACTCTCTGCAGCTTCTTACGTACCTGCGCATTTGAATTGCTGTACCAGACCATGATGCAACCAGTCAGACACCATGCAAACACCACACAGACAGCACCGGTGGTCAGGATCAAACTTGGATCCCTGGAGCTCTGAGGTAGCAGCATTAACTACTGCAGTGCTGTGCCACCTTATTTAAGGGATGCCTTCACCTTCAGTGCCCCGTATCCCTTTTATAATATGGCAACAGGTAATTTATTCAGTTCCATCCAGAGACAAGAATTCAAATCTCATGAGAGCAGTTAGGAAATTAAAATTCAATTCAATTCATAATCATATAGTCATGAAGTCATACAGCACAGAAACAGGCCCTTCAGCCCAACTGGTCCATGCTCACCAAATGCCCTTCCAAGCTAGTCCCATTCGCCCACGCTGGGCCCATATCCTTCTAAACCTGTCCAAGTGTCTTTTTAGAAGTCGTTATTGTACCTGCCTCAAACACTTCCTCCGGCAGCTCGTTCCATATACGGACCACCCTCTGGGTGAAAAAGTTACCCCTCAAGTTCTTATTAAATCTCTCCCCTCTCACCTTAAACCTATGCCCTCTAGTTCTTGGTTCCCCAACCTTGGGGGGAGAAAACTGAATGCATTCACCCTATCTATGCCCCTCGTGATTTTATACACCTCCGTAAGATCACCCCTCAGTCTCCTACGCTCCAAGGGAAAAAGTCCCAATGTGTCCAGTCCCTTGAGCCCTGGCAAAATCCTTGTAAATCTTTTCTGCACTCAGTGCAAGCAGTGCAGAGAAGGTTTACTGGACGAATATGTGGAACGGGCAGATTGTCTTATGGAGAAAGGTTGGACAGGCTGGGCTTGTATCGGCTGGTATTTAGAAGAGTGAGAGAGGACTTGACTGAAACATATAAGATTCCAAGGGCTCAGGAGAGTGGATGTGGAGGATGTTTTCTGTTATAATAAGTCATTGCTAAAAGTTAGGAGTCACTCATTCAAAACAGAAGTAGGTGAAAATATTTCCCTCATGCATCACGAGTCTTTGGAGTTCTTCCTCAAAGGTAGTGTGAGCAGAGCCTTTGATCATTCTTAAGGCAAAGATAGATATATCCTTGATAAACAAGAGGGTTGTTTAATGTACAGGAGGTCCATTCGAGAATCTTATAACAGCTGTCCTTGAGCCTGGCGGTGCGTGTTCTCAAACTTCTGTCTGATGGGAGGGGGGAGGAGAAGAGAGAACGACCAGGGTGGGAGGGGTCTTTGATTATGTTGGCTGCTTTCCCGAGGCAGCGGAAGTGTAGACAGAGTCCATGGAGGGGAGGCTGGTTTTCACTTGTTCACAACTCTCTGCAGTTTCTTGCGGTCACAGGCAGAGCAGTGATGCATCCGGATAGGATGCATCCTATGATGCTTGCATTCTAGGATGCTATCAAATGATGCAGCCTTGTCTTCACAGAGAAGGGTTCTGCTGCGGACCTGCGAGTCAATATTGCAGCTTGCACGCCATCATCAACCAAGTGTAAGATGGAGATGGAGGTCTGATGGCTGCTGAAGTTGAGCAGGGAATTCCAAAGACTTCCCAAACCAGCTATCTCAAGGAACTGCCTCCAGAAAATCCCTGAGCTTCACAGGAAAGATAAGGAGATTCGGCATGTCATTAGAGACTCAGACAAACTTCTACAGATGTACGGTAGAAAGCATTCTGACTGGTTGCATCATGGCCTGGTGTGGGAACTTCAATGCAAGAGGCTACAGAGAGTGGTGGGTCTCAGCCAGTTCCATCACGGGTACAGCTCTCCCCACCATCAAGGACGTCAACAAGAGGCGATGTCTCAAGAAGGTGCCATCCGTCATCAGGGACCCCCACCATCTGGGCCATGCCCTCTTCTCGATGCTGCCATCAGGCAGGAGGTACAGGAGCCTGAAGACCCACACCCCATGGTTCAACAACAGCTTCTTCCCCACTCCCACCAGGTTCTTGAACCAAGCTGAACCCTAATTCTACCTTGGACTATATTTCTCATAACTTGCACTAATATTTTGTCTATTTTTGCTTATTCTGTCATGTAGATTATGTATAATTTAAGTTTATGTTAACTTATGTTTGTACTGCACTGTGCTGCTGCAAAAAGCTAATTTTCGTGGCATTTATACCCTGGGTATGTACACCTCTGACAATAAACTTGAACTTCCAGCCATCTCATTCATATGTATGCCTGACACCAGACTCCTGAAACAACACTCTTCCGATCTTTGTCATTGGAAGAGATTACCAGCTGAATTCAAGGAGGCTTGAAGATGCTCAAAGCCTCCTCGAAGAAGTGCAACATCCCCACCAACTCCTGGGAAACTCTGGCCCACGACTGCTCAAAACGTAGGGGTGGTGCTGAGAAACTGGAGTCCATGTATCGGGAGCACACAGAATCCCCCAAGTAAGCATCAGAAGGAGTGGACCATCCCGTAATCTACCCATCCTCCTTGTCCTCAACCTTCTGCCCCTTCTGTGGGAGGGTCTGTGTTTCCCACCTTGGTTTCATTAGCCACCTCACAGGCTAAAGTGGAAGTAAGTCTACCATTGTCTGCACTTCTCACTGCCTCGGTAAAGCAGCCAACATAATCAAAGACCCCACCCAGCCTGGACATTCTCTCTTCTCCCCCCTCCCATTGGGCAGAAGATTCAAAAGTCTGAAAGCACGTACCACCAGGCTCAAGGACAGCTTCTATCCCGCTGTATTAAGACTATTGAACAGTTCCCTAATACGATGAGATGGACTCTTGACCTCACAACCTACCTCATTATGACCTTGCATTTTATTGTCTGCCTGCACTGCACTTTCTCTGAGGCTGCGACACTTTATTCTGCATTCTGTTGTTGTTTTCCCTTGTACTGCCTCAATGCACTGTGTAATGAAATGATCTGTGTGGATGGCATGCAAAACAAAGTTTTTCACTGTACCTCGGTACGTGTGACAATAATCTGACAGAACACTCTACGCAAAGATGCATTTCACTGTGTGTTTCGATGTACATGTGACTAATAAAGATATCTTAATAAACCAGTTTACCAGTTTACCAAGTTATCTCTGATCAGGAGGAGCTGCCTAAGATTGATTTGGGCTGTACCCACGTGTACTTTGTTTAACAACATCTCCCGGATATCCTCATTGTTAATAGTTATTCTTCAATTGAACGCAATTGGCAATTAACTACTTATTGATGACCTGAGACCACCAATACAATATCAATCAACCTCTCTGCACTGAAACTAGTTTAAATTGCGATGTTACAAGATTCTAAAAAATCCATTTTTACGTAATTTAGTTTTCTCTCTCTTTTTAATGCTCTTTCTCCCAACCTTATCTTTCCTTCCTTGTCTGTATTTCATCTTCTGTTCTTCACTTCAATCCAATTCACCCAAGTTTCTTCCTCGTGATTCTGCTTCCATCCACATCCTTAACGCACTTAGTTGGTTTCGGCATTGGCCCTCGTCCTTGATGATTCGATGTCCTTGAGTGCACAACTCAGGAAAGGGAACCAAAAACTAGAGGGCAAAGGTTGAAGGTGAGAGGGGAAAGACTGAAAAGGGACCCTAGGGGCAACTCCTTCACACAGAGGGTGGTCCGTATATGGAATGAGCTGCCAGAGGAAGCTGCAATAACATTTGAAAGACATCTAGACAGGTACAAGGATAGGAAGGGTTTAGAGGGATATGGGCCAAATGAGGGCAAATGGGACCAGCTTGGATGGGGCGTCTTGGTCAGTATGGACGAGCTGGGCTGAAGGGCCTGTTTCCAACCTATGACCTAATGACTCTATAACTTTCCCCTAGTCAATTGTGGGTGCAAAGGTTAAAAAAAAGATTTAATCCAGGGAAAAGTTGAACTAATGATGCACGATGTGAAGGTACCGCCAGACTGTGTGGAGTTCCAACTTGTAAAATGCGTCTGTCGACTCTGCTCTAAACATTATTCTTGGCAAGTGTGCAAAGTGCAAAAAAAACAAGGCTGGCAATGAGGGCGGCCCAGTGGCGCAGCAAGCGGAGCCGCTGCCTCACACCTCCAGCGACGCAGGTTTAATCCTGACCTCAGGTGCTGTCTGTGTGGAGTTTGCACATTCTCCCTGCGAGCTTTACCTGGGGATTCCTCCCACAACTGTAAATTACCCCTGAGTGTAGGTAGGGCACTTGCAAGGCAGATGCGAGAGAATAGATTACAGAGAAGTAAGCCAGAGAATAATAGTGCTCTGAGAGTTGGTGTAGACTTGATGTCGATTGCCTATGTCATTATAAAATATGAAGCTCATAATAACCAGGTTAGCGATGCCAGGAGTGATCCACCAGGCGTATGCTCTCCCAGTCAAGGCCGCAGCCTTGTCTGTGGATGCTCCAGCCTGCAGATACTGTAAGCTTCACCAGCGTCCATCAGACTTCAGGCCAAAAGTCTTGCATGTTCCCTCTGCGCCCAGGACATGAGTCATTTGTTTTTGTTGCCGTCGTCTCCTATTGTCATGGCAACCTAATATCCAACGCTCCAAACACTAGGACCTCCCACCGTCGACAGCAGAGGCTTGGTTGGAACTTTGGATGCTGTCACTGGTGAAGCTCCTGCTTGTGATTCAAGGGGTTGCTGTTTTGAGACCTACTCCAAACACTGGGAGGCACTGTTTCTCAATTGGCATTAAATGGATACAAGGAGACTTTTCAGAAATTGGTAAATTGGTTGATTATCATCACGTGTGCTAAGGTACAGTGAAAGGCTTTGTTTTGCATGCCAGCCACACAGATCATTCATCACATCAGTGCATCGAGGTAGAACAAGGGAAAACAATAACAGAATGCAGAATAAAGTGTTAAAGTTACAGAGAAAGTGCAGTGCAGGCAGACAATAAGGTGCAAGGCCAGAACAAGGGAGATTGTGAGGTCAAGAATCGCCTTATCGTACTAAGGGACCATTTAATAGTCTTATAACAGCGGGATAGAAGCTGTCCTTGAGCTCGGTGGTATGTGCTTTCAGGCTTTTGTATGTTCTGCCTGATGGGAGGGGGGAGAAGAGAGAATGTCCAGGGTGGGTGGGGTCTTTGATTATGTTGGCTGCTTTACCGAGGCAGCAAGAAGTGTAGACAGAGTCCGTGGAGGGGAGGCAGGTTTCCGTGATGTGCCGAGCTGTGTCCACAACTCTCCGCAGTTTCCTGCAGTCCAGCTGTTCTCTTGTCCGTCACCACTCACAGCTTTGACCTGACCAGCTGACTGTATCCATTCTGGTCCCCTTGAACTTCTCCCAGCGTCGGTGAGTTGTCCCTGGGTAACAACTTTCCTCCTGAACCCTGTCTTAGATTGAAGGCCCCAGGTTTGGATGCTTTCTATGGTGCATCTATAAAAATCAGGTGGAGTCATCGGGGACATATAAAAATTGGTAAGAAAGTCCCAAACAGGGAAACAAGCTCATCAACCACCTAGTCTGCACTGACCATCAACCACCCATTCACATTAATCTCATATTTTTTCTCCTCACATTCCCTACACACCAAGAAAAATTTACAGCGGCCAATTAACCTACTGAGCCGGCACGTCTTTGGGATGTGGGAGGAAACCGGAGCACCCAGAGGAAACCCACACAGTCACAGGGGAGAACGTGCAAACTTCACACAGACAACACCGGAGGTCAGGATCAAAGCTGGGTCACTGGAGCTGTGAGGCAGCAGCTGTACCAGCTGCATCACTGTGCCAACCAAAGAGATTTGAAGCACTACAGTCAGTGGAGAAAGGTGGAGTTAGCCTGGGAAATTTGGCCTCCTGTGTTGTAAATTATCGAGCTTCCAGAGGAGGTATTGGAGACATATTATTACAACGTTTAAAAGGCATTTGGACAGGTACTTTGATAGAACATAGAAGAGTACAGCACAGGAACAGGCCCGTCAGCCCACCATGTCTGTACCGACCATGATGTCAATCTAACTAATCCTAACTGCCTGCAGATTGTCTGTATCCCCCTGTTCCCTGTCTGTTCATGTGTCTGTCGAAATGCCTTTTAAACGTTGTTAACGTATCTGTTCTACCATCTTCCCTGGTAGCCCGTTCCATGCACCCACCAATCTCTGTGTAAAAAATTTGCCTCGCACATCTCTCTTAAACTTTCCCCCTCTCACCTTAAATCTGTCTACATTTCTCACTGCCTTGGTAAAGCAGCCAACATAATTAAAGACCCTTCCCACCCTGGTGATTCTCTCTTCTCCCCCCTCCCAACGGGCAGAAGATACAAAAGTCTGAAAACAAGTACCACCAGGCTCAAGGACAGCTTCTATCCTGCTGTTATAAGACTATTGAACGGTTCCCTGGTAAGATAAGATGGACTGTTAACCTCACAATCTACCTCATTATAAGATAAGCTATCTTTATTAGTCATATGTATATCGATACACACAGTGAAATACCTCTTTTGCATAGTGTTCTGGGGGCAGCCTGCAAGTGTCGCCACGCTTCTGGCGCCAACGTAGCACGCCCACAACTTCCTAACCCGTACGTCTTTGGAATGTGGGAGGAAACCTGAGCACCCGGAGGAAACCCGCGCAGACACGGGGAGAACGTACAAACTCCTTACAGACAGCGGCCGGAATTGAACCCGGGTCGCTAACACTGTAATGACGTTACATTAACCACTACGCTACCGTGCTGCCATGCACCTTATTGTCTGCATGCACTGCACTTTCTCTGTAACTGTAACACTTTATTCTGCATTGTTTTACCCTGTACTACCCCAATGCACTGTGTCATGAATTGATCTGTACGATTGGTATGCAAGACAAGTTTTTCACTGGACCTCGGTACATGTGACAATGATAAACCAACACCATTTCCAATCTATACTCCCCAGTATTTAACACTTCCAACCTGGGAAAAAGACTCTGGCTGTCTAACCGGTCTGTGCTTCTCATAATTTTATATCCTTCTGGAAAGGAGTAGAGGGATTCAGATGTAATGTAGAGGGATACAGGCCTATGGGATTCATGTGGATAGATATCACAGTTGGCGTGGGCGAGGTGAGCAGTGAGGACAACATGTTTCTATGATTCTATATGTGACTGGATAAGGAGAGAGACCAGGGACATGAAGGAGAGAATATTGTATTTGGAAAGGAACATTGGTTGGATGAACCCACTGTGCCTGTGTGTGGTTGAGGCGTTTAGAGAGAGACCGTAGGCTGGGACTTATTAAGACTTGAGGGTAAACTATGGGTCCAATGAAAACAATTTCACCCTTTCAAGTCGCATTTGTTTTACTCATCCACAGGATGTGGGTATCACTGTGCTGACCAGTATTGCTCGCCCTTCCCTATTGCTCTTGAGAAGGCTTTTGGGAGCCGCCTTCTCGAACCACTGCAGTCCTTTGGATGAAAGTTCTCAGAGGGTGCAGTTGGGGAGGGAGACCCAGTGATGATGTAAAACAGGGGAAAGCTAAGTTGGGATGTGGACACCTGCGGGTGTTATATTCAACAAAGAAAGGGATGCAAGAGGTATTGGTGGGGTGCTCTTGCTGAGTGGTCCTGTCTCTGTGTAAAGCCAATCACAAAATCTGTGGTCAAAGATCCTGAACAATACAAAATGCTGTGACTCATATTTCACAGGGAATTTCTGTGGTTCTTGTGGGAAAGTACCATTTTCCAACTAAACCCACACTTCAAAAGAGAAAGGATGTTTGACCAAGGCCATTAGCCCTCTGCATGAGCAGCCAAAGCTCACCATTGCTACTCAGCTGGGTTTTGCTTGAGAAAACCTTGGGCAAGTTTAATTATAGAGGTAAGAAGTCCATGTTCTGTAGCTACAAGAAAGTATTTGCATTTACACAGAAAGTTTAGCAATCTCAGGATGATGTGGTCAATGATGAGGTTCTGACTGTTGCAATGCTGTTGAAATGCAGATAAATATGTGCACTAATTTGGGCATAGGAAGCTCCCATGAACAGCAACGTGATAAATGATCAGTCTCTGGAAAAATGTTTCAATGAAGTGACCAGCCTTTTTAGGAGTTGCCCATTAAAGTGTAGGTGTCGAACAGAACAAGAAGAGAGAGATTTCTTTAGAGATATCTTTATTAGTCATGTGTACATCAAAACGCACAGTGAAATGCATCTTTTGTGTAGAGTGTTCTGGGGGCAGCCCGCAAGTGTCGCCACGCTTCCGGCGCCAATGTAGCATGCTCACAACTTCCTAACCCGTACGTCTTTGGAATGTGGGAGGAAACCAGAGCACCCAGAGGAAACCCATGCAGTCACGGGGACAATGTACAAACTCCTTACAGACAGCGACTGGAATTGAACCTGGGACGCTGGCACTGTAATAGCATTACGCTAACCAGTACACTGCCATACCTGCCCACTTTTTTTTAAAGAGAGAGATTTCTTTACTGGAGAGAAATTTCTTTATTAGAGAGAGATTTCTTTATTCTCTCCTGCATTTTGCTGAGGGAGGGGCATATTGTCGCTGACATTAACACAAACCTAAGGCTAACATCCAACCTAGAAGTCTCATTCAAAAGATTTCTGAAGCTGAGATCCCATTCTCCAGATGCCAATCCTTGCTACCTCCTGGGGAGTAGAATATTAGTGCAGGGTACAATTTTATGAAGAATTGGTCAGGCCAAAGTTGAAGTACTTTGTCCATTTCTGGTCAAAACAGACAATTTGATAGGCTGTGTTTGTTTTCTTTGGAGCAAAGGAGGTAGAAAGGTGTTGAAAATAATGAGACATAGACAAGGGAGAGAGTTGGAGACTTTTCCCTGTAGCAGCAGTGTCTATAGCCAGAGAGAATGGGTTTAATTAAGAGGAAAAGGGTTTCGAGAGATCAGAGGAAGAATCTTTTCACCCAGAAGGTGGTTGGAATCTGAAACGCACTTAAGGCAGAGATTCTCACCACATTTAAGAAGTATCTTGAATCACCAAGGTATAGAAGGGTACAGACCAAGTGTTGGTAAATGGGACCAGTATAGATAGGAACTAGATGGTCAGCATGGACTTGGTGGGCCGAAGGGCCTGTTACGCTGTGAGTTTGTATCAAGGCCCTGCTTTTTTCAAGTACTGACCCATCTCTCACTTCGGTAGTCACTCCCGAACCAGTTTCAAGAAAATATTTGTCGTTATCAGTGCAACTGATCACCCAGTCTTATCACTTTGCCATTTTTTTGGATCTTGCGCACGAACCGACAACTGCGTTTAGGGATTACTCCACTGGTTTTGAGGGGCCCCTAAGGACACCTCATATGTGCAGCTGTAACATGGAACGTAGGACAGTACAGCAAAGGAACAGGCCTTTCGGCCCATGAGGTCTGTGCCGACCACAATGCCAATCCAAGCTAATCCCATCTGCCTGCCTGTGGTCCATATCCTTCTGTTCCCTGCCTGTTTATGTGCCTGTCTAATTGCCTCTTAAATGTTGCTCTTGTGTCTGCTTCCACCACTTCCCCACTCTCTCTGTAAAAAACTTGCCTTTCAAAACCCCTTTAAACTTTCCCCCCTCACCTTAAGCCTATGCACTCTGGTATTTGACAGTTCCACCCTGGGGAAAGAGGCTCTCTACCATATCTATGCCTCTCATAAATTTATAAACCTCTATCAGGTCTCCCCTCAGCCTCCGACGCTCCAGAGAAAACAATCCATGTTTCACCAGCCTCTCCTTTTAGCTCATACTCTCTAATCCAGGCATCCGGGCCATGCCATCTTCTCACAGCGACCATCGGGCAGGTGGTACAGAAGCCTGAAGTCCCACACCACCAGGTTCAAGAACAGCTACTTCCCTTCAACCATTCGGTTCTTGAACCAACCGGCACACCGCAGTTTGGCGACACTATGATCACTTTGAACTAAAATCGACTTTTTTTGTGTTCTAGTTGTGTTCTTTCTTGTAAAAATCATGTATAATTTATATTTAATTTATGTTTTTCTTGTGAATGCTGCTTATCTGATGCTCTGTGCCTGTGATGCTGCTGCAAGTAAGTTTTTCATTGCATCTGTGCACACATGGACTTGTGCATCTGATGATAAACTTGACTTTGACTTTAACATCCTGGTGAACCTCTTCTGCACCCTCTCCAAAGCCTCCACATCCTTCCCGGACTGGGATGACCAGAACTGCCTATACCCATTTCAAATGTGGCCCAACCAAAGTTTTACACAGCCGCAACGTAACTTTTATATTCAATACAACACGCAAAGCCCTGGAGGAACTCAATGGGTTAGGAAGCATCTCTGGAGGGAAATGGACAGTTGACATTTCAGCTGGAAACCCTGACCGATGAAGGCAAGTATACCTTGCACTTTCTCTACCACTCTTTCTACTTGTCTTGCCACTTTCAGGGAGCTCTGGACCTGCACCCCAAGATCCCTCTGTGCATCAATGCTTCTAAGACTTCTAGCGTCACCATCACAGAGTAACACAGTATAGAAGCAGGCCCAAATCAACCATGCTGACCAAGGTGCCCACCAAGCTAGTCCCATTTGCCTGCGTTTGGCCCATATCCCTCGAAACCTTTCCTATCCGTGTACCTGTCCAAGTGTGTCTTACATGTTGTTAATGTACCTGCCTCACCCACTTCCTCTGGCAGCTTGTTGCATATAAATACCACCCTCTGCAGGTCCTCAGTTCCCTTTTAAACCTTTCCCCTCTCACCTTAAACCTATGCCCTCTGATTTCTATTCCCTTTTCCCTGGGAAAAAGATCATGTGCGCCCACCCTATCTATACCCCTCGTGATTTTATACACCTCTTATGAGGTCATCTCTCAGCCTCCTACTTTTCAAAGGATAATGTCCTAGCCTGCCCAACCTCCCCCGATAACTCAGACCCTCGAGTGCTGGCAACATCTGGGTCCTGGTCCTGCTATCTACTCTCTACCTTCCCCTTACATTTGATCTGCCAAACTGCAACACCTCACACTTGTCCAGATTAAACTCAACATCACACTCATCCAGATTAAGAACTATCCAATTCTTCTGTGTGTCAGACACCGCCTGTAAAGTTTAATTGCTGGATCCCCTGTATGCAGCTAGGAGGCCTTAAACAGAAAAGGTTCCCTCGTCGGCCACATAGAGAGGGCCAGAGGTGACGTACAGACAGCTGAAGGCCCTGGGTTTTTAGGACGTGACAGTTTGATGCTGATCAGCGCTTCCTCAAGCTCGTGGCTCACCTCAGAAGGAACGTGCCCTTCAGTTGAACCAGTGACTGAGTTGCATTCATCTGCTCCCTGAAGGCAGACGGCACGTCACACTGCTCACTCAGACGTATTTATGAGGCTGTGGAGGTCAGCCAGATGTAATGGAATTTCTGTCGGGTCCGTGCAGCATCTGGCTGCTGCATTTGTGGATCAAGGAGTCCAAAGGACGTGACGCCTTACATCCTCTGTGACTTCAGAGCCCTTAAAGAGCCTCACAGCCAATCAAATGCTTGGTCCCTGCTGTAATTGGGAAGTCACTATGGGCACTGCGAAGGCATGGGTCGTAATGGGTGGATAATCCGTTCGAGTGATGGAACATAGAACTTAGAACAGTACAGCACAGGAACAGGCCCTTCGGCCCACGATGTTGTGCTGAACTAATTAAATTAGCAATTAAATGCCTTACTAAACTAATTGCTTCTGCCTACCCAAGGTTCTTTATCCCTCCATTCTCTGCACATTGATGTGCCTCTTATAAAAGGAATTTTGGCTTGTCGCCTCTGTCGTATCTGCCTCAGCCACCACCCCTGGCAGCGCATTCCAGGCACCCACCGCTCTCTGTGTAAAAAAACTTGCCCCGCACATCTCCTTTGAACTTACCCCCTCTCACCTTAAATGCTTGCCCTCTAGTATTAGACATTTCTACCCTGGTAAAAAGGTACCAGCTGTCTACTCTATCTAAGCCTCTCATAATCTTATAAACCTTCATCAGGTCTCCCCTCAGCCTCCGACGCTCCAGAGAAAACAACCCTAATTTTTCCAACCTCTCCAGGCAGCAACCTGGTGAACCTCTTCTGCACCCACTCCAAAGCCTCCACATCCTTCCTGTAATGGGGCGACCAGAACCGAATGCAATACTCCAGATGTGGCCTAACTACAGCTTTATAAATCTGCAACATAATCTCCCAACTGATGTTGGACAAATGAAGTTTAGTTCAGAGGAGCAGGATATTGTTTAAGCTTTATAAGTTGAAGTTTTTAAGTATGCATTCATGGGACTTGGATGTTGCAATGTCAGCATTTATTGTCTGTCCTTAATTGCCCCTGAATTGAAGAGCTAATGAAGAGCCAACCAGATAGGTGGGTGTGGAGTTACCAGACTGGGAAAGGATGTCAGATTTTCTTTCTTGCAGGACATTTTTGTGAACAAGCTTTTTACAACAATTTGTGGCTACCATTACTGGGACTGGCATTCTTAAAAAAAAAATCCAGATTTATTTAATTACTTCAATTCATTTAATTATTTCTTAATCACCAACTAGAGGGCATAAGTTTAAGGCGGGATGGGAAAGATTTAATAGGAACCTGAAGGGTAACTTTTTCACGCAGAGGGTGGCGCGTTTATGGAACGAGCTGCCAGAGGAAGTGGTTGAGGCAGGTACAATAAGAACATTTAAAAGACATTTAGATAGGAAAGGTTTAGAGGGATATGGGTCAAGTGCGGGTAACTGAGACCAGCTGATATGGACGTCTTGGGTGGCATGGACCAGTTGGGCCAAAGGGCCTGTTTCCGTGCTGCACTACTCTGTGACTCTATGACTATGAATTGAATTTTAATTCCTTAACTGCACTCATGGGATTTGAATTCATATCTCCGGATGAAAAGGGGTATGGGGCATTGGGGAAGGGGTAGAGAAAATTTACTGGAAATACAAGGCTGTAGGCGTCAGGAAAGAATGAGCGGACTGGGTCTCCTGGGAAAAGAAGGCTGGAGAGGTGATCTAACCGAGTCATTACAATGGCGAAGGGTTTTCGTAGAGGGGATGCAGAGGGGACATTTCCACTTGTGGGAAAGGGATAACTTGAGGCCAAGAGTGAAAGGGAGTCACCGAGAAATCCAAACGGAGTTCAGGCAAAAACTTTCTTACCCCAAGAGTAGTGGGAGGTAATAGACTGCTTGAAACGAATAGCAATGGATTTAAGGGGTGGACGGACAGGCATCCAAGGGACTGATGGAGAAAGGAGAGAGGAGACTTGAGTGGGCAGAAATGCTAGCATGAACGAGTTGGGCTGAATGGCCTCTTTCTGCACCATATGCTCTATGTAATCCAATGTAATGTAAAGGCAGACTAGGACATCAAGGTGAGCCCCCCTCCTCTTTAATCAGCCCAAGAGGTCAGATGGAGGCCTTAGTTTAACATCTTGTCCAAAACAGGGCACTCCTGACAGTGCAGCACTTCCCTAGCCACACGCTGGGTGTCATTTTGGGTCCGTGCCCCTGACAGGACGACAGAGCTGGATGCCGGCAGGTAACAGAAGTACTATCCACAGCACCAGACTGTGAGTGCTGTCCTGGAGGGACTGCGGCTGGGGGAGCGACAGAACACCGTGACAATGATCAGCCATGTCTACAAGGGGAGTTTGTCCTCTGCTAATGGGGAAGTGTCTTCTGGTGCTTTGGCCGACTGGTGCTCTCTCCTCTCTCCCTGGGAGTTTATTGGGACACATCGCATGTAGACACACGGGGATTTTGGAGCAATTGACTTCCTTGTCTCGTCTGCCAGGGAAGGGTATGTTGCAATGTGACCTTGTTTTCCTCAAATATTGTTTAATCACATTGTATAGGTATGTGTACACTGTGGCTAGGGGTGGAGATATAGACTGGCATGTGTATGTGCACGTGTTTGCAGTTTTGTGTGTGTGTGTGCACGCAGGGGTGTGCATGAATGTGTGCCGGTAAGTAAGTCTACATGTGTTCACATCTGTTTGAAGTGTATGCATGTGTCTGCACTGAACCACTGAACATGTTTTAGTGCACGTGTTTGCATGTGCATGTCTGTGTCTTTGTGTGTTTGTGTACGAATATGTGTGTGCATGTGAGTGCGTGTGCACATATGTGTGAGTGTGTTCCTGGATTTGTGTGCATCTATGTGTGAGTGTGTGCATGTGTGTGGGTTTTTTTGTGTCTGTGCATGTGCATGCATATTTGTGTGTGTGTGTGTGTGTGTGTGTGTGTGCATATTTGTGAATGTGTGTGCATATTTGTGTGTGTGTGCATGTGTGTCTGTATACATATTTGTGTCTGTATACATATTTGTGTGTGTGTGCATATGTGTGTGCTAATTTGTGTGTGTGTATATGTGTGTTTATACATATTTGTGTATGTGTGTGTGCATATTTGTGTATGTGTGTGCATATTTGTGTGTGTTTGCATATTTGTGTGTGTGTGTGTGCATGTGTGCATATGTGGGTCTGTGTATCTGTGCATGTGTGCATGTGTGCGTGTTTGTGTGTGTGTGCGTGTGTGTGCGTGTGTGTACGTGCTGTGGTACTGCTCCATGATCTGCAGGGTCACCTGTTTCCTATTGCGTCACAGGAGCCAGTTGTTGGCTCTTCCATCGTTCCCCATTCCTTTGGCCGGTGGTCTTGGCAGTGACAGTGAGCACAGGAGACAAGTGCTGCAGCTGACATCATTTGGGAACAGGCCAGCCGGGGAACTGCTGACAGTGAGGGAAACTGTTAGCGCTGAGAGAAGTCATGGATTCACATGACAGCCTTCAGCAAGCACTTCCCCCTCCCTCCTGAGCCAAGATCCAGCGCGATGAGGGCGTGCAGGGGAGAATGTCACTCCTCAGAAAGCCAGCACATCTACGTGCCTTGATGTATCGACCCAGAGATGGCTTCAGGTCTGTGGCACGTGAATGGAAACACCACAATCCCCTTAAAGCAGTTCAGGTAACCCATACAGGCTTGTCTGTGGCTCCTTAAGTGGTGTTGCCTCAATAGTGATCTGCAAACAATCTCATGAAGCATTTCACACACCTGTGTCAGTCCTGACTCAGGAAGGAACCCCCTGCATCTCACCGTGTGAGGAACCCCAATCACATTTCAGTGAGCAGTTTATTGAACGTGTTCACTCACGAGAAGAGGACGTCATCGGCAATTGATTGTGCCTCCCCAGGGGACGCTAAAGTGAGGGGGCAGTTAACAGACACACACACATTCATTACACACACACAAACACAACATACACATAAACAGACACAAACTAAACACCACACAGACACATACACCACGCATCACATATACCACGAACCACACGTACACACACAAGCACCACACACACAGTCGTTACACACACAGCATACAATCATTAAGCACACCACAAACACACCACACACATACATAACACAAACCACACATCACACACACACTATATGCTCTGCACATACATACACACACTCAGACGTACACCACACACTCATCACCTACACCAGAGAATCATTACACACACCACATATGCAGACACAAACACACAAACACAAACCACACACACAGACATACACACACACACACACACACACACACACACACACAGACATACACATTCACACACACACACGCAGACACACACACACACACAGACATATACACACACTCACATACACACTCACACACACACACACTCACATACACACTCACACACACACACCACACGCTCACACACTGACTGGTGGGGCTGTGTCACATATAGCCCAGACTGAGTAAGAGCGATAGATTCCCTCCCCTGATGGATCTTTTTGGCTCTTTATGATAATGTAACAGGTTACATCTGTACAGTCCTTGCTTTTTCTGACAGATTCAGTCAATTACCACTTCAGTGGGCTTTGAACTTGTGGCCCTGCATCTGTGGTCCAAATCTTGGGATACCAATCACATAATTTAAACCCTGTATTTTAAGATTTTGCATTTGCATAGTGCCTTTCCTCACCTTAGATTGACTCAAGAGTAGTGAACACCAGGAGAGAATTCAACCCAATTTACAATGTAGGGCAAGGGGCAGATAATTTGCACAAATCGGGATCTCACAGCACTTTGGTGACCCTCTATTTGCAGTTCAGGAACAGAAGGATCTGTCCCTGATAGTGCCAATGCATGTTGAATGTGTGATTGATGAAGACCCTGAAGTCTTGGATTCATAAATAGAAACAAAGGGAACAAGAGCAGGGAAATATAATTTTGTTGATTTATTTTTCGGGTGTTTTTATTGCCCGTCTCTAACTGCCCCTTGAGAAGGTGGGGTGAGCTGTCTCAAAGTCAAAAGTCACAGAGTCATAGCTCTATGACTCTAAGACAGCACTCCCATGGGAACAGACTCTTCATGGGAACAGACTCTTCAGGCCAAAGACTCTTCAGGCCAAAGGCCCATCATTTGGTCCATATCCCTCCAAACCTTTCCTATCCACGTACATCTAGATGTCTTTTAAACATTGTAACTGCACCTGTCTCTACCACTTCCCCTGGCAGCTCGTTCCACATACCCACCACCCTTTGTGTGAAAAACTTGCCCCTCAGGTCCCCTCTAAATCTTCCCCCCTCACCTTAAACCCATTCCCTCTAGTTTTAGAGTCCCCTGTCCTGAGAAAAAGACGGTGACCGTCCACCTTACCTCTGCCCCTCATGATTTTACAAACCTCTATAACGTCACTCCTCGGCCTCCTTCACTCCAGGGAAAACAGTTCCAGCCTATCCAGTCTCTCCTTATAACTCAAGTTATCCAGTCCCGTCCTTGTGAATCCTTTCTGCACCCTGTCCAGCTTATTCACATCCTTCCTGTGGTACAGTGACCAGAACTGCACACAATACTCCCAGGTGTGGTCTCGCCAATGTCTTTCTGAATGGCCGCAGTCCTTTTGATGAAGACCTCCATCAGTGCTATAGGGGAGGGAGTCCCAGGATGTAGACCCAGATACCATGAAGGAACGGCGATATATTTCCAAGTTGGGCCAGTGTCCTTGGTTACCAATTTGGGAGGAGCTGTCGGAGTAGCCTGGGTGAGTAACTGCAGTGCATTTTGTGGAGGGCGCACACTGCAGCCATTGTGCGCCGGTGGTGGGGGGAATGAATGTGTAGTGTGGAGGACAGGTGCCAATAAAGTGGGCCACTTTGTCCTGGATGGAGTCAAAAGTTCTTGCAAGTTGTCGGGGCTGTACTCATCCAGGCAAGTAGGATTTTTTTTTCATCATGTCTCGTAGAACATGGAAAAGCCTTGGGGTGTCAGGAGGTAGGTCACTCACTGCAGGATGTCTAGCCTCAGACCTGTTGTTGTAACCACATTTTTTATATGGCGGGTCCAACTGAGCTTCTGTGACTTCCAGGGTATTGATGATGGGAGACTTTGGTGATGGTGATGCCCTTAAATGTCCAGGGTAGGCGGTCAGACAGGTGTCTGGCACTTTGGTGACATGAACGTTACTTCCCACTTATCAGCCCAAGCCTACGTTTTGTCCTGGACTTGTTACATACAGGCATAGAACATCGGGCAGTACAGCACAGGAACAGGCCCTTTGGCCCACCATGTTGTGCCAAATTAAGTTAATGACACCCAATCCCTTCTGCCTGCACAACGCCCATATCCCTCCATTCTCTGCACATTCATGCGCCTATCTAAGAGCCTCTTAAACACCTCTATCGTATCTGCCTCCACCACCACTCCTGGCAGCGCATTCCAGGCACCCACCACTCTGTGTAAAAAAACTTGCCCCGCACATCTCCTTTAAATTTTCCCCCTCTCACCTTAAAGGCATGCCCTTGTAGCGGCTAGCTACACACTACCAAATCAAGACACAGAGTAGCTGGTTTCGAAATCAAAGGTCTAATGCCGAGCGGGGCGCGGTGTGCCTTTAATAGCTGAGCAATTCCCGCGCTACAGTTCCCGCGCTGACATCACGCGCATGTCACCCGACCTTCCCGCGCGCAGGCTTTCCCAGCCCAATGCTGGGGAAGAAGGAGGGCCCCACGCCATCTTGGATCGGGGCCTCCGACGATGTCGCGTTGTCCCTTATACGATGAGATGGACTATGACCTCACGATCTACCTTGTTGTGACCTTGCACTTTATTGTACTGCACTTTCTCTGTAGCTGTGACACTTTACTCTGTACTGTTATTGTTTTTACCTGTACTACCTCAATGCACTCTGTACTAACTCCGTGTAACTGCACTGTGTAATGAATTGACCTGTACGATCGGTACGCAAGACAAGTTTCTCACTGTACCTCGGTACAAGTGACAATAATAAACCAATACCAATATAGATAGGATAGATGGTCAGAGTCTTTTCCCCAGGGTGGAAATGTCCGATACTGGAGGGCACAGCTTTAAGATAAGAAGAGGAAAGTTTAAAGGAGATGTGCGGGGCAAGTTTTTTTACTCAGAGCGAGGTGGGTGCCTGGAACGGGCTGCTGGGGGAAGTGGTGGAGGCAGATATGATATCACCGTTTAAGAGGCATTTAGACAGGCTCATGAACAGGCAGGAAATGGAGGGATGCAGACCATGTGCAGGGAGATACGCACCTTAAATTGGCATCATAGTTGGCACAGACATTGTGGGGCAAAGGGCCTGTTCCTATGCTGTACTGTTCAATGTTCTACGTTCTATGATTGGGTGGTGATCAGTGGATTAGACTGGCCTTTTGTGAATGGGACATCCCTGGACAATTCTCCACATTGTCAGGCAGATATTAATGTTGGAACTGTATCGGAACATTCTGGATGGAGGGACTGCTTGTTCCAGAAATCAAGTTCGCAGTATCTCATCTGGGATGTTATCTGATATTCAGTGGTCTCTCAGCATTTTTCTGCCGCATGGAGTGAATTGAATCAGCTTCTGTGATGGTGGGATCTCAGTAGGGAGCTGAGGTGGCTCATCTCAGCGCTTGTATCTGAACATGGTACCGAATGTTTCAGCCTTGTCTTCACCAAGACCAATGGATGATTAGATACTAAAGCAATCGGGAAAATGGCACTGAGGTAAAAGAGCAGCCACGATCTCGTTGAATGGCAAAACATGGTCTACTCCTGCTTCTACATCTTATGTTGTTAACACTCACACACTGGGCCCAGCTTTTGAGCTGAATGTAGTCAGTCCTGAGTGGGAGTGTGGAGACCAGTTCTGATCATCCCACTTCAGGAAGGGTGTGGCGATCCCAGAAAGAGGGGTGAGGGGTTGAAAAGATTCCAGGGATGAGGGATTTCAGCTACAATGTTAGACTGAGGAAGATGGGCTTGTCCTTGGAGCAGGGAAGGTTGTCAAGCAATAAGACAGAAGTGTACAAGATCATGATGGGTTTAGACATGTCTCACTACAAATGCAGAAAACTCTGGAAGCACTCAGCAAGTCAGGTAGCATCTGTGGAGAGAGATTCAGAGTTAACGTTTCAGGTCAATGATCTTCAGAACTGGCAAAATGAGCAAAAACAATTAGTTTAAGTTTTGGTATTGGTATTTCTATTGGGTTATTATTGTCACTTGTACCGAGGTACAGTGAAAAATTGTTTTGCATACTGATCGTACGGGTCAATTCATTATGGAGCGGGGTGTTGGGAGGGATGTAGATAGGACCCTGTTCAGTCCACTGTGGTGACCTGGAACGTTTGGCTATCACTTTAATTCTCCGACCCTCTCCCTCTCTGGTGCATCCGTCTGTAACCTCCTGCCTTGTTCCAATGACGCCGAGCGCAGGATTAGGGAACAACGTCCCACCTTCCATCTGGGCACCTTGCGGTTTTCTGAACTCAATCTCGAATTCAAAAATTTCCGATGTCTTGCTTTTCCTGTTTTCATTGAAAGGTTACCTATCTGTAATATTCACTCCGTTTTCTCTCCCCACAGACACTACCTGACCTGTTGGGCATTTCCTGCGTTCCCCTTCTGGTGTCAGGTTCAGCAACAGTTCAAACCTGAATTTTACAGCTTTAACATATCCTTTTGTTTACATTTTCTCTCTCTCTCTCTCTCTCTCTCTCTCCTCTCTCTCTCTCTCTCACTCTCTCTTTGTCTCTGTCTGTCACTCTCTCTCTCTCTCAAACTGCCCTCATTAACCTACCAACCAGATATCTTCGCCAACAACTTATCCCCAAGGCAACCCTGGCCTCAGCCGATCAGAGGTACTCTCTTTGTCCTGTCCATCCTTGCCCCACCGTCTCAGTAACTTAAAACTATCTCTTTCCCAAGAACATCTTCAACCTGAAACAGTAACTCTGTTTCTCTCTCCACAGATGCTGCCTGACCTGCTGAGTGTTCGCTGTATCTCTTTGATTTCCAGTTAGGCATGTTTGATTGAGGGAGACTGTTCCCCCAGTAGTGGAGGGTTCAAGGATCAGGGGTGCAGGTTAAACATTTTGGGTTAAGACACAAGGGGGATGTGGGGAAAAGCTTTATTTGAAAGTAATTCGGATCTGAAACACGCTGGTGTAGGAGTGGTGGAAACAGAGTTGACCAGCGCTTTCAAGAGGGGTAGAAACTTGAGAGAGAGAGACTGATGTGTAGGGCTGTGGGGAAAGAGCAATGGAGTGGTATTGATGGGATTGCTCTGCTTAAGAGACTCAGTGGGTCAAAAGGATTTATAGTCGCGGGTGTCCTTGGCGAGGGAGCACGCGGTATCCGTGGGCACCCTGGGCGAATTCCGCCCTCTCAGGGGATCGCACGTGTCGTGGACAGTGTGAACGAGATTCTTATCTGAAGTAGTGCAAGTGCGTTTTGCGGTCATTAGTTAGCGTTATTTGCTGTATATGTAGTTAGAATCTATCTGAGTAGCTTTTTTCTTCCTGTATTAATTACTATAATCTTGACAGTGGATGTCATTTTGTAGTGCTTTTAGTTAATAAACTTTCGGATGTTCACAAAAAAAAGGCATCATAGTCCTACAGCCCAGAGCAGTCTGTCCAGCGATTAGCATAACGCTCTACAGCACCAGTGACCCGGGTTCAATTCCCGCCACTGTCTGTAAGGAATTTGTACGTTCTCCCCGTGTCTGTGTGGGTTTCCTCCGGGTGCTCCGGTTTCCTCCCACATTCCAAAGACGTACGGGTTAGGAAGTTGTGGGCATGCTGTGTTGGCGCCGGAAGCGTGGCGACACTTGCAGGCTGCCCCCAGAACACTCTACACAAAAGGTGCATTTCACTGTGTGTTTCGATGTACATGTGACTAATAAAGATATCTTATCTTATCTTAAATATTATATTGGTCCTACGCTAATCTCATTTTAAACCATCAGCTCCCCTCAGATTCTCCTACTCCCACAAACACACAAACACACACACACACACACACACACACAGAAACTTACAATGGCCAATTAACCAGCCAACCTGCATGTCTTTGGGATTTGGGAGGAAACCCACACAGTCACAGGGAGAATGTGCAAACTCCACACAGGCAGCACCCGAGGTCAGGATCGAACCCAGGTCACTGTGAGGTAGCTGCGCCACCTGTGCGGTCCAGCATTAACAAGTGTGTGATTTTACCCTATCCACTGCCACATCATGACCCTCATGATCTACTGCTTTGATACTAGTAGCGACAGCTAGCCCTACAGAAGAAAAACGGCTTCAATACTGTCATTGGTTATCGAGGGAACAGGTACTACAAACTAGCCTAAGCTGATGCTGTAGACTTCACCCAAGCTGTTGTTGCCGTTTCTGTCAATCATAACACAAGGGTAGGTCCATTCCCCTTCCTGGTTTGTTCCCACGTCTCCCAATGCAGGTCTTGAACCCACGACTCCCCAGCGAGTGGTTGGGGTGGTTGTCGGCTTCTCAGAGGCTGAGGAAGGAGTCTCACTCCGGAGGGTGTAGACAACGCAGGGTTGAGAAAAGGATCACTCGCTGTTACAACCACCCAGCGTCGGTGTCAAACCCTCCCAGGTCACGTAGAGCACGGATCAGTGAGAGCTCTTCCTTCAGGGAAACAAAAAGCTCTGTTGTTGGAATACTGGCAGGAGTTATTTCTCACCTCATTGCCTGAGGGTGCCAGACACAGCCATCTACTTCTGACCTGCATCCACATGCAAAGCAGACTGGGTGGGTTTTCAAAACAGAATCTTTCTCCGGTCTCAGACCGCAAACTACTAAACTGGATTATTCATCTTAACAGCTCTCATAAACTGATTTAACTTCACAACCTCTCAGTACTATGATGCTCCATTTATTCTCCCAGGGATGTGGCTAATAGTCCTGGAGTCACCCAGCACGGAAACAGACCCTTCGGCCCAACTGGTCCATGCTGACCAAGATGCCCCATCCAAGCTTGTCCCATTTGCCCACGTTTGGCCCAGATCCCTCCAAACCTTTCCGGTAATGAATTGATCTGTACAAACATTAAGCAAGACAAGTTTTCCACTGTACCTGGGTACAAGTGACAATAATAAACCAATACCAATCCCAATATCCATGCACCTGTCCAAGTAGCTTTTAAATGTTGCTAATGTACCTGCCTCAACCACTTCTTCTGGCAGCTCGTTCCATAAAATGACCACCCCCTGGGTGTAAAAGTTGCCCCTCAGGTTCCTATTAAATCTCTCCCCTCTCACCTTAAACTTATGCCCTCTAGTTCTTGATTCCCCAACCCTGGGAAAAAGACAGAGTGCGTTCACCCTATCTATGCCCCTCATGATTTTATACACCTCTATGAGATCACCCCTCATTCTCTTACAGACCAATGAAAAACATCCCAACCTGCTCAACCTCTCTCCAAAACCATGCAACATCCTCGTAAATCTCCTCTGCACTCTTTCCAGCTTAATGACATCTTTCCTATGGCAGGGTGACCTAAACTGAACACAATACTCCAAGTGTGGCCTCAAGAGCACCTTGTACAACTGCAACATAACATCCCAACTTCAGTGCCCTGACTGATGAAGGCCAACGTGCCAAAAGCCTTCACCACCCTGCCTACCTGCGATTCCACTTTCAGGGAACTATGTACTAGTACTCCTAGGTCCTTCTGTTCTACAACAATCCCCAACATACAACAATGCAACAGGCCCTTCAACCCACAAAGGCCATACCAACATGCTAGCACCCTGTTACACTAATCCTAAATTAATCCCATTTTGTATTCTCCCCACGTTCCCATCAACTCCCCCCTGATCCTACCCCACATCTATGCCTGGGGGGGGAGGCAATTAACTCACCAACCCGCATGTCTTTGGGATGTGGGAGGAAACCGGAGCACCTGGGGGGAACTCACAGGGTCGCAGGGAGAACGTGCAAACTCCACACACGGAGGGCACCCGAGGTCGGGATCGAACCTGAGTCCCTGGAGCTGTGAGGCAGCAATCCTGCCATCTGCACTGTTGTGCTGCCTACTGGACCATCCCTACTGCCCATTGATTCCCTTGAGGTGTTGAGTTAGGCCACTGTCCTCTTGCCCTCCTGCTGTTCCTGTCGTTATAAAGGGAACCTTGAGTCCGTGCATTGGGAATACACAGAGGAAGGACGCTGGGGTTGTCAGACTTCACTCAAGCTACATTAGTGTTTCTGTTTCTGTTAATAATTATATGAGGGTAAGTCCGTCATCTTTCCCTCCCAACTCCACCTCACCCTCTCCCCTACCTGGCTTATGATCTGCCCATCATCCTTCACCCCACCTCAATCCACCGATCACCTTCCGGCCCCCATCTCACCCCTTCCCCTCTGCTCTTTACACCGGCCGTCTTCCTTTCCCCCCATAGGTGCTGCTCGACCCTCTGAGTTCCTCCGGCAGATTATTTGCCACTCCAGACTCCAGCATCGGCAGTTCCCTGTGTCTCCGTTCCCCTTCCTGGTTTGTTCCCCACGTCTCCCAATGCAGGTCTTCAACACATGACTCCCCAGCACGTGGTTGGGTTGGTTGCCGGCTTCTCAGAGGCTGAGGAAGGAGTCTCACTCCAGTGGGTGTGTGCAGCACAAGGGTGAGAAAAGGATCACTCACTGTCACAACCACCCAACGTCAGTGTCAAACCCTCCCAAGTCACGTAGAGCACGGATCAGTGAGAGCTCTTCCTTCAGGGAAACAAAAAGCTCTGTTGTTAGAATCCTGGCGGGAGTTATTACTCACCTATTGCCTCAGGGTGCCAGACACAGCCACAAACTATCCATACTCCGTCAGCCCATGCATGGAGGAGTAATGGGTGGAGGCAAAATGGTGCACCTGGTAGGGCCGCTGCCTCACGGTACCTGAGACACGGGTTCGATCCCGACCTCCTCTGCCCGCCGGCGTGGAGTGCAGTGTGCACGTTCTCCCTGTGACCGCGTGGGATTCCCCCCCATCCCCTGGGTCCTCCGGCTCCCTCCCACGTCCCAAAGACGTGCTGGGTCGGTGGGTTAATTGGCCGCTGTAAATTGCCCCCTAGTGTATGGGTGAGGGGTAAAATCTGGGGCAGTCAATGGGAATATGGGGAGAATCAAATAGGTTAAGGTAGTTGGGTTCACTGCCTGAATAGACCGTAAGATATAGAAGCAGAACTAGGCCATTCGGCCCATCGAGTCTGCTCTGTCATTCAATCATGCTTGATTTTTTTTTCCAACCTCATTCTCCCGCCTTCTCCCTGTAACCCTTAACCCCCTTACCAATCAAGAACCTACCAATCTCTGCCTTAAATACACCCAATAACTTGGCCTCCACACCCCTCTGTGGCAACAAATTCCACAGATTCACCTCCCTCTGGCTGAAGAAATTCCTCCTCATCTCGGTTCTAAGAAATGCTGAAATGTCAAATGTTTTCCTGCCTTCACTCCTGCCTCCCACCCCGTCCTAGACTCCCTAACCCGCTGAAAGAGTTCCTCTGTGACTACCCAAGCAGTCCTTCTTAATCTCTCCTCATGGAGTCATGGAGACATAGGTATTGTCCTGGTGTCATTCATGTGAATCACAGCTCTCAATATATCCTGAAGTGTTGTGGGCACACTGCTCACTGGGCTCCAGGTGAGGTCCATTCACTTTGGTGTGCTCCATTATACAACTTGCTAAATTGGTTTGTTATTGTCACAGGTACTGACACACGGTGAAAAACTTTGTTTTGTATGCCATCCATACAGATCATTTCATTACATCAGTACATCGAGGTAGTACAAGGGGAAACAATGACAGAATGCAGAATAAAGTGTTACAGTTAGAGAAAGTGCAGTGCAGGCAGACAATAAGGTGCAAGGGCCATGATGAGGTAGATTGTGAGGTCGAGAGTCCATCTTATCGTACCAGGGGACCGTTCAACAGTCTTATAACAGTGGGACCGAAGCTGTCCTTGAGCCTGGTGGTACGTGCTTTCAGGCTTTTGTATCTTCTGCCTGATGGGGGGGAAGGGAGGATGTCCGGTGTGGGTGGGGTCTTTGATTACATCGGCAACTTCTTCTCCTTTGTGCTCTAGAAATAAAATCTATATTCTCCGAGCTTCCTGATTCATTCCTACCTCTGTCCCATGACCTTGCAACGATTTAAGTACGCCCAAAATGTCAACTGTCCATTTCCCTCCACAGATGCCTCCTGACCCACTGAGTTCCTCCAGTGCCTTGTGTGTTGCTCCAGATTCCAGCGTCTGCAGTCTATTGTGTCTCCAAGTAACTGCGATGGAATACTCTCTTCCTGCCTGGATGAGTGCCAAGATGCAACGGGGCAAAGGACAAAGCAGCTCACTTAAACTGACGCCCCATCCACCACCCGACACACTCACTCCCTCCACCACCAGCCCGCAGTGGCTGCAGTGTGCGCCGTCTACAAAGTGCACAGTGGAGATCCTTGAGCAGGCTACTCCGACAGCACCTCCGAAACCCACGGCCTTTACCACCAGGAACGACGAGGGCAGGGGGGGTGGGGGAACGCCACCACCCGCAGTCTACCCGCAGGTCTAAACCATGGAGATCCCTCCCCCGACAGCACTGCGGGGGCACCTTCACCAGAAGGACTGCAGAAGGCGGCTCGCCCCCCAACCTTCTCAAGGGTGTAATTGTTGGCCCTGCCAGTGAAGCCCACTTTCTATAGAAATGAATAAATAAAAAAAAACAAGCTTTTGAACCTTCACCGTTCCTCACGCCTCAGCACTTGCAGAGTCTTACATGGGGTCCAAGTCCTTCGTTCACTGAAGGTGGCTATGCAAGTGGATAAGGTGGTAAAGAAGGCATAGGGCATGCTTGCCTTCAGTGGTAGGGGCGTTGATTACAAGAGTAAGGAAGTCATGTTGCAGCTGTATGAAAGTTCAGTCAGACTGCACTTGGAGTATTGTGTGCAGTTCTGGTCACCCCACTACAGGAAGGATGGGGAGAGGGTGCAGAAGGGGTTCACCAGGATGCTGCCTGCATTAGAGGGTGTGAGCTATAAGGAGAGGTTGGACAAACTTGGGTTGTCCTCCCTGGAGTGTAGGAGGCTGAGGGGAGACCAGAGAGAGGTTTTTAAAATTATGAGAGGCAGAGACAGGGTAAACAGTCAGAATCTGTTCCCCATGGTAGAAATGTCAAACACCAAAGGACGTGTTTTTAAGGGTAGAGGGGGCAAGTGTAAAGATGACGTGAGGGGCAAGTTTTTTACACAGAGAGGGGTAGGTGCCTGGAATGGGTTACCAGGGGTAGTAGTGGAAGCAGGCAGTTTGGTGGAGTTTAAGAGGCTTTTAGATAGACACGTGAATATGAAGGGAATGGAGGGATGTGGATGATACACAGGAGGAGGGCATTTAGTATAAATTGGCATCAAGGTCAGCACAACATCGTGGGCCGAATGGCCTGTCCAGTGCTGTGCTGTTCTATATTCGATGTTCTGTGTTCTATGTTATATGTTCTGTGTTCTCTGTTCGATGTTCTATGTTCAATGTTCTATGTTCCTCTTTAGGACTGACAGCACTGATTTCACTTTGTCATGAACATAAAACAATTCGTCACTATTTTGTTGCTTGCTCGATCTGTTACTATCTCTTTGTGATTCAATGCTTACTTGCACATTGATTAAAAACACTGCTGGACATGTCATTGGCAACCTTGGACTTCTATCTTTCTATCCATCATTTAAGTGGTGGATAAGCATGATGAGTAACTGCACAGATGGCAGTGTGACCTTTCGCAGCTGCAGCCAGCGGTGTGTACACTATTTTCATTAATTCGACTGCTGTCTCCATTGTCGACAGAGGTCTCATTACATTCTTCCTCCTCAATGGAGTGTCTTCGATGTAGAAATCCGTGATCAGTGCATTCTTACCCAATACCAAAGAAGGTGTTTGGCGCACTGACCTTCATCAGTCAAGGCATTGAGTATAGCGGTTGGGACATTAGGTTAAAGCTGTACAAAGTGTACAAGATGTGAAGTTGACAAGTTGTACAATTCATCCAACATGGTGTCATGACAACAACCTTTCTCTCAATGTCAGCAAAACAAACTTCAGGAAGGCGAGTGGTGCACACGCACCTGTCTATATCAATGGTGCTGAGGTTAAGAGGTTGAAAGCTTCAAGTTCCTAGGAGTGAATATCACCAACAGCCTGTCCTGGTCCAACTATGTTGACGCCATGACCAAGAGAACTCATCAGCATCTCTACTTCCTCGGGAGGCTAAAGAAATTTGGCATGTCCCCATTGATCCTTGCCAATTGTTATCGATGCCCCATAGAAAGCATCCTATCTGGATGCATCATGGCTTGGTATGGCAACTGCTCTGCCCACGACCACAAGAAACTGCAGACATTTGTGGACACAGCTCAGCACATCACGGAAATCAGCCTCCCCTCCATGGACTCTGTCTACACTTCTCCCTGCCTCGGTAAAGCAGCCAACATAATCAAACACCCCTACCCACCCAGGACGTTCTCTCTTCTCCCCCCTCCCATTGGGCAGAAGATACAAAAGCCTGAAAGCACGTACCACCAGGCTCAGGGACAGCTTCTATCCCACTGTTATAAGACTATTGACTGGTTCCCTAGTATGGTAAGATGGACTCTTGACCTCACAATCTACTTCGTTATGGCCTTGCACCTTATTGTCTGCCTGCTCTACACTTTCTCTGTAACTGTAAGACTTTATTCTGCTTTCTGTTTTTGTTTTCCCTTGTACTACCTCAATGCACTGTTGTAATGAATTGATCTGTACAATCGGTATGCAAGACAAGTTTTTCACTGTATCTTGGTACATGTGACAATAATAAACCAATTCAATTCAATGTCGGTGAGACCGCACCTGGAGTATTGTGTGCAGTTTTGGTTACGCTGTTATGGGAAAATCATCATTAAGTTGTAAAGAGTGCAAAGAGCATTTACAAGAAAGTTCCCAAGACTTGAGGTCTTGAGTTATTGGGAGAGGTTGGGCAGGCTGGGACTTTATTCCTTGGAGCATCGGAGACTGAGGGGTGATGTTATAGAGGTGTATAAAGTAATGAGGGGCATAGGTAGGGTGAATGTACACAGTCTTTCTCCCAGCATTTGTGAATCAAAAACTAGAAGAACTAGGTTTCAGGTGAGAGGGGAAAGATTTAAAAGGGACCTGAGGGGCAACTTCTTCACCCAGAAAGTGGTACGTTCATGAAACAAGCCACCAGACGAAGTGGTGGAGGCAGGTACATTAACAACATTTAAAGGACACATGGACAGGTACACGGATAGGAAAGGTTTAGAGGGATATGGGCCAAATCCGAGCAAATGGGACTAGCTTGTTGGGCATCTTGGTTGGCATGGTCAAGTTGGGCTGAAGGGCCTGTTTCTATGCTGTATGACTCTATGACTTCCTATGGCACTGTAAATTAAGCCATTGTGGAGAGTACAATGTTAGACCCAAAAAGTTTGCCTGGTTTATGCAAGGTCTCTACAAACTTCCTCAGGAACATTTTATTCACATTGTTGCTGCCCATTAGACAAGTGAACCAATCCTTCAATGGTGACGCTCTTAAAGCCCAATTATTGTTCACAACCATTATTAAATATACAAAATTAGTATACTCTTCTTTCCTGATCTTACTTGTCCAAGTTCCCAGCTCTGTCTCATAATTGTGCCTCAGTAATGTCATAATGGCTTAGCTCCTAATTGACCTCCGTAGGTTTTACTCCAAGTTTTTCGAATAAAGAACATTTATTGGGGTCCTCAAACCCAACCTTTAGGTAAGTGTTAATTTGTAATTGGTTTACTATTGCCACATGTACCAAGATACAGTGGAAAAATTTGAGAAACAAAGGACTGCTGATGCTAGAATCTAGATAAAAAACACGGTGATGCTGGAGAACACAGCAGGCCGGGCAGCATCCGTGGACAAAAGTAAGCGGTCAACATTTCGGGTTGGAATCCTTCTTCAGGTCCTGAGGAAGGGTCCTGACCCGAAACGTTGACCACCTGCTCTTCTCCACGGATGCTGCCTGGCCTGCTGAGTTCCTCAGGCATCATAGTGTTTTTCAGTGGAAAACATCATTTTGCGTGCCATCCAGACAAATCATTCCAAATGTAAGTTCATTGACGTAGTACAGAGGGCAAAGCAATAACAGAATGCAGAATATAATGTTCCAGTTACAGAGAAAGTGCAGTGCAGGTAGACAATAAGGTGCAAGGTCCACGACGAGGTACATTGAGAACTCTAGAGTTTGTCTTTATCGTACAAGAGGTCCATTCAAGAGTTTTATAACAGCGGGATAGAAGCTGTCCTTGAGCCTGGTGGTGCCTGTTCTCAAGCTTTTGTGTCTTCTGCCCGATGGGGAGAAGAGAGAATGACTGGGGTGGGAGGGGTCTTTCATTATGTTGGCTGCTTTCCTGAGGTAAGCTATCCTTGAGCCTGGCGGTGCGTGTGTTCAAGCGTTAGGAAGAGACCACTCAGTCCATCTAGTACAGGGACATGCTTAAGCGAGCTTAATAATTTGTTATTATTTTACAGTAGAGGCTTGAGATGTTGTGAGGTGGTGAAGGGCCTCTAGTATGTTTCTGTAACAGTTTACACTGCATTGCGATCACGGAAGGGAAACTAGCAGAGGCAGGGAGAACTCGGATGCTTTTCAAGTGGATCATACGGCCTTTGGAAGACAGCCTGTGGTGGGGGCAGTCACCTCTGTGGGTGTCACAGTGGCGGGAGTAACATCTGTGCTGCGGGAACTGACTCAGGTCTCACAAAGTGTGGGAACTGGGGTCAGCAGAGTCGTCGCCCTGAGACAGAGGAAGAGGCTTCGACTGGGCGGGAAGTAATGAAAGGGAGGGTAGGGGAGGGGTTAAACTGAGCTAAAATTGCAGGGGAAGTGGATGGCAGTTCATGAAAGGGGGAGGAGGTGAAAGGAGGTAGAGGTGCAAGTAGATAGGGCGATAAAGAAGGCATATGGTGTGCTTGCCTTCATTGGTCAGGGCATTGAGTATAAGAGTAAGGAAGTCATGTTGCAGCTGTATAAAACTTTGGTTAGGTGGCACTTGGTGTATTGTGTGCAGTTCAGCTGAAGACCGGTCAATTTTTATATGGATTGATCCCAATAAGCTCTCCTCAATCTTTCCATATCATATAGAAGGAATCCAGTTCTGCCCACTGAGTCAATGCTGGCTCACAGAGCAATCCCCTTCCGTCATTAGTTTTCCCTGTAAACTCTTCTCCCCACATTCCCATCAACACCCTCCAGATCCTAGGAGTTTAATCTGAGTTTATTGTTGCACTTTGGGAAAAGGATACAGTTAATGACAGGACCCTTAACAGCATTGATGTACAGAGGGATTTTGGAGTCCAAGTCCATAGCTCCCTGAAAGTGGGCACGGAAGTAGACAGGGTGGTAAAGACGGCATATGGCATGCTTGCCTTCATTGATTGGGACATTGAGTATAAGAGTAAGGAAATCATTTTAGAGTTGTATAAAACTTTGGTTAGAACGCACTTGGAGTATTATGTGCAGTTCTGGTCGTCCCATTACAGGAAGAATGTGGAGGCTTTGGAGACGGTGCAAGAGAGGTTCACCAGGATGCTGCCTGGATTAGAAGGTATGAGCTATGAGGACAGGTTGGACTTGGGTTGTTTTCTCTGGAGTGTCGGAGGCTGAGGGGAGACCTGATAGAAGTCTATCAATTTATGAGAGGCATAGATCGGGTAGACAGTCAGAATCTTTTTTCCCAGGGTAGAAGTATCAAGTACTAGAGGCTATGAATTTAAGGTGGGGGGGGGGGAAGTTTAAAGGAGATGTGCGGGGCAGGTTTTTGTTACACAGAGAGTGGTGGGTGCCTGGAACGGGCTGCCAGGGGTGGTGGTGGAGGCAGATGAGATAGTGATGTTTAAGAGGCTGATAGATAGACACATGGATATGCGGGGAATGGACAGATAGTGATCATTTACAAGAAGAAGAGATTTAGTTTAATTCGGCGGTGTGTTCGGCGCAGACATTGTGGGCTGAAGGGCCAGTTCCTGTGCTGTACTGTTCTATGTTCTATGTTCTATTCTACCCCTCACCGACACACTGGGGGCAATTTACTGTGGCCAATTAACCAACCAACCTGTGTGGCTTTAGGATGAGGGGGAAACTGGAGCCAAGTCGATTTGAGTTTATTGTCACATGCGCAAGTGCGGTGAGGCACAGGTCCAATGAAAAACTTGCTTGCAGCAGCTTAACAGGCACGAAGGTTCAGGCAACAGCAAGTAGAACATAAATTATACAAGACAGTGAAGAGAGAGAGAAAAGAAGTGTACAAATACAAGACAGTGCAAAAACGAAGACACAATCAGAGACAAGTCCGCGGTAGTGCAAGAGGTGTTCCGTCACTGAGGTAGGGTTAGGGTTGTGCAGGTCAGTTTAAGAACCAAATGGTTGAAGGGAAGTAGCTGTTCCTGAACCTGGTGGTGTGGGACTTCAGGCCTCTGTACCTCCTGCCCGATGGTAGCAGTGAGAACCCAGGGGGAAACACATGCGGTCACAGGGGGAACGTGCAAACTCCATGCAGACAGCACCAGAGGTCTCTGGAGCTGTGAAGCTGTGTCTCTCTCTTAGCTTCAATACTCTGAAGTTGTTAAGTGTTTTTTTTCCCTCTGCCGTCACCTTGTCGAGGATTCAACCAGCTCCCCCATCTGCTTTTTGACTTGGCATTCTGGGGAGTCCGGTAAAACCTACCTTCATTTGGAAACCGTCCAACTTTCTCCACACCTTCAAGTGAGATCCCAGGATCTTTCCATTTCCTTGAACGGACATGGAAACATGATGAGGCCACTGAGCCTTTGAGTCCTGGGTTAGCCTCTGTTTACGATCAATAGTTCTCCAGGAACCCATTGCCATTTGTGGAAGAGAGTCCCACACTACCACTGCCCCCCAGACCCAGAAGCAAACTTAGGAAACACTGGTCAGGCCGCACCTGGAGTATTGTGTGCAGTTCTGGTCACCCCATTACAGGAAGGATGTGCTTGCATTGGAGAGAGTGCAGAGGAGACTCACCAGGATGTTGCCTGGATTGGAGGACTTTAGTTCTAGGGGAGAGATTGGACAGATTGGGCTTGTTTTCCCTGGAGTGAAGGAGACTGAGGGATGGCCTGGTAGAAACATGAGAGACGTTGATAGGGTAGATAATTGAAATCTTTTTTCCAATGATAGGTGTATCAAAAACAAGGCTTAAGGTGAGGGGACAGAGTTTTAAAGGGGACCTGAGGGATACTTTTACCTTTACGCAGAGCATGGCTGATATCTGGAACACAGAAAAGGTGGTGAAATCAGATACATTTAAGAGATGTTTAGCTAGAACTTGAATAAGAGGCGGTGCCTCAAGAAAGCGGCATCCATCACTGAGGACCCTCACCACCCGGGACATGCCCTCTTCTCGTTACTACCATCGGGGAGGAGGGTACAGGAGCCTGAAGACCCACACTCAGCAATTCAGGAACAGCTTCTTCCCCTCCGCCATCAGATTTCTGAACGGTCCATGAATCCATGAACACTACCTCGTTACTCCTCTTTTGCACTATTTATTTATTTTTGTAAGTTATGGTAATTTTTATGTCCTGCACTGTACTGCTGCCGCAAAACAACAAATGTCACGACATATGTCAGTAATAATAAACCTGATTCTCATCCTGACTCTGATTCCGAAGCAAGAGATAGAAGGATACAGTCCTAATCTGGGAAAATGGGGTTAATATGGATGGGCAAATATGTTGCCATGGATACAGTGGGCCAAAGAGTCCATTTCTATGGCTTTAAATGGTTCCTTTCTTCCCAGCTGAATCATAGACCCTCTAACGGTGAAGTCCTTTGGGGCATCTTGACATCGTGAAAACTCTTTAAGAAGAGGGACGGGGCGGCTGTAACCTTGGCGAGATGACAACATCAGAATATTGAAGCCACTGGTAGCTCAAGAGCTGCTGCCTCGCAAGAGGTTGTGTAGTGGAGGACTATATGTCCTGGAACATAGGAGATTGAGGGGTGGCCTGATAGAGGTATATAAGGTCATGAGGGGCATAGACAGGGTGAAAGCTCACAGTCTTTCTCCCAGGGAGGGGGGGTGCTAAAAACAAGAGGTCATAGGTTTAAGATCAGAGGCAAGAGATTTAAAAGAGACATCAGGGGCAGCTGCTTCACACAAAGGGTGGTGCATATTTGGAACGAGCTGCCAGAAGTAGCAGTTGAGGCAGGCACATTAGCAACGTTTAAAAGCCATCTATATAAATACATGGATAGGAGGGGTTTAGAGGGCTATGGGCCAAACGTGGGCAGACGAGCTCGCTGGGCAACACAGTCAGCATGGACGAGTTGGGCTGAAGGGCCTGTTTCCGTGCTGTATGACTCCGATGACTGCAGTGACCCGGCTTTGATCCCAGCACAGAGTAAGTCCCTCTGATCCGGCCCCGGAATTAGCAGTCAGTTCCCTGAAGCAAGATCCGACCATCTGTAATGTCCCTTGTGAAGTAACAGGCTTCGCTCCCCACCTAACTGTTAAACTTTCCATGCCACAGCAGGTCGGAATTTTATTTACCATGGATTAAATAAGCAAGGAACATAATTCCCAGCGGAGTCTCCTCGTCTCCCACGAGGAGCTGCTGCACTTGTTTCCCTTCCTTTTTCCCCCTGCGTCTCACCCCTGAGACGTTTGTATAGAAAAGAAAACAGATGTCCTGCCTGTCCCTGGGTCTGGGAGCCAAGAGTTCAGTGAGAATATTGGAAGTTTTTGTTTACGGGGTGGTCTCACTTCAAGCATAGGCCTACACAACCACACTACAGGGTCTGGTCTGTTGTCTGGAATTCCCCTATCTCTGATCATCCATGCCTGCTGAGATGATTTTCAAGGGCTTTGCCACGACCTTTTCCTGCTCCTTGCGTCAGGAACACAAGGAAATAGGAGCAGGGGGAGGTCCTCAAGCCTGCTCCGTCATCTAACACGATCGTGGCTGATCTACGCCGGCCCTTCTGTGCCAGTTCCCCAGAACCTTCAACTCCCCAATCTCTCAAGAAGGGAACCTAACCCCACTTTAAACACTTCCAATGGTCCAGTCTCCACAACTCTTTGAGGTAGAGAGTTCCAGAGGTTCACCACCCTGTGTTTAAGCCAGAAAGAGCGCAGAAAAGATTCACGGGGATGTTGCCGGGACTGGAGGGTTTGAGTATAACAAGGAGAGGTAGGATAGACTGGGACTGTTTTCTCCAGAGTGTAGGAGGCTGAAGGGTGACCTTATGGAGGTTTATAAATTCACGAGGGTTATAGATAGTGTTTTTCTCAGGGTAGGGGAGTCTAAAACTAGAGGGCGTGGGTTTAAGGTGAGAGGGGAAAGATTTAAAGGGGACCTGAGGGGTAGGTTTATCACACAGAGGGTGGTGGGTATGTGGAACAAGCTGCCAGAGGTACAGTACAGTACATGGATGGTACAGTACAGTACATGGATGGGAAAGGTTTAGAGGGATCTGGGCCAAATGCAGGCAAACGAGACTAGTTCAGTAAGACACCATGGTCAGCATGGACGAGTTGGTCCAAAGGGACTGTTTCCGTGCTGTATAACTCTATGAGTCTATGACTGGAGAAACAAAGGACTGCAGATACTGGAATCTAGATGAAAAACACCATGATGCTGGAGGAACTCAGCAGACCAGGCAGCATCCGTGGAGAAAAGCAGGCGGTCAATGTTTCGGGTCGGGACCTTTCTTCAGGACTGAAAAAATCTGTATGTGAGAAGAAATTTCTACAAACCTGTTGTAAATCACTAGTCCCCTCATCTTGTAACTATATCCCCTCATCTGAAACTCTCCCACTAGTGGAAACATCTCAGCATTTACATTGCCGTGCCTCCTTAGGATCTTATACAGTATGTTTCAATAAGATCTCCCCTCATTCTTCTAAACTCCTTGAATACAGACCAAAACTGTTTAGCCTCTCTTGATCGGACAATCCTCTTATTCCAAGCATTAGCCTGGTGAACCTTCTTTGGTCTGCCTCCTCTACTACTGTAACTTTCCTTAGGTCAAGCCACAAAAACTGTACACATTGGTGCGGCCTCACACACGCCCTGTATGATCTGTAAACAGGTTTTCCGAAGGGGCTCAGAGGGGTAGGAACAGATTGGAGAACAATGCAGTGGGTTTAAGTCCATCCTGACAGTGGAAGTCCGTTTAAGATGTGCAGGGCCAAATGTGGGACATGCCACCAACCTCTTGGCTGTGGGGTAAAGGTGAACTCAGAAGTGGCATGGACAGAGATGAAAGTACATAAGAATATAAGAAATAGGAGCAGGAGTCGGCCACCTGGCCCGTCGAGCCTGCTCCGCCATTCAATAAGATCATGGCTGATCCGGCCGTGGACTCAGCTCCACCTACCTGCCTTTTCCCCATACCCCTTAATTCCCCTACTGTGCAAAAATCTAACTGTGTCTTAAATATATTTAATGAGGTAGCCTCCACTGCTTCCCTGGGCAGAGACTTCCACAGATTCACTCCCCCCTGGGAAAAGCAGTTCCTCCTCATCTCCATCCTAAATCTACTTCCCAGAATCTTGAGGCTATGGCATAGAACATAGACCATAGAACAGTACAGCACAATGCAGGTCCTTCGGCCCACCATGTTGTGCCGACCTTTAAACCTCGCCTAAGACTATCTAACCCCTTCCTCCCACATATCCCTCTACTTTAAATTCCTCCATATGCCTATCCAGCAATCTCTTGAATTTGACCAATGTACCTGCCTCCACCACCACCCCAGGCAGCACATTCCATGCCCCAACCACTCTCTGCATAAAAAACCTTCCTCTGATATCTCCCTTGAACTTCCCACTCAATACTTTAAAGCCATGCCCACTTGTATTGATCCCCAGTTCTATTCTCACCTACCAGTGGAAGCAACCTTCCTGCCTCTATCTTATCTATCCCTTTCATAATTTTATATGTCTCTGTAAGATCCCCTCTCATTCTTCTGAATTCCAACGAGTATAGTCCCAGGCTACTCAATCTCTCCTCATAGGCTAACCACCTCATCTCCGGAATCAACCCGGTGAACCTCCTCTGCACCTCCTCCAAAGCCAGTAAGCTCTCTGCTCTGTGTGTTACTGTGGGGAATACATCTGACTTTCCCGGTGACTTCAGTTAGAAGTTGTCATCGTCTCACAGGGTCCCGGGTAAGGTTAAGAATGCCAGTGTGCGATGGGAGTGCACGGCACTTGGGGACACACATTTCCACGTGCCAGGTACCCTTTCCCATTAGCCACAGGTTTAAAATCTTTCACAAAAGATAAAAGGAAGTTTGAGGACAAACTCTTTCACTCAGGGTTTGGTTTTGATCTGGATCATTTACTGCCTGTCAGGTGATGGAAGCTAAATCAGCCCAGGTCTTCAGGAGGGAACTGGACAGGCAGCTGGTAGATCCACTGCCTCACAGCGCCAGAGACCCCGGTTCAATCCTGACCTCGGGCGCTGCCTGTGTGGAGTTTGCATGTTCCCTCTTTGTCCGCATAGGTTTCCTCCGGGTGCTCCGGTTTCCTTCCACATCCTAAAGGCATGTGGGTTGGTAGGCCTATTGGCCATTGGTAATTGCCCCTAGTGTTGGATGGGTCATGGGATCTTGGGAGGAGTTTGGGAGAATGTGGGGAGAATAAAATGGGATCAGTGTTGAACTAATGCAATTGGGTGCTTGATGGCTGGCACAGACTTGATGGGCTGAAGGGCCTGTTCCCCAGCTGTAGAACTCTGTGAGGCAGAAGAGGGAACAACATGTAGAGTGTGGGCAAAGGACGGAAAAGTGACATTGAAAGGATTGTTCTTCAGAGAGCCGGCAGAGCCTCGATGGGCTGACTGGCCTCCTTCAGTGATCTAACAATCCTCTGATGCTAAGACTGGATGGTTTAACATTGGGAACTTTGATTGAGTGTGAGAGTAACTACTTAGCGGAGCATTGCTGATGGCCCCAAACTCTCAGCCACCAAAGATCAAAAGGATCTTAGCTCTGAGGTCGATTGGCAAACAACGTATTTAGGGCCCGAGTCCAAGTGGCCAAATTACTGATGCTACTAGTGCTCACTTGCCCACAGGATCCTTCCCTGACTGAGTTGTCCCCTGCGGAGCAGGAGGTGGGTATCTGCTTCATGTTGCTACCCGCTTGGCAAGCTCACCAGGCAACCCTGATGATCGTGTTTACTTCCTGCAAAGCTAGTCCAAGTGGTGGAGATGCAGGAGACTGCAGGATGCTGGAATCTGGAGCAATACCCCAAAGGAACTCAGCAGGTCAGGCAGCATCTGTGGAGGGGAATGGACAGTCGGCATTTCGGGTTGAGACCCTTCATCTGGACTGAAAAATAGAGGGGAAATGGCCAAGATAAAGAGGTGGAGGGAAGGGGTGGAGTAAGAGCTGGTAGATTCGGGTCAAAGTCGAGTTTATTGTCATGTGCACAAGTACATGTGTGCACAGGTGCAATGAAAAACTTACTTGCAGCAGCATCACAGGCACATAGCATCAGATAAGCAGCATTCACAAGAAAAACATAAATTATACACAGTTTTTACAAGAAAGAACACAATTAGAACAAAAAAAAGTCCATTATAGTGCAAAGTGTTCAAACTGGTCATAGTGTTGCTATACTGAGGTAGTGATTAGATAAGATTTCTTTATTAGTCACATGTATATCGAAACACACAGTGAAATACATCTTTCTTGTGTAGAGTGTTCTGGGGACAGCCCGCAAGTGTCGCCACACTTCTGGCGCCAACATAGCATGCCCACAACTCCCTAACCGGTACGTCTTTGGAATGTGGGAGGAAACCGGAGCACCCAGAGGAAACCCACGCAGACACGGGGAGAACGTACAAACTCCTTCCAGACAGCGGCCAGAATTGAACCCGGGTCGCTGGCGCTGTAATAGCGTTACGTTAACCGCTACACCGCCGTGCCTGCCTAGGGTTGTGCCGGTTGGTTCAAGAACCGAATGGTTGAAGGGAAGTAGCCGTCCTTGAACCTGGTGGTGTGGAACTTCGGGCTTCTGTACCTCCTGCCCGATGGGAGGTGCGAGAAGATGGCACGGCCCGGATGGTGGGGATCTTTGATGATGGACGTTGCCTTCTTGAGGCAGCGCCTCCTGTAGATGGTGGGCAGGGAGGTGCCCGTGATGTATTGGGCTGAGAGTGAAATGTGTGGTAGGAGGATGGGAGGGGATGGGGGGAGAGTGGGAATGGTGTTAGGATCTGGGAGGTGATGGATGGAAGTGACAAAGGACTGAAGATGCTGGAATCTGTTAGGAAAGGAGCAGCACCTCATAATCCTCCTGGGCAGTCTCCGACCTGGCAGCGGGAGCATCGAATTCTCAAACTTCTGGGGACCGCTCCCCCTCCGTCCCTTTTCCCCTTTTTACCCTTTTCTCTCCCCTCCTGATCCACCTGGTCCCCATCACCCCGTCTCTTCCGCCTCCCCCGCCCTCTCCCGTCTGCCCATCACCCACAGACACGCCTCAATCCGGTTCCCGTCCCCACCTCCCTCCCTTTATTCCACGGTCCACCTTCTTCTCCTGTCAGGTCCCACCACCTCCAACCATCACCTCCCAGCCTCTGACACCATTCCCACTCTCCCCTCCTCCCTCACCTGCCTGTGCCCCCCCCCCCCCTCATCTGGATCCATCTATCGCCTGCCAGCTCTTGCTCCACACCTCCCTTCCTCACCTTTTTATACCGGCCATCTCCCCCCTTTCTTCCAGTCCAGACGAAGGGTCTCGACCCCAAATATGGACTGTCTATTTCCCTCCACAGATGCTGCCCGACCCGTTAAGTTCCTCAAGCCCCCTGTGTGTTGCTCCGAGTGGTGGAAATGAGTTTCCCCGAGCTTTTCCCTGGAAGTTTCAGTCTCATCCAAAGGGACACCTCTGCCTCCAGTGGTTAATTGAGATTTGGTTGCGGGGTCGATTGGTGAGCTCAGACCTGGCACAGCCAGAAACAGGAATAACCTCCCTCCTCTGTGTTGCCACGGTGAGTACACCTCACTGTTCCGGTGACTTGATTTAGAGGTTGTCACGGGCACATGGGGTAACGCAAGAAGCTGCAGGGAGTGGTGGACTCTGTCCGATACATTACGGGCATATCCCTCCCCACCATCGGCAGTATCTACAGGAGCCGCTGCCTCAAGAAGGCAACATCCATTATCAACGATCCCCACCATCCGGGCCGTGCCGTCTTCTCGCAGTTACCATTGGGCAGGAGGTACAGAAGCCTGAAGTCCCTCACCACCAGGTTCAGGAACAGCTACTTCCCTTCAACCATTCAGTTCTTGAACCAACCAGCACAACCCTAATCACTACCTCAGTATAGCAACACTGGGACCACTTTGCACTACAATGGACTTCGTTTTTTTTGTTCTAATTGTGTTCTTTCTAGTATTATTGTGAATAATTTATGTTTAATTTATGCTTTTCTTGTGAATGTTGTGTATCTGATGCTATGTGCCTGCGATGCTGCTGCAAGATTTTCATTGCACCTGTGCATGCGTATGGATATGACAATGAACTCGATTTTGACTTTGATTACCTGGTAAAGCTAAGTATTCTGGTGTGAGATGGTAGTGCATATGACACTCTTTACAATGCCACCTTTCTGGTTATTGCCATCAATGTCATTGATTGACGGGAAAGCATGAACAGGTTGGGTGTCCTTAAGGTTATGAGTTTAGTTGGGTATGTGTTGAGAAAATATTTCCCCGATAGTGGAGACCACAACTTGGGGTGAGAAATGTCACCAAGTACAAGGGCAGCACAATTCCTCACAGCTTCCACAGGCCAGAGTTCGATCCTGATTTCCAGTGTTGTCTGTGTGAAAGTTTGTGTCTTTCCTCTGAGACTGCATGGGTTTCCCTCAGGTGCTCCAGTTTCCTCCCACTGCCCAAAAAAATCAGCACAGAGACAGGCCCTTCAGCCCAACTCATCCATGCTGACCCAGATGCCCATGTAAGCTAGTCCCATTTGCCCATGTTTGACCCATATCCCTCTAAACCTTCCCCATCCATGTTGCTGCCCGAACGTGGTTTACATGTTATAACTGTACCTGCCTCAACCACTTCCTCTGGCAGCTCGTTCCACATACCCACCACCCTCTGTGTGAAGAAGCCGTCCCTTTAAATCTTTCCCCTCTCACCTTAACCCAATGTCCTCTAGATGCGCTGGTCGGTAGGATAATTGGCCGCTGTAAGTTGCCCCTAGTGTGTATGCATGAGTGGTGGAACCTGGGGCGAGTTGATGGGAATGTGGGCACACACACACACACACACACACACACACACACACACACACACACACACGTGCACATACACACAGAGACACCCTTACACAGACACACAAACAGACGCACAGAAACACCGTCACTCACACGCACACAAGTTCACATACACAAAAATGCACACATGCACATACACACAGAACAATGCATATACTGTCTCACACATACACTTAAACACATGCACACACACACAAATTCATATACTCCCTCTCCCTCACACACAAACACACACACACACACACACACACACACACACAAATAAAACCACACATATAATCACACATATTCTCCCTTGCATGCATTGAAGCACAAATACACACTCTCTCCCTCACACCATCACACACACACTCACTCAAAAACACACACATATACTCACACTCTCACATATGCTAACACACAGAGAGACACACACGTTCACAAACACACAGTCACACATATTTTCTGTAACACACACATACACTAATACATAAATACATTCACACACACACTCAATTCACAATATTCTGGTACATACACATGATCATACACAAAGTCACAGACATAATCAGACATAAACATGCATAAACACTGTCATACAAACACATGACATACACATATTTACACGCACACACAGAGTTACACATACAAACTTTCTCAGACACAAAGACAAAACACAAGAACACATGGGTGACTATTTCATTGGTTGGAGCAATTTTTCAATTATCGGGGGCCATCTGGAAAGAATTAATTAAAATAATTTACTATAAAACTTGGAAAGAGCCTCAAATAAAGCAAACACAAAGACAAAGCAAAGACAACAAATTAAGTAAGAGGAATTCCAGGGAAAGTAATTTGGATCGCAACCTTCCACATCGATGCTTGGATTTAAGTGCAGTGATATTTAGTGATGAGGTTGCCTCCATTTGCAGAAGAAAGAAATAATTTGTCACATTTTTGAGGTTGTAAGTAAATGGTAAATTTTAAGAAAGTGAGTAAAGGCATTTCAGAGTGTCTCTCAAAACGACAGCAAAAAATAGCAGCAGCAGAAAGAAGAGAGGTCACCAAAGGACCAAACACATTCAGGTTACCACAAAGCACCTGACAACCCCTGAAATACTTTGAAAGTGCAGTGACCATTATAAAGTAGGTAGTGACAGAATCCACACTGAGGACACGATCTCTGACAACAGTAATATATCAGTAAACATATAATTTTCTTAATTATTGAATAAATTAACATAATTAACAGAAATTAAACCCCTAACAGTATTGAGGTACAGAGGGATTTTGGGGTCCAAGTCCATAGCTCCCTGAAAGTGGCCACGCAAGTAGGTAGGGTGGGAAAGAAGGCATATGACATACTTGCCTTCATTGGTTGGGGCATTGAGTATAAGGGTCAGGAAGTCATGCTGCAGCTGTCTAAAACTCTGGTTAGGCCGCACTTGGAGTATTGCGTGCAGTTCTGGTCGCCCCATTACAGGAAGGATGTGGAGGCTTTGGAGAGGGTGCAGAAGAGGTTCACCAGGATGCTGCCCAGATTGGAGAGTATTAGCTATAAGGGGAGGTTGGACAAACCTGGGTTGTTTTCTCTGGAGCGGCGAAGGCTGAGGGGTGACCTGATAGCAGTTTATAAAATTATGAGAGGCAGAGATAGGGTAGGCAGTCGACGTGGAAATGTCAAATACTAGAAGGTATAATTTTAATGTGCCTGGAATGTGCTGCCAGGGAGGAGGTTGAAGCAGATGCAACAGCATGATTTAAGAGGCATTTAGACGGACACATAAACAAGCAGGGAACAGAGGGACGTAGACCAAGTGCACACAGATAGGATTCGTTAGATTGGCATCATGATCAGCACAGATATAGAATCAGCAGCCAGGGTTAGTGGTGGAGGCAGATACAAGAGTGGCATTGAAAAGGCTGTTAGACAGACACAAGAACATGCAGGGAATGGAGGGTAATGAATCATGTGCAGGCAAGAGGGATTTAGTTTAATTTGGCATTGTGCTCGGTGCAGACATTGTGGGTCACAGGGCCTGTTCCTGTGCTGTGCTGTTCCATGTTCTACGTTCTAATCATTTTAGGGGCTTCTGCTAAACTTTTATAACCCGTAACCATGAACTCTGTTTCATTCGTCCCACAAAGTCAAAGGTCTCACACAACAAGAGGGTGGTTCTTCAGTCTCCGAGACTCGAATGGGACTTAAACCCACAAACTTCTGCCCCTGGAGGGCAGCAACTAAGACACAGTCAACCCTTTCAAGACACAATGGATGATCTAGGGGTCTGTGGAGGCTTATGACAGGACGCAGCGTAGTTGGATGGGTGCCCATTACAGAAGTATCAAAAGCTAGAGGTTTAGGGTAAGGGGGAAGAGGTTTAGAGAAGATGAGGAACTTTTTCACCCAGGGGTGGTTTGGTAAATTGGTTTACTATTGTCACATGTACCGAGGTACAGTGAAAAACTTTGTTTTGCATGTCATCCATACAGATCATTTCATCACATCAGTACATTGAGGTAGTACAAGGGAAAACAATAACAGAATGCAGAATAACAGTTACAGAGAAAGTGCAGTGCAGGCAGACAATAAGGTGCAAGGCCATAACGACGTAGATTATAAGGTCAAGAGTCCATCTTATCATACTAGGGGATCATTCAATAGTCTTATAATAGCGGAATAGAAGCTGTCCTTGAGCCTGGTGGTACGTGCTTTCGAGCTTTTGTATCTTCTGCCCAATGGGAGGGGGGAGAAGAGAGAATGTCCGGGGTGGGTGGGGTCTTTGATTATGTTGGCTGCTTTACCGAGGCAGTGAGAAGTGTAGACAGAGTCCATGGAGGGGAGGCTGGTTTCCATGATGTGCTGGGCTGTGTCCGTAACTCTCTGCAGTTTCTTGCAGTCCTGGGCAAAGCAGTTGCCATACCAAGCCGTGATGCTTCCAGATAGGATGCTTTCTATGGTGCATCGTTAAAGATCGGTGAGGGTCAAAGGGGACATGCCGAATTTCTTTAGCATCCCGAGGAAGTAGAGGCGCTGGTGAGCTTTCTTGGCCATGGCGTCCTCGTGGTTCGACCAGGACAGGCTATTGGCAATGTTCACTCTTAGCAACTTGAATCTGGAAAGTACTGTCTGAGAGAGTGGTGGAAGCAAAAAACTTATAAAATTTTAAACGTATCTGGGTGATCACATGAATTACCAAGGCCCAGGAGGCAATAGGCTACTGCTGGAAAATGGGGTTAGTATAGATGGGTACTTAATGGTCAGCATGGACCAGTTGGGCTGAAGGGCCTGTTTCTGTGCTGTATGACTCCATGACTCTATGACACAGCAGTGGTAGAGTATGGGAGGACTGGAGGGAAGAGTGAAAAGCCTAGCTTTGTTGACATATCTCTCATCACGAGATCAGTAGGCTTTGAGCCTAAACACCGGTCCCCAGCAAACCTGAATTGCTAATCCAGCGTTGAGACCCGCTGAGCAACAAAGACTCAGTTGTTTGGCCGACAATACCACACGGCCATTTTGCCTTTTACAAGGTCAGAAACGATCTGCGCCTGTTGTTCCAAGAAGATGATGGCATTCCCTCTATTTGAACAGCTGAGCTGATTTGACATCACCCAATGGCCTTGCCAGAATATTTTGGAGAGCTCGACAGACTCAAACACATTGTTGTGAGACTGAACCCACTTAAGGACACCAGATTTTCCACACTAACTGGTGTTAATGGTACCACCTTGGCCTTTTATAACTGTTTGACCAATTTAAGGTCATTTTTACTTACGCCAGCTATCTAATTCCAGATTTTTTTTAAAAAAAGAACAAATTTGTACCTGACCCACAGGGATTTGAAGTCACAGTCTGAGTATATAAGGCCTTTAATTTACTGTTCAAGGGCAGAGGCATGAGATTTCTGCCTCAGTGTGTCAGAAAAAGCTTGCATTTATATAGCACCGTGTACAACTTCAGGGTTTTCCGGGTTCTCCACCTCAATAACATGCTTTTGACAATGTGGACAATGTGAACATTGTGAATGTTGCCGGGTCTTCAGGAATTGAGTTACAGGGAAAGATTGAACAGGTGAGGACTTGATTCCTTGGAGCGTAGAAGAATGAGGGGAGATTTGATAGAGGTTTACAAAATTATGAGGGGTATAGACAGAGTAAATGCGAGTAGGCTCTTTCCACCTAGACTAGGAGAGATAAGTACGAGAGGACATGGCTTAGGGTGAAAGGGGAAAGGTTTAGGGGGAACGTTTAGGGGAACTTCTTCACTCAGAGAGTGGTGGGAGTGTGGAACGAGCTGCCATCTGTCATGGTAAATGCGGGCTCACTCTTAAGCTTTAAGAATAAATTGGATAGATACATGGACGGGAGAGGTCTGGACGGTTATGGAATGGGTGCAGGTCAATGGGACTAGCGGAATAAAGTTTCGGCACAGACTAGAAGGGCCAAATGGCCTGTTTTCTGTGCTGTAGTGCTCTATGGTTTCATTGTGCCGATGGGAGAAACAATTTAGTCAGAATGGGCAGGGTAAAGTTCTGAATAATCATCACTGGATTCAACAATTTCAGATAACCAGCCTTTCCAGTTTATATCAGAAGTTAACAGCTCCAATGAAAAGTCATCAACCCGCAATATTAGCTTTGTTTCTCTCTCCACGGGTGCTGCCTGGATATTTCCAGCAATCTCTTTTATTTCAGATTTTCAGTATCTGCGGTGTTTTGTACCTCCCACCATTTCTCTTCTCCTTTCTCATTTATCTCCTTCTGGCTGCACCTCCTCCAGACAGAACCAGAAGCCTTCACCACCCAGTCTGATAATCAACAAGACCGTAAGTTTTATTTAGTCTCTCTTGGTCTCCACAGACACAGAGTCATTGACCCTATTCAGCATGGGAACAGGCCCTTCGGCCCAACTCAAGGTGACCCGACATGTCTTCCTGAGCTGGTCCCATTTGTCTGCGTTTGGCCCAAATCCCTCTAAACCTTTCCTGTCCATACCCCTTTCCAAACATGTTTTAGGTCTTGCAATTTTACCTGCCTCTACCACTTCCTCTGGCAGCTCGTTCCACATGGACGCTGCCTGGATTGGGGAGCATGCCTTATGAGAACAGGTTGAGTGAACTCGACCTTTTCTCCTTGGAGCGACGGAGGATGAGAGGTGACCTGATAGAGGTGTAGAAGATGATGAGAGGCATTGATCGTGTGGATAATCAGAGGCCTTTTCCCAGGGCTGAAATGGTTGCCACAAGAGGACACAGGTTTAAGGTGCTGGGGAGCAGGTACAGAGGAGATGTCAGGGGTAAGTTTTTTACTCCGAGAGTGGTGAGTGCGGGGAATGGGCTGCCGGCAACGGTGGTGGAGGCGGATACGATAGGGTCTTTTAAGAGACTTTTGGATAGGTACATGGAGCTTAGAAAAATAGAGGGCTATGGGTAAGCCTAGTAATTTCTAAGGTAGGGACATGTTCGGCACAACTTTGTGGGCCGAAGAGCCTGTATGTGCTGTAGGTTTTCTATGTTTCTATATACCCGCCGCCCTCTGTGTGAAAGAGTTGCCCCTCAGATCCCCTTTAAACCTTTCCCCTCTCTTCTTAAACCTGTGCCATCTAGTTTCCCTGTCAACCCCACACTGGAGGCTCCTCTGCAAGGTGAGAGGTAGGCAGAGGTGGGGGCAGATGATCCAACTCCAGGCGGTGTATTCATTCTGTAGTCCTGATTGGACAGGGGTGGCTAGTCATGTTTCTACTCTATAACAATACCCCAGGCACTCCTCCCATAGAAGGAACCCTAAAGACTCATCATGTGTATCTGTTATTTTCAGCCTTGCAAGTGAACCGTTACTAATACCTTTGTAAAGACATTACACAACTTGTCTCAAAGGTGAGAGTCCTCCTCACTACCCCTCAACAATGACACTTCAAAACTCTGCCCCCTTCCAGTGGCTGAGTGCTGGGGGCTTTATGCTCCAGTCGTCATAATTGAAACCAAAATGCGCCTTTAGCAGCAACGTGCGAAGAATGAAGGAGAAAAAGTGAAACCGAGGAAGGAGATTCAAAGATGAGACTGGCCATGAGGACACTGTTAGAATTCTATAACTCTCACATTTGCCGTGGAATGAAGCGATGGCTCTTTCAGTACAGGCAGTGGGCAGTGGGTCCCGGTGGGATTACTCACTTCCAACATTATTGGTCTCTCTTTCTCTCTCTTCCCATCTCTCTCTTTAACTTTCTCTCCCCTGCCTTATTGCTTTCTTTTTCTCTCATTCTTTCTTTCAATCATCTACTCGTTCACTTTTTCTTTTCTCAGTCATTTGGTCTTTTTCTTTGATTCTCTTTCTCCTTTCCTCTTTTGTGTTCTCCCTGTCTTTCTCTTTCTGTTATTTCCTTTATCGTTCTTTCATTTTCCCTCTCAATCGTTCACTCTCTTCCCTTTTTTCAGTCTCTCTTTCTCCTCTTTTTCATTCTCTGTCTGTCTCTCTCTCTCTGCCTCTGTCTCTATCTGTCTGTTTCTCTCTATTTCTCTTTCTTTGTCTCCCTCTCTGTCTCTGTCTCTCTCTGCCTGTCTGTCTATCTGTTTTTCTCTCTCTCTGTCTCTCTCTGTCTCTCAGTCTCTCTCTCTGCCTCTATCTCTCTCCCCCTCTGCCTGTCTCTCTCTCAGTCTCTCTTTCTCTCTCTCTCTCTCTGGCTCTTTCTCTCTCTCTGTTTCTCTCTCTCTGTTTCTCTCTCTCAGTCTCTCTTTCTCTCTCTCTCTGGCTCTCTCTCTCTCTCTCTGTTTCTCTCTCTCAGTCTCTCTCTCCCTCTCTCTCTCTCTCTGGCTCTCTCTCTCTCTCTCTGTTTCTCTCTCTCAGTCTCTCTTTCTCTCTCTCTCTCTCTCTCTGGCTCTCTCTCTCTCTCTGTTTCTCTCTCTCAGTCTCTCTTTCTCTCTCTCTCTCTCTCTCTGGTTCTCTCTCTCTCTCTCTGTTTCTCTCTCTCAGTCTCTCTTACTCTCTCTCTCTCTCTCTCTGGCTCTCTCTCTCTCTCCCATCTTTCTCTCCTTGCCTTTGTAACCAGGACCCCAGTCAGCAGCATTTGTTCAACAGCCCCTGTTGGGTCTTTCTCACCTTGTGTGGCCGTCATGAGTTTATGCTTTCTTTTAATAATCTGCGGTACATAACAAGGAACTCTGGCCTTTCCAGAGAGCTCCTGGCAACGAACCAGAGCCTAGTTTGCATTTCACATTTGTTTCAGAGCTAAAAACAGTGAGACATTGGAAGGATACACAAGCCCAATGAAGCCTGGAGTGTGTCTGGTTTGCTTAACCCTGTCACTCAGACCCAGGCCTCTGCTATTTTTATTGTACACCTGCACATCAAGAGAAATCACACTGTAGGAAGGATTTAAATTTTCCCTACACTCTGACATATTGGGTGCTCAAATAGGTTAGGGATAATGTTTCCACAAATTACTGACTGAAGCAGTGCTTGTGATAGTGGACGCATTCTTTTCAAAGGTTTGCTTTGACCAGAATGTCCTCTGTGGATTTAAAACTCATGCGTGATGGTCCACCTTTATAAACCTGGGTAAGCCACAGCTGGAGTACTGTGTGCAGTTCTGTTCACCCCACCATAGGAAGGATGTGATTGCTCTGGAAAGGCGATTGCAGAGGAGGTTGCCTGGATTGGAGTGTTTCAGTTAGGAGGAGAGGCTTGCTTTCTTTGAGGTGGAGGAGGCTGAGGGGGAAACTGATGGAGGTGCACAAAATTCTGAGCAACAATCTGCTGGAGGAACTCAGTGGGTCAAGCAACATTTGCCAGGGGGAAAGGAATTGTGGACTTTTCGGATCAAAACCCTGCATTATTCCTGATGCAAGGTTTCGACCTGAAACGTCGACAATTCCTTTCCCCCCCACAGATGCTGTTCGACCCGCTGAGTTCCTCCAGCAGATCTTCTGTTGCTCTAAAGATATATTTGTGATGTAGGGAGTGCAGCAAAAGCACGTCAACTTGTTCCCTGAAAGGAGGTTTGTTCTATTTGAGATTTGAACAAGCCAACTGGGCCTCTTCTGCTTAGAGTTTAGAGGTGGTCGCAATTCACCCAGAGTTACTCAGGGTAGGTCAAAGTGGTCATTACAATCACACAGCGCAGAAACAGGCCCTTCCGCCCAACTGGTCCATGCCGACCACAGCATCCTCCCTGCTAGTCCGAGTTCGGCCCATATCCCTCCAAGCCCCTCCCCTCCATGTACCTATCCAAATGCCTCTTAAAATGTTGCAATTGTACCCGCCTCAACCACTTCCTCTGACAGCTCGTTCCAGGTACTCACTACACTCTGTGGAAAGAAGTTAACTCTCAGGTCTCTTTTAAATCTCTCCCCTCTTATCTTGTATCTGCGCCCTCTAGTTACAGACTCCCCATCCCTGGGGGAAAGACTGTGGCCATCCACCTTATCCATACCCCTCATGATTTTACAAACCTCTTTGAGATCACCCATCATTCTCCTATGGTCCAAGGGATAAAAACCCAGCATGGCCGACCTCCCCCTATAACTCAGGCCCTCGAGTCCAGGCAGCATCCTTGTAAATGTGGTGATGTTTACCCTGGCTGGGGGTGTCCAGAATTGCAAGGCATGGTCTCATCATACAGGGTTGGCCATTCAAGACTCAAATGAGGAGAAACGCCTTTACCAAAAACGTGATGAATCTTTGGAATACTCTATCTGAGAGGGATGTGGAGGCTGTCATTGAGCATATTCAAGACAGGGAATGATAGAGCTTTAGACATTAAGGGAGTGTGCCAGCAAGTACAGTTGAGGTAAAACATCAGCCATGTCATTTATCTTTGGGAAAATGCTGGAGTCATGGATTCATAGATTCAGCCTCCCGCGCTCCAGGGAAAACAGTCCCAGCCTATCCAGCCTCTCCTTATAACTCAAAGCCCCCAGTCTCAGTAACATCCTCATAAGTCTCTTTTGAACCCTTTCCAGTTTAATGGTATCCTTCCTATAACAGGGTGATAGGAACTGTACGCAGTACACCAAATGTGGCCTCAGCAGTGCCTTGTACAGCTGTAACGTGATATCCCAACTCCTGTACTCAATATCCTAACCAATATCCTGAAATCTGTTATTACAGAGATATTAGCAGGACACTTAGAAAAGCATAAAATAATGAAGTGTAGCGGCCAGCTACACACTACAAAATGAAGACACAGAGTCGCTGGTTCAAAATCAGAAGTCGAATGAACGACAGGGGGGCGGTGCACCTTTAATATCCGAAAACTTCCGGTGCTACACTTCCCGCGCTGACGTCACGTGCAGGTCACCTGACCTTCCCGCGCGCGGGCTGTCTTAGCCCGACGACGGGGGAGAAGGAGGGCCCCGCACCATCTTGGATCAGGGCCTCTGACGACATTTGCGATGTCGGGAGCCGGTTCGATGCCGGTGCGGTGAGTGCTACAGAAGAAAAGTTAATGTGGTTTTATAAAATGGAAATCATTTTTGATAAATTTGCTAGCATTCTTTGAGGAACAGAGTGGGTAAGAGTGACCCAGCAGAGGTAATGTACTTGGATTTTTGGATTTCCAGAGAGCATTCAATAAAATGCCTGATAAAAATGTTACTGCTCAAGATAAGACCGCACAGGGTTGTGGGGTAATATATTGGCTTGAATTGCGGGGGGGGGGGGGGGGTGGGTGGCAGGGGGGGAGAGATGTGGTGGGGCTGATTAACTAACAGAAAAACAGAGAGTCAGATAAATGGGTCATTTTCAGATTGGCTGTCAGTAAATAGTGAGGTGCCACAGGGATCAGGGTACAATTGACATTAATGAATCCGATAAAAGGACTGAGCACACTGTAGCTGGGTCTGCTGATGATGTAAAGGCAGGAAGATTAGCAAGCTGTGAGGTCAGAAATAACCTGCAAAGTCAGAGTCTAGTTTATTGACATACGCACAAGTACATGTATGAAAAACTTACTTGCAGGCACATAGCATCAGATAAGCAGCATTCACAAGAAAAACATAAATTAAACATAAATTATACACAATTTTTACAAGAAAAAACACAACAAAGAAAACCAAAGTCCATTTTCGTGCAAAGTGATCAAAGTGGTCACAGTGTTGCTATACTGAGGTAGTGATTAGGGCTGTGCCGGTTGGTTCAAGAACCGAATGGTTGAAGGGAAGTAGCTGTTCTTGAACCTGGTGGTGTGGGGACTTCAGGCTTCTGTACCTCCTGCCCGATGGTAGCTGCGAGGAGATGGCATGGCCCAGATGGTGGGGATCTTTGATGATGGACGTTGCCTTCTTGAGGCAGCACCTCCTGTAGATACTCCCAATGGTGGGGAGGGATGTGCCCATGATATATTGGGCTGAGTCCACTACTCTATAAAACGATATAGAGTGATTTAGGGAGAGTGAACAAGGAGTTGCGAGTTGGAGTATAATTTGGGAAAATATGAGGCTATCCACTTTGGAATGAAGAATGAAAAAACAAAGTATTATTTAAATGAAGTGAGACTACAAAATGTTGCAGTACAGACACATCCAGGTCCCAGTCCCTGGAACACAAAAAGGTAGCAGGCAGAGAGAGCAAGTAAATGTGTAAAGGTTTTGCAGGATGCTTAACAGAGGGATCTTGGGGTCCAAGTCCATAGCTCCCGGAAAGTGGCCACGCAAGTAGATGAGGAGTTAAAGAAGGGGTATGACATGCTTGTCTTCATTGGTCAGGGCATTGAGTATAAGAGTCAGCAAGTCATCTTGCAGCTGTATAAAACTTTGGTTAGGCCGCACTTGGAGGATTATGTGCAGTTCTGGTCGCCCCCATTACAGGAAGGATGTGGATGCTTTGGAAAGGGTGCAGAACAGGTTTACCAGCATGCTGCCTGGATTAGAGGGTATGGGCTATAAGGAGAAGTTGGACAAACTTGACTGAGGGGAGAGCTGATAGAAGTTTTTAAAATTACAAGAGGCATAGATAGGGTAGACAGTCAGAATCTTTTTCCCCAAGGTAGAAATGTCAATTTCTAGAGGATATATGCTTCAGGTGAGAGGGGGAAAGTTTAAAGGAGATGTGTAGGGCAAGTTTTTTACACACAGAGTGGTGGGTGCCTGGAATGGGCTGCCAGGGGCGGTGATGGAGGCAGATATGATAGAGGTGTTTAAAAGGCTTTAGATAGACACATGAATATACAGGAAATGGAGGGGTATGGACCATATGCAGGCAGAAGGGATTTAGTTTAATTTGGCACAGTGTTCGGTGCAGACATCCTGGGCTAAAGGGCCTGTTCCTGTGCTGCACTGTTCGACGTTCTATCTTCCAATTAAGAAGGATAATGGAATGTTGACCCTTATTGAAAGGAGTATAACACGAGGGAAGTTTTGATGCCGTGTACAGTTTTGGCTTCCATATTTAAGGAATGGTATTCTTGCATTAAGGTAAGATAAGATATTTATTAGTCACATGTACATCGAAACACACAGTGAAATGCATCTTATTGCGTTACTGAGAATGTGCTGGGGGCAGCCCGCAAGTGTCGCCACTCTTCTGGCGCCAACATAGCGTGCCCACAGCTCCTAACCCATACGTCTTTTTTTTGGAGATGTGGGAGGAAACTGGAGCACCCAGAGGAAACCCACACAGACACGGGGAGAACATACAAGCTCCTTTCAGACAGTGGTGGGAATTGAACCCAGGTCGCTGGAGCTGTAATAGCGTTACACTAACCGCTACACTACCGTACATTCGAGGCAGCGCAGAGAGATTCACCGGGTTGGTTTCTGCTTCAGTCGTGGCAGAGATGGCGGATGCAGTGGTTGTGATTTTTCCAGAAAATCTCCTCTGATCCTGGAATATCCCAGGGGATTGAAAAAAAAATGAAACCGTGAAGCTCCTCTTAAAGACGGAGACAGAAAGCAGGAAACTGCAGGCCATCTGTCAAGGGGGATTGCTGGAATCCATCATTCAGGAAGTAATAGCAGTTCATTTAGAAAATCAAAATACAATCAAGTAGAGTCAACAGGGTTTTATGAAGGGGAAATGGACTTGACAAATTTATTGGCGTTCTTGGAGGATGTAACTAAGAGAACGTATAAAGGGAACCGGTAAACGTACAGCCTTTCCTCAGTTTATGAAGGTACGCATTCCTGGAAGTTGTCACATTAATGGAAAAGACTGGGTGATGTGCTTGTTGGTAGTTGGCGAACACGTATTCCCACACATGCAGAAGGTGCGCTCTTTGTTAAAGCTAAAAGTGGCTTCATAAATCAAAGGCGCATATCCCAGTAGTGTTACAGTGAAAATGGATAAGTTGAAGATTCATAAATTGAGGAATTACTGTAGTATACTTGAACTTTAGTAAGACCTTTGATGAGATCCTACAGTAAATGTTACTGCACAAAATAAGATCTGGCGCAGTTGGGGAAATATATTGCACAGGGACGTGTTTAACTATCAGAGTGTCAAGGTCAATGAGTCTTCAGGTTGGCAGGCTGTAACCTTTGGGATGACACAGAATGAGTGCTGGGGCCTCAACTATTTGCAATCTATATCTTCCGACCCTTCTGTCCCTAATGGATGCTCAGTTTTGCAGTAAAACAGACTACTAATCCAGCGAACGTAACCATTATGAATGAAAACCACGATGATGCTGGAGGAACTCAGCAGGCCAGGCAGCATCCGTGGAGGAAAGCAGGCGGTCAACGTTTCGGATCAGGACCCTTCTTCAGGACCGAAGATAGGAAAAGGGGGAAGCCCGATATATAGGAGGGAGAAACAGAGCAGTGATAGGTGGACAAAAGAGGGGAGGCGGGGGTGGGCACAGGGTGGTGATAGGGAGATGCAGGTAAGAGATAGTGATGGGCAGGTGCAGGGGAGGAGGGAAGGGCAGATCCACCCGGGGGATGGGTCAAAGGTAAGGAGAGAGAGGAAAAAAACGGAAAAGGGAAAAGAGAGAGAGGCTGGGAAAGAATAGAAGCATGGTGGGGGGGGGGTGGGGGTTACTTAAAGTGGGAGAATTCAATGTTCATGCCGTGAGGCTGCAAGGTTCCAAGATGGAGAATGAGGTGCTGTTCCTCCAGTCTGGCTTGGACTTGTTCCTGCAGTATAGATTGCAAATAGTTGAGGACCCAGCACTCATTCTGTGTCATCGCAAAGGTTACAGCCTGCCAAGCTGAAGACTCATTGACCTTGACACTCTGATAGTTAACCACTTAACCATTACCTCACTACCATTAACCAAATCCCTTAACCAAATAACTTCACACAAGCCTTATGTTACTTCTTATTACAAATGCCGTCAGTACAAACCACTATTGCAAACCACTTAAACTACGTGAACTTCAGATCCCCAGTTTGATCGATAGTTGTTGGGTATAAATGTTCCTCAGATAATCAATCTGTCTAATATACTTCCTGGAGTTGATTGACTTTATCAACTGTGGGAGTGCTGTAATGGTTAAGTTTGCTGGACTAGATACTCAGGAGACTTCTACTAATGGATTCCATATTTTCTTTCAACATAGAAGGAGGCGATTCAGCCCATTGAGTCCATGTCGGCTCACAGTGCAATCTTATTCCCGCACTAGTTTTCCCTGTAACTTATTCTCCCCACATTTGCCATCAACTCCCCCCAGATTATACCCCTCACCCACCCAATGGGGGGAATCTGCAGCGGCCAATTAACCCACCGACCCCGCACGTCTTTGGGATGTGGGAGGAAACCGGAGCACCTGGGGGGAAATTCACCGGGGCTCTCTCACCACGCGGTCACAGGGGAGAGCGTGCAAGCTCCGCACAGGCAGCACCGGATGTCAGGATTGAACCCGGCTCCCTGGAGCAGTGAGGCAGCGGCTCTACCAGCTGTGCCACTGTGCCGCCCCTGCCAGAGCCTCCGGTTCAAATCCTGCAGCAGAATTTAAATTTGAATTAATCGTCTAGAATTTTAAAAGTAAGAACAGCTGGTCTTAGTAATGGTGCCCATGAAGCACAACTGGATCATCAGTCCCTCAGGGTAAGAAATCTGGCATCCTTACACAGTCCGGCCTCTATGTGACTCCTGCCCCACCCATATGGTTGAGGATGAAATGGCCCACTCAGTTCCGAAACAAGAAACGCTGGACTTGTCAGCAAAACACATCCCGAGAAATGGATAAAAAGGCAAGAACCAGCTCCCTTTCCCTCTGCAGTACTGGGTCATAACCTCTGCTCTGTAACCTCACCGTAGACCGCGCTGAGTTCCTGATAAGTCACCTGCCCCACGTCCTTTCTGCTTATCTCCTTGCACAGGCCCAGACAGTTAGATTCCGATGTGAACAGTTTGTCTTGGCTGGAGAGTTTTATCAACCTTCTGTTCCCTTGTGAATTGTAAATTGTCCTTCAATTGTCATAACAGAGAGCCGAGGAGACAAAGAACTTGGTTCTCACAGACTTCCACAGCTGTCTTTTTTAGAGTTTTCCTTCTTGCTGTTTAACTCTTTGTGGATCAGGAGGATAACTCCACAGCATCAGTGACTTGTCACTGGGACAAGGAGAAAGTGAGGAGTCCCCAAGAGAATTACAGAGAGTGAACAAATGGTGCTGAGCTATAAAAGCAGTGTGCAACTTATCTCTCTCAGTCCTCTTGAACCGAACATCCTTTCCTGACGAATTCTTCCTGCCAAATTACTTCAAAGCTTCTTACACTCATGGCAATAATTTCCCGGGAAACGAAGGTCCCAGCAACTTTAAAAGTATAACAACTTTTAAAAAGACAGGTACATGGAGAGGAAAGGTTTGGAAGGTTGTGGGCCAAAAGTGAACCGATGGGACTAGCTTGGATGGGGCATCTCGGTCAGCATGGACCAGTTGGACTGAAGGGCCTGTTTCCAACTCTATGACTCTAAATGTTCTGCCAAGAATCATCAAGCATGAAGACAGGCCCTTCAGCCCACCAAGTCCGTGCCGACCATCAAGCACCCATTGACACTAATCCCATTTTATTCTCCTCACATTCTCATCAACTCCTCCCAGATTCTTCCCCTCACCCACAAACACTGGGGGCAATTTGCAGCAGCCAATTAACCTACCGACCCGAGGTGTGGGAGCAAACACACAGAGAGGATGTACACAAACTCCTCACAGACAGCACCTGAGGTCAGGATCGAACCCGGTTCTCTGGAGCTGTGAAGCAGCAGTGGCCCTACCCACTGTGCCACTGTGCTGCCCACAGGAAAAAGTGGATCGGACCGGAGTAGATCCAACAACCAACCAGTTCCCCTTTCGCCTTGGCCTGCCCCAGTGGTCGGTGGCAAGCTGCCAAAGGTCATCAACTCGGTGAAAGATGCCCTTTGGTCTGCCCGAAAATTGTTGGTCTCCCAGCACTGCGAGATGTCCGTAGGGGAATGCTGCCGGCTGGCACATTCCAGGCTGCAGGAGTACGTGCTGAGGGACGCACTGAAGTTGGGTGCAGCCAGCGCGAGGGCTCGGTGGGGAAAGACAACAGTTTAGGGTTCTTCTGCCACAGGAGAAGGAGGGGCGGGGTCAGGCGAGGAAGCCGCTCAAATGTTGTAAATATGGGATTGGGTATCACCCCAGGGAGCCACACGTGTGGCATCGGTGCTGTGTTTTTTATATATAAAAAGGTAACACTAAGAATTGAACTGTACACGAATGTAAAGGTTTGAACAGTTTTATTATTGTATATAGTTTCTTTTATTATGAATAAAGTTTATTTTGATTAAAAAAACCTGAGACAGAAGATGCTGCAGGAGGCCGTTAGGAATGGCCTTGACCTGTTCTGGGATCAGAGGCACGGATGTTGGGGGGACTACTCCGATCTAACCTGGAGTCTGCCAGCAAAGGCTGCAGCAGGAGGAGGGATGCTGGGTCCCTGAGGGGGCTGGTCAGTTTATAACCCATGGGGGTCGTCTGTTCCCAACACAACACCCCCTCACTGGTGCTCCGCTTCAATTACACCCTCCCACTTGTGGTGCCACTGCAGTCCGGCTACTGAGAACCTAGTACTGGTCTGGTTTATTATTACTCCCCCATTCCAAGACATACGGGTGAGGAAGTTGTGGGCATGCTACGTTGGCGGCAGAAGTGTGGCGACACTTGCGGGCTGTCCCCAGAACACTCCACGCAAAAGGTGCATTTCACTGTGTGTTTCGATGTACATGTGACTAATAAAGAAATCTTATTGTCACATGTACCGAGATACAGTGAGAAACGTCCGTTTTGCGGTCCATTCTGGCAGGTCTTGAAATACATAAGTACATCGCGGTAGTAAAAAGAAAACAGAATATAGTGTTGCAGTTACAGAGAAAGTGCAGTGCAGGCAGACAAATAAAGTGCAAGGGCCACGATGAAGTAGATTGACAGATCAAGAGTTCATCTTTTAGCATGTGAGGGGTCCATTCAAGAGCCTGATGACAGCAGGATAGAAGCTGTCCTTGATCCTGGTGGTACGTGCTCTCAGGCTTTTGTTTCTTCTACCCGATGGGGAGAAGAGGGAACGACCGGGGTGGGAGGGGTCCTTGATTATGTTGGCTGCTTTCCTGAGTACAGATGGAGTCCGTGGAGGGGAGGTTGGTTTGCGTGATGGACTGGGCTGTGTCCACGACTCTCCTCAATTTCTTGCGGTCATTGGCAGAGCAGAGGTAGAGACCAAAGTGGCTGTGGTCAGTTAGTTCTGTCTTATTCATTGTGCAGTAAGAACAAGAATTATTGTCCTGGCTTGACTAAAATTCACCTCTCTTGACATTTTCAACTGAATCTCTCCACCCTTCCACTATTAAGAAAACTTGTATGCAAAGAGCATTCCTAATGCTCTTTCTCTTGTCTGCCGTGGATCAAATGGGTGAAACTCAGAAGGTGCTGGGTTCAAACCCCCTCTTGTCTGAAATCCTTCATCACAAGAGTACGGCCCAGGGTAAGGGGTTCTGTGCGTGTTATAGATGCAGTCAAAAGTGACATATTTCTGTCCCTAATGTATTTTTGAAATACTTTTGCATGTAATACCGTGATTTATATGCACCATATAAATCCCTTGAAAAACGATGTTTATTGTAGTTACCCAACAACGACAAGAGTGATGGTTTGGAATATAATAGCAGATGGGAAATCAAGTTCAGGTCTTCGGAAACTCAGCTGGAATTCTGAATCCATGAGCATTCAGATCCTGGATCTATTTGGACGATTGGACTGGAGATCTTGTACTGTACTGAAGGGATGTTACACCTTATCCTTGGGACAAGATGTCAAACCAAGGCCTCGTCTGCTCTCCCGGACTTTTCCATGACATCATGACTCCGTGATGTGGTTCTGGTTCCAGGGATGTGCCAATAGCAGAAGACGTGGGGATGGAGCTGCTACTTCAGGAACATCTGGAGCCTGGAGATCAATCTCCGTCATGCCCCTGTTGCTACAGGGCTTTATCCCTTCTCTCAGAGAGTCACAGAGTCATACAGCACAGAAACAGGCCCTTCGGCCCAACTCTTCCTTACCGACCAGGATGCCCATCTGAGCCAGCCCCACTTGTCTGCATTTGGCCCATATCCCTCTAAACCCTTCCTATTCATGTACCTGTCCAAATGTCTTTTAACTGGTATTGTACCTACCTCAACCACTTCCTCTGGCAGCTCGTTCCATATATACACCAACCCCTACGTGAAGAAGTTCCCCCTCAGGTCCCTCTTAAACCTTTCCCCTCTCACTTTAAACCTATGCCCTCTAGTTCTTGATTCCCCAATCCTAGGAAAAAGACTGTGTGCATTCACCCTGTCTATGCCCCTTATGATTTTATACCCCTCTATAAGATCACCCCTCCGTCTCCTATTCTCCAAGGAATAAAGACCTAACCTGCCGAACCTCTCCCTTTAACTCAGGCCCTCAAGTCCTGGCAGCGTTCTTGCAAATCTTCTTTGCACTCTTTCCAGCCTGATGACGTCTTTACTACAACGGGGTGACCAAAACTGTGCACAATACTCCAGGTGCGACCACGCCAACATCTGGTACAACTGCAATATAACGTCTCAACTCCCATACTCAGTGCCCTGACTGATGAAGACCAGCGTGCCAAACACCTTCCTCACCACCCTGTCCACCTGTGTCGCCATTTTCAGGGAAACGTGTACTCCGAGGTCCCTCTGTTCTACAACACTCCCCAGGGTCCCGCTGTTCACTGTGCAAGTCCCACCCTGGTTTGACTTCCCAGAATGCAACACCTCGCATCTATGTGGATTGAACGCCATTAGCCACTCCTCGGCCCACTTACCAAGCTGATCAAGACCCCCCTGTAACCTTTGATGAAAGGTCTCGGCCCAAAACATCAACTGCTTATTTCCCTCCATAGATGCTGCCTGACCTGTTGAACAGTTCCATTATATGATAAGGTGGACTCCCGACCTCACAGTCTACCTTGTTATAACCTTGCACCTTATTGTCTGCCTGCAATGCACTTCCTCTGTAGCTGTGACACTTTACTCTGTGTTCTGATATTGTTTTTACCCTCTACTACCTCAAGGCACTGTGTGTATGAACAGTATGCAAGACAAGTCTTTCACTGTACCTCGGTACAAGTGACAATAATAGACCAAGTTACCAATTTACCTGCTGAATTCCTCCAGCACTTTTTATGTACTGCTCCAGATCCCAGCATCTGCAGAACTTATTGTGCTTCTGTAACCTTTGATAGCCTTCCTCACTGTAAATGTTACCACATATTTTAGTGTCATCTGCTGACCTACTGACCATGCCTTGTACATTTTTATCCAACTCATTGATATAAATGACAACCAACAATGGGCCCAGCACCGGTCCCTGGGGCACACCATTAGTCACAGGCCTCCAGACTGAAAAACAACCTTCCCACCCTCTGTGTCCCACCTCTCTGCCTCCCTACATTGAGGCCAGGCCCCAAGAACGTGGACGGTTCGGCAGGAAACAGCGGCTGAAGGTTACAGGGACAAGTATAGCATTGGTTGATCAGAACAGAAGATGACACCTCCTGTGTTGCTCAGAACATGAGAATGCCAGCCATGGAATGCAGTCCGTGTCCAGATTAGACCAAGGATCATGTGGGATTGCAAGGTGCACAATTAGCTGTGTCAGTCTGTGCCTTGTCATTAACCAACAGCAGCATCATGTACTGTTAGCTCAATGCTTATTTTAACTTGGAATATTCTTGGCTGAACTTAGTGAGTTCTTTATATGGCCCCAGTGTAAGGTATGTAATGTTCGTCGGTAGCACTCGGAGAATTGTACCGTGTGACCAAACTGCTGATTGTTATCTCTTGACCTCCGAAGTGCGCGGAAAGGCGCATTGGAAAGAGTTCCCAATGACTCACCATATCTCCTGCCTTGACATTCAATGGCTATTTGAGCATGGAAGGCATCATGCCTTAGGTTAGATCTGCTGGCTTTCAGCATGCTGGCCAATCGGATAACAGCATGCCAGCTGCACACTGGTGCAGCTAGTAGAGCAGTTGCCTCACAAATCAAGAATCCCAGGTTCAATCCTAGCCTCTGGTGCTGTCTGTTTGGAGTTTTAAAATTACGAAGGGTGTAAATAAGATAGATTGTCAGAGGGATTTTTTTCCCTAGGGCAGGCATGGTAGTGTAGCGGTTAGCATAATGCCATTACAGCGCCAGAGACCCGGGTTCAATTCCGGCCGCTGCCTGCAAGGAGTTTGTACGTTCTCCCCGTGTCTGCGTGGGTTTCCTCCGGGTGCTCCAGTTTCCTCCCACATTCCAAAGACGTATGGGTTAGGAAGTTGCAGGCATGCTATGCTGGCGCCGGAAGCGAGGCAACACTTGCGGGATGCCCCCCAGAACACTCTATGCAAAAGATGGATTTCACTGTGTGTTTCGATGTACATGTGACTGATAAAGAAACTTTATCTTTTATCTTAGAACTGGAGGGTACAGGTTTAAGGTGAGAGGGGATAAGAAGATGGCATCTATCACTAAGGAACCTCACCACCTGCGACATGCCCTCTTCTCATTATTATCATCGGGGAGGAGGTACAGGAGCCTGAAGACCCACACTGAGTGTTTCAGGAACAGCTTCTTCCCCTCCGCCATCAGATTCCTGAACGGTCTATGAACCCATGAACAGTACCTCCTTATTCTTCTTTTGACATATTGATTTATTTTGTCACTTATGGTAATTTTTATGTCTTGGACTGCACTGCTGCCACAAAACAACAAGGTTCATAACATATGTCAGTGATAATAAACCTGATTCTGATTCTGATTTAAAGGAGATCTGAGAGCAATTTTGTTCACACAGAGGGTGTGAATATCTGGAACGAGCTGCCAGCAGAGGTGGTGACGGCAGATACTACTACAACGTTTAAGAGGCATTTGGACAGGTACTTGGATAGGAAAGATGTTGTCAGGACTAGAGGGCCTGAGTTATAGGGAGAGGTTGGCCAAGCTGGGTCTTTTTTCCTTGGAATGTAGGAGAATGAGGGGTGACCTTACAGAAATGTTTAAAATTACGAGAGGCATAGATAAGGTGGATGGTAATGTTTAGTGCAGGGGAGTCCAAAACTAGAGGGCATAGATCTAGGGTGAGGGGGAAAAGATTTAAAAGGGACCTGAGGGGCAACTTCTTCACACAGAGGGTGGTGAGTATATGGAACGAGCTGCCAGAGGAAGTGTTTGAGGTCGATACAATAGTTTGTTTTAAGGAGCATTTTGATAGGTACATAGAGTGGAGGGGCTTAGAGGGATATGGGCCAAACACAGGAAATTGGGATGAGCTGGGTGGGCACCGTGGTCGGCATGGACTGGTTGGGCCGAAGGGCTCGTATCCGTGCTGTATTGCTCTGTGTATCTGTGAATCTAGAGGGATACAGGCCTAATGAGGACAAATGGGATTAGCGTAGACAGGCATCACGGTTGGCGTGGACGAGGTTGGACGAGAGGGCCCATTTTCCAGTTTGATTTTCCATTGGCTATTAGATTCAAAAGCAACACTCTTGTCATTTTTGGGTAACTGCTGATGACACTAAAGTTTGCAGGTGACACTAAAGTCGGGGGTGCCTTGACAGGGAAGATGATCGTCAGGGTTTACAGAGGGATCTTGATCAACTGGGTAAGTGGGCCAAGGAATGGCAAATGGAGTTTAATTTGGATAAGTGTGAAGTGTTGCATTTTGGGAAGATAAATGGGGGAAGGACTTTCACAGTGAACAGTAGGGCCCCGGGGAGTGTTGTAGAACAGAGGGACCTAGGGGTACAAGTACAAAGTTCCCTGAAAATGGTGTCGCAGGTAGATAGGGTGGTGAAGAAGGCTTTTGGTGTGCTGATCTTCATCAGTCAGGGCACTGAGTATGGAAGTCGGGATGGTATGTTGCAGTTGTACAAGACATTGCTGAGGCTGCTATTGGAATATTGTGTTCAGTTTTGGTCACCCTGCTTTAGGAAAGATGCCACTAAGCCGGAAAGAGCGCAGAGGAGATTTACAAGGATGTTGCCTGGACTCGAGGGACTGAGTTATGGAGAGCAGTTGAGCAGGTTGGGACTTTTCTCCCTGGAGCGTAGGAGAACGACCATGATCATATAGAAGGGTATAAAATTATGAGGGGCATAGATAGGGTGAATGCGGACAGTCTTTTTCCCAGGGTTGGGGAATCAAGAATTAGAGGGCAAGGTTTAAGGTGAGAGGGGAGAGATTTAATAGGAACCTGAGGGACAACTTTTTCACCCAGAGGGTCGTCAGTATATGGAACGAGCTGCCAGAGGAAGTGGTTGAGGCAGGTACATTAACAACATTTAAAAGGTACTTGGACAGGTACACAGATAGGAGAGGTTTAGAGGGATATGGGCCAAACATGGGCAAATGGGACTAGCTCAGATGGGAATCTAGGTCAACATGGACCAGATGGGCTGAAGGGCCTGTTTCCGTGCTGTGTGAATCTATGACTCTAATAAAGAGTCATAGATTCACACAGCACTTTCAAACAAGGACCACTTTCTATATCTCACGAACCACCTCTCAGTGTGCCAGGCAGCCCTTAACTGCCTGAGGAAAAGAGTGGGTGAAAATCACGAGCTCAGACCTCGCGTAAAGCTCATTCTCTGCCAGGCAGCAGTGATCCCTCCATGATTTGGAGACGCGGATTATCTAGAGCGGACACTTAAAGCGCAGGTGAGGTCCCACCACCAGCTGCAAACCCACTGGCAGGGCAATGAACCAGTGTCGGCATTAATGGCAGTGTCCACTTCATTAGCCAGTGTCCCCAGCACTGAGGTCCTGGTTACACTCAGCCAACTCCACCAGGTAGGTCACATCATTTCATGCCCAACACCAGAATCCTGAAATAGACACAAGTTTAAATAATAATTTGCTCTTTCATTCTTCATTCTAAAGTGGATAACCTCATATTTTTCCAAATTATACTCCATTTTATCCACTCTCCCTTAATCACTCTATATCCCTTTATAAAGTAGTGGAATCTGCCCAATACTTCACGGGCACATCCCTCCCCACCATCGTTAGTATCTATGGGAGGTAAGATAAGATAAGAAGGTATCTTTATTAGTCACATGTACATTGAAACACACGGTGAAATGCATCTTTTGCGTAGAGTTCTGGGGGCAGCCTGCAAGTTTCGCCTTCATTGCATGTCCACGTTCATAGCTTCTGGCACCAACACAGCATGCCCACAACAGCCTAACCTGTACGTCTTTGGAATGTGGGAGGAAACCGGAGTACTCGGAGGAAACCCATGTAGATACGGGGAGAACGTACAAACTCCTTACAGAGAGCGGCGGGAATTGAACCCAGGTCGCTGGCCTACCTCAAGAAGGCAACATCCATCATCAGAGATCCCCACCATCCGGGCCGTGCCATCTTCTCACAGCTACATCGGGCCGGAGGTACAGAAGCCTGAAGTCCCACACCACCAGGTTCAAGAACAGCTACTTCCCTTCAACCATTCGGTTCTTGAACCAACCGGCACAACCCTAATCACTACCTCAGTATAGCAGCACTTGACCACTTTGCACTAAAATGGACTTTTTTGTTTTTCTAATTGTGTCCTTTCTTGTAAAAATTGTGTATAATTTATGTTTAATTTTTATGTTTTTCTTGTGAATGCTGCTTATCTGATGCTCTGTGCCTGCGATGCTGCTGCAAGTAAGTTTTTCATTGCACCTGTGCACACATGACCTTGTGCAGATGACAATAAACTCCACTTTGACCTTGACCTTGACTCTATTCTGAGCTCCATTACAGCAGGTGACTGCCAGGTGGACAGAGGAAGAGATCAGAGATGTTCCTAAGGCCTCCTGGGATAGGGGATCCCAGGCCTCTGACTGCTCAAAATGCAGTATTTGGGATGGTGTTCCCTTCATTGGAAGCGCACAGTGCTTTATTGGACTTCCAAGCAGCAGAAGGAATGTGCCAAACTATGCATCTGCCTGCCCCGTCAAACATTTCCTTCCCCATGTGAGGCAGAATCTAGCCAGTTCCACACTGGACACTTCAGGACATGGAGAGGGTGTTTCCATCAGGAGGAGAGTCCAGGATCCGAGGACACAGCCTCAGAATAAAGGGAAGTCCCTTTAGAACTGAGATGAGGAGGAACTTCTTCAGTCAGAGGGCGGTGAATCTGTGGAATTCGTTGCCACAGAGGGCTGTGCAGGTCAAGTCATTGGGTGCATTTAAGGCAGAGATTGATAGGTTCTTGATCGGTAAGGGGGTGAAGGGTTACGGGGAGAAGGCAGGAGAATGGGGTTGAAAAAAAAATCAGCCATGATTGAATGGCGGAGCAGACTCAGTGGGCTGAATGGCCTAATTCTGCTCCTATATGTTATGGCCTTACAGTCTTCAGCCACCTCAGAAACCACAGAACAAGTGGAAACAACTATCTTCAATCCCAAGACATTGCCTGGAAGGAGATCCTTGCCTGGAAGAGTCTGCATTGTTGCTCTTAATCATTATTTCTTCTCTTATAGCCAGCTTGCTATCTATTCAGCCATCTGTCCATCATATTACCCAACTTTCGTCATCGGTAAACCATACTGAAGGTGTTATAAAAGTCCAAGAAATTGTGTCTGCGATATTGTTCTTTTAGCTTCTTCATTAATGGTAAAAGGGGTTGGTGAAGCATGATTTACCACTTTAGAATCCATACTTGCCATTATTCATTATGTACTTGGTTTTTGGATGCTCGTAGCGGTTAGGGTAACGCTATTACAGCGCCAGCGACCCGGGTTCAATTACCGCCGCTGTCTGTAAGGAGTTTGTACGTTCTCCCCGCACCTACATGGGTTTCCTCCGGGTGCTCCGGTTTCCTCCCACATTCCAAAGACGTACAGGTTAGGAAGTTGCAGGCATGCTATGTTGGCGCCAGAAGTGTGGCGACACTTGCGGGCTGCCCCCAGAACACTCAACGCAAAAAGATGTATTTCAGTGTATGTTTTGATGTACATGTGACTAATAAAGATATCTTATCTTTTATGACAGCCTTAAATAATTAATTCTATAATCGAAATATATAAAATGATGAGTCATAGATAGGGTAGAGAGTCTTTTTCCCAAGGTGGAAATGTCAAATACTAGAGGGCAAAGCTTTAAGTTGAGAGGGGGAAAGTTTGAAGGAGATTTACAAGACGCGTTGTTTTACACAGAGAGCGGCGGGTGCCTGGAATGTGCTGCCAGGGGTGGTGGTGGAAGCTAATACGATAACGATGTTTAAGAGGCATTTATCCAGGCACCTGAACAGGCAGGGAGTGGAGGGATATGGACCATGTGCAGGCAGATAAGATTAGTTTGGATTGGCATCATGGTCAGCACAGACACAGTGGGCCGAAGGGCCTGTTCTATGCTGTACTGTTCTATGTTCTAACTACAATAAACATAATTTTTCAAGGGAAGCAAGTCCACAGCTCCCTGCAAGTGGCAACACAAGTGGATAGGGTGGTTAAAAAAAAGGTGCACAGCATACTTCCCTTCGTTGGCTGAGGCATTGAGTATAAAAGTTGGGAAGTCATGAGACAGTTGTATAAAACTTTGGTTCAGCCACATTGATACCATGGATGGGTCACATTGCATCTATTTCTGGTTGCTGCAGTACAGGAAGGATGTGGAGGCTTTGGAGAGGGTGCAGAAGAGGGTCACCAAGTACCGCCTGGGTTAGAAGGTATTAGCTCCAAGGAAAGGTTCGACAGACTTGGACTATTTTTTCTGGAGCATCAGAGGCTGAGAGGTAACCTGATAGAAGTTTATAAAATTGTGAGAGGCATAGAGAGGATAAACAGTCAGAATCTTTTTCCCAGGGTGGAAATGTCAAATACATTTATTTGTATTTGATAGATTTAAAGTGAGAGGGGGAAAGTTAAAAAGATGTGCAGGGCAAGTTTCTTACACAGAGAGTAGTGGGTGCCTTGCAGGACACTGGGTGCCCTTGCTTCACCTCTGCAGTCAATGTGTGCTCGGGAAGATTATCACCATGTGTGAAAAAAGTTTTCAAATAATTTGGCAGCAGGGGAGCATCAGGAAGGGACGTTAGGTTCCAAGAGGACTGGGAGAGATAAACTGCATATTGCTTTTGCAGTTCAACACACAGGATAGCACCTCATCTTTAGACCATGCGACATAGGAGCAGAATTGGGCCATTCGGCCCATCGAGTCTGCACCGCCATTCAATCCTGGCCGATTTGTTTTTCAACCCCATTCTCCTGCCTTCTCCCCGTAACCCTTACCCCCCCCCCCCTTACCAATCAAAAACCTATCAATCTCTGACTTAAATACACCCAATGACTTGGCCTCCACCACCCTCCGTGGCAACGAATCCCACAGATTCACCACCATGAAGAAATTCCTCCTCATCTCCATCCTAAAGGGACATCCCTTTATTCTGAGGCTGTGCCCTTGGATCCCAGACTCTCCTACTGATGGAAACATCCTCTCCACATCCACTCTGTCCAAGCCTTTCAGTATTTAGTAGGTTTCAATGAGATACCCCCTCATCCTTCTTGTCTCCCTGGTACTGCTCCCAGCAGGTCCTCCTGTGCTCCTCTGAACCAGGGTTGATCCCTTGGCTCGACAGAGATGATAGACTGAGGGATACGCTGGACAATGAAGTCACGGATTGTGGTGGTGGACATATTTGCTGTCGATTTTCCATAGCGCTCAGTGGATGCCCAGTGGCTTTAGCTGCCCAGGTCTGTTCTGAATCTATAAAAATCAAGAAACTGCAGATTCGAACTGGTTTAATATTGTCACATGTACCGAGATACAGTGAAAAGCTTTTGTTTGCACCATCCAGACAGATCACGCCATACATAAGTACATCGAGGCAGTAAAAAGGAAAACAGAATGCAGAATAAAGTGTTATATTTACAGAGAAAGTGCAGTGCAGGCAGACAAATAAAGTGCAAGGGCCACGCCAGGGTAGATTGGGAGATCAAGAGTTCATCCTTTAGCGTATAAGAGGTCCGTTCAAGAGTCTGATAACAGTGAGACAGAAGCTGTCCTTGAGCCTGGTGGTACATGCTCTCAGGCTTTTGTATCTTCTGCCCGATGGTGGGGGGGGGGGGGGGTGGTGGTTGGAGAAGAGAGAATGTCCAGGGTGAGAGGGGTTCTTGATCATGCTGGCTGCTTTACCGAGGCAGCGAGAAGTGTAGACAGAGTCCATGGAGGGAAGGCTGGTTTCCGTGATGTGCTGAGCTGTGTCCACAACTCTCTGCAGTTTCTTGCATTCTCGGGCAGAGCAGTTGCCGTACCAAGCTGTGATGCATCGGGATAGGATGCTTTCTTCGGCGCATCTGTAAAAATTGGCGAGGGTCATCTGGGACATGCCGAATTTCTGAGGAAGTAGAGGCGCTGGTGTGCTTTCTTGGCCGTAGCGGCCACGTGGTTGGACCAGGACAGGCTGTTGGTGATATTTACACCCAGGAACTTGAAGCTCTCAACCCTCTCCACCTCAGCACCATGGATACAGACAGGGGCATGTACCCCGCCCCCTCTTCCTGAAGTCAATGCCCAGCTCCTTCGTTTTGCTAGCATTGACATTTGCAGTTCGACATCTGCAGCCGCTGAAAATCTGAAATAAAAAAGCGAAAATGCTGGAAACACTCAGCAGGTCAGACATCATCTGTGGGGAGAGGAACAGTGGCAGTGGCCCATCCATCGCTCTTTCACCTTCCCTGTAATCTCAAATGAGCTAGTTTTCTCTCTTACTCTTTGCTGATGAAAAGCCTTCGAGCCAAAACATTAACGTTAATTGTTCAACCATCACTTGCTATTTGTGGGATCTTGCTGTTCATAACCTGGCCACTCTGTGTTCTACAGGGCTGCAGTGGTACGATAGAGGATCCAATGAACTGTGGAGCACTGAATTTGTGAAAATTATAAAGAAAATGCAACATTATCTCTATCTGTCTCTCTCTCTTTTCTTGCTCTCACCCTCTGTCTTTCTCCTATTTTCTCACCCTCCCTTTTTCTTGTTTTATTCTCTTTCCATCTTCCTCTAACATTTACCGCTGGAGGAAAACCACAGCCATCCCACTTGGCACTGCAGGATCTTCCTTTGCAGCTCCCGTATCAATTGTCGCCTGGTTTTCAAAATGACCCTGCCCCTGAGTGGAAGAGTTTGCATTGCAGATAACTCCCCAGGGTCACATCCACCGCTCTGAAGGTCCTCTCTGTAAACGACAGCCCAGGATGCTTTACGGAGACCTGCAACAAATTCCATCTTAATCAGGATGATATCGAGCCTGATGCAAACAGGGATGGCGTCTGTAAATTAGACCTGAAATTGGGCAGTGAAATATGTGGAATGTCGAGACAGGGTCAGTGAAAACAGCAAACTCACTCCTAGCCGCAGAACAGGTAGCTAAGGTTACCGAGCTATATCCTGCAGGCAAAATCGTTTGCAGTATTTTGACGGCGAGTTCAATGTTTGTCCATAAGGAGGATTCGAAAGCCAAGATTGGAGGTCGTCCAATCTGTCTCTGCTCGACGAAATCCTGCTAAAGAGATCTGCCTTAAAGGTTTTCCATGACCTTGGTTAAAGCTGCAGAGAATGGCTTCCCACAGTTATTAGAGTCATACAGTCATACAGCAAGGAAACAGGCCTTTCGGCCCAACTCGTCCATGCCGACCAAGGTGTCCCATCCAAGCTAGTCCCATTTGCCAGCGTTTGGCCCGTATCCCTCTGAACCTTTCCTATCCGTGTTCCTGTCCAAATGTCTTTTAAAAGTCCTTATTGTACCTGCCTCAACCACTTCCTCTGGCAGCTCATCCCACATACACGCCACCCCTCAAGTTCCTATTAAATCTCTCCCCTCTCACCTATGCTTCCTAGTTCTTGATTCCTCAACCCTGGGAAAAAAAACTGTGTGCATTCACCCTATCTAAGCCCCTCATGGTTTTATACACCTCTGTAAGATCACCTCTCAGCCTCCTATGCTCTAAGGATTAAAGTCCCAACCTGTCCAACCTCTCCCCATAACTCAAGTCCTGGCAGCATCCTTGTAAATCTTTTCTGCGATGGATTACACCATTGGGTCCCTCGCCTCTGCTCCAACATTCCACAAGATCATGGCTGACTTTTCCCTGAACTAATCCCCTATCCTTTGGCTCCTTTAATATCCAAAGTTCTCCCTGGTCTTGAATGGGCTCATAACTGAGTCTCCGCGGCCTTCTAGGGTAAAGAATTTCAAAGGTTCACTCCGCTCTGCGTGAGGTGTCCAAAGCTAGAGGGCATAGGTTTAGGGTAATGGGGAAGAGGTTCAGAGGAGATCTGAAGAAGGATGTTTTCATCCAGAGGGAGTCTGGAACTGCCTGAGGGGCTGGCGGAGGCAGGTACTTGCACAACACTTATGAAGTATCTGGTCAAGCACTTGAGGAATAGAAGGCTACGGTCAAAGTGCTGGTGAACGGGTATAGATGGGTACTTGATAGTCAGCATGGATGTAATTGGCCGAAGGGCCTGTTTCTGTTTTTCTGTGACTTGATGACAAAGAAATTTCTCCCCATCTCGGTCCTGAACTGCTGACTCCTTACTGTGAGATGGTGACCCCAATCACTCTGACCTGAAATGTCGACAATTCCTTTCATCCTACAGATGCTGCTTGACCTGCTGAGTTCTTCCAGCAGATTGTTTGTTGCTCCAGACTCCAGCGTCTGCGGTCTCTTGTGACCCCAATCGTAGCTTAATTAACTTAATAATTTGTTGTTGGCAACCTTCCTCTCTGAGCTTGCTGATTCTTGCTCAGGTACAGAGAAGACAGAACTGAAGGCTGTTTCAGGAGCACTTAATGAATTCACGCACTCGCTCAGGGCTTCATCCTCCATAACAGAGAAAGAACTTTGACTTTAAGGATGGAGGGTAAAATGAGTTAATGTTGGGTCAAACTGTCCAAACCTCAGAACCCACTCCCCTGTGCATCTGAGTTGAACCCCCAGGAGTCTCACTCCCGCCACACACTGGTCTCAAGACGGCTCTGGTATGGATAAGACAATCTTTCACCCCCTCAGTTAGAGCATTATAAAGGTTGGCAAGTCACGTTGCAGCTGTATAAAGCTTAGGTTAGGCCACATTTGGAGTATCGTGTGCAGTCCCCATTACAGGAAGGATGCAGAGGCTTTGGAGAGGGTGCAGAAGAGGTTCACCAGGATACTGCCTGGATTGGAGAGTATTGGCTATAAGGAGAGGTTGGACAAACTTGGACTATTTTCTTTGGAGTGACGGAGGCTGAGGGACGACCTGATAGAAGTCTATAAAATTATGAGAGGCTTAGATAGGGTAGATAGTCAGAGTCCTTTTCCCAGGATGGAAATGTCAAATACTGGAGGGTGTGAATTTAAGGTGAGAGGGGGAAAGTTTAAAGGAGATTTATCTTTCTCACACAGAGAGTGGTGGGTGCCCGGAACACACTGTCAGGGGAAGTGGTAGAAGCAGATCCGATACCAGTGTTTAAGCAGCATTTAGACAGGCAGGGGATTGGTATTGGTATTGGTTTATTATTGTCACTTGTACCAACATACAGTGAAAAACTTGTCTTGCATACCGATCTTCAGGTCAATTCATTACACAGTGCAGTTATATTACATGATGAGGGTCCTTAGTGATGAATACCACCTGCTTGAGGCACCGCCTCTTGAAGATGTCCTCGATGGCGGGGAGGGTTGTGCCCGTGATGGAGCTGGCTGAGTCTACAACCCTCCGCAGCCTCCTGCGATCCTGTGCATTGGAGCCTCCATACCAGGCTGTGACGCAACCAGTCAGACTGCTCTCCACCGCACATCTATAGAAATTTTTAAGGACATTCCCATCAACTCCCCCCAAGATTCTACCTGTCACCTACAATTTTCAGTGGCCAGTTATCCTACCAACCCACAATGTGATAGGAAAGCAGAAGACACTCATTGTGGTCAATGGAAGAAGGTGCAAACTCCACGCAGACAGTACCCAAGGTCAGGATCGAACCCAGGTCACTGGGACTGTGAGGCAGAGGCTCTGCAAGCTGCAGCCTTGTGGTGCTCCATAACAGCGTTTCAAGAACACACCTTTTCCTTTTGAATGCTCCTATCATGGTTCCCCCTATAGCAGTCTCAACTGTGGCTCAGTGGGTGACCTGGGAGTCAGAAACCGGTCGGTTTAGAATAAAATGGTGACCTGGTAACCCCACTACCTGGACTAACAATCGACAGACCGAGCTCAAAACCCCTCACAGAAGCTGCAGAATTTTAATTCAGTTAATAATCTGGAATTAGAACACAGAACATAGAACAGTACAGCACAGGAACAGGCCCTTCGGCCCACAATGTTGTGCTGAACTAATTAAGCTAATGACGCCAAATTAAACTAATCCCTTCTGCCTACATATGGTCCATGTCCCTTCATTGTCTGCATACTCATGCGCCTCTGTTGTATCTGCCTCCACCACCACCCCTGGCAGTGCATTCCAGGCACCCACCCACCCTCTGTGTAAAAAAACTTGCCCCACACATCTCCTTTGAACTTACCCCTTCTCACCTTAAATGCGTGACCTCTAGTATTAGAAATTTCGACCCTGGGAAAAAGATACCGGCTGTCTACTCTATCTATGCCTCTCATAATTTTATAAACTGAATTGTAAAGAAAGGGTAGTCAGTCTTGATAATGACTGCCGCAAGATTACTAGATTGCTAGAGTAACCATTCAGTTCATTAGTGTCCTTGAGGGGAGGACTTCTGACATCATTGCCTACATGTGACCAGACCAAAGTGGGTGACTGAAGCAGCTCAGCAAGCTGCTCTGTTTGGGGTGTTCAGGGATGGGTGGTTAATGCTGGTCTCACCACATCTCCGAGAACGAATAGAATCTTTTTAAAAGGTCCCTCTCCAGTGTGTGACTCGGTGGGTAATTCTCTCAGCTCTGGGTCAGAAAGACGCGGGTTCAAATCTCCCCACCAACCTAAGCTTTGGGGCACAGCAGTTAGAGCTGCTGCCTCACAGCCCTAGATACCCAAGTTCGATCCTGACCTTGGGTGCTGTCTGGGTGGAGTCATAGAATAATGAACCATGGAAACAGGCCGAACTCATCCTTGCCGACCTAAGCCAGTCCTATTTGCTTGTGTTTTTTTTTAAATTGGTAAATTGGTTTATTATTGTCACATGTACTGAGGTACAGTGAAAAGCTTTTTGCATGCCATCCATACAGATCATTTCATTACAACAGTGCATTGAGGTAGTACAAGGGAAAATAATACCAGAATGCAGAATAAAGTGTAACAGTTACAGAGAAAGTGCAGTGCAGGCACCTTATGCCCACATTGCTCTGAACGTTTGCTGTCCAAGTGTCTTTTAAATATTCTCATTGTTATCTGCTTCCTGTGGCAGCTCATATATGCACCACCCTCTGCATGAAGAATTTGCCCCTTGGGACCCTTTGAAATTTTTCCCCTCTCACCTGAAACTTATGCCCTTGAATTCTTGATGCCCTTGAAAGGTCCCCTTTTCCCAAGGAAAAAGACTGTGTGCATCCACCTTATCCATGCACCTTTGACCGCGTAGGCTTTTCCCAGGCAGTCCGGTTTCCTCCCACATCTCAAAGGCGTACAGGTCAGTAGGTTAATTGGCCCCCGTAACTTGCCCTTAGTGTGTAGGTGAGAAAGAGGAGACCTGGGGGGAGTTGATGGTGATATGAGAGGGGAAAGGAGGGAATAGTGCAGCATGAATATGAATGAGTTGTTGATGGTCGACGTGGCCTATTTCTGTGCTGTATTACTTGAGGAGTCCAATGGGACTGCGTGTAGGAGATTCCATTTTTAAGCTCTCAGGGTTAAACTGAGGCCCTGTCTGCTCTCTCAGCTGAGTTCATGTTGGTTGTCTGGACAATATTTATACACATAAAATTTCTGATTGGGCTGTTACTTGAGTGCAGTTCTGGTCGCCCCATTACAGGAAGGATGTGGGGGCTTTGGAGAGGGTGCAGAAGAGGTTCACCAGGATGCTGCCTGGATTAGAGGGCAAGTGCTAAAGGGGAGGTTGGACGAACTGGGGTTGTTTTCTCTGGACGGTCGGAGGCTGAGGGGAGACCTGATAAGAGGCTTACAAAATTACGAGAGGCATAGATAGGGTAGACAGTCCAAATCTTTTTCCCAGGGTGGAAATGACAAATACCACAGGGCCTGCATTTAAGATGAGAGGGGGTGTTCAAAGGGGATGTGGGTGGGGCAAGTTTTTTACACAGAGAGTGGGTGGGTGCCCGGAACGGGCTGCCAGGGGTGGTGGTGGAGGAAGATACGATAGAGGAGTTTAAGAGGCTGTTAGACAGACACTCGATCTACCTTGTTGTGAACTTGCAACATATTGCACTGCACTTTCTCTGTAGCTGTGACACTTTACTCTGTACTGTTATTGTTTTTACCTGTACTACCTCAATGTAACTGCACTGTGTAATGAATTGACCTGTACGATCGGTTTGCAAGACAAGTTTTTCACTGTACCTCTAAACCACTACCAATACATGAATATGAAGGGATGGAGGGATATGGACCATGTGCAGGCAGAAGAGATTTAATTTAATTCGGCATCATGTTTGGCACAGACATTGTGGGCCGAAGGGCCTGTTCGTGTGCTGTACTTTTCCATGTTTGATGTTCTATCAATCAACAATTCTGACAAAAGAACATATGAACTGCCCATGATCGCACTGCTGCTTGTTGGATCCTGCAGTGTACACACTATCTGCCATGTTTGCAATGGGTACGTCGGTAACTGCACTAAATTACCTCACTGGTTGTAAAGTGCTCATGGACTGTGAATACATCCAGGAAAGGGCTGGAGATCGACAAATGCCCACCAAGTGCACTTTCAACAATGCCTGGCTGTCAGAAACAAGGTGGGAGCTGGAGGGAGACGGGGTAAGGTTATCAGGGACAGGGTTATCGGGATGCTCTGAAAACATTATCAGCCCCCTCTGCTGACAGCATGACCAAGCCTGATAACCCGGTGACTGGCTGATAATTAGATGAAGCCAGCTTCGCTTTCTGGCGCTGGGGGAAGTATGGAGCCATGTGGGAGGCAGGGGCGATCATAATCAGAGAGTCCTAGAGAGATACAACTCAGAAACAGGCCCTTCGGCCCACTGAGTCCGTGCCGACCATCAACCATAGAACCAGAACATAGAACAGTACGGCACAGAACCAGAACCATAGAACCAGAACATAGAACAGTACAACACAGGAACAGGCCCTTCGGCCCACCGAACACGACGTTGAATTGAACTAAATCCCTGCACATGATCCATATCCCTCAATTCCCTGCATGTTCATGTGTCTGTCTAACAGCCTCTTAAACGCCTCTATCGTATCTGCTTCCACCACCACCCCTGGCAGCCCATTAGAGGCACCCACCGCGCTCTGTGTAAAAATCTTGCCCCACACATCCCCTTTAAACTTTCCCCCTCTCACCTTAGTATTTGTTGCATGTCCTGTAGTATTTGACTAATCCTACATTATTCCCATTTTGAATTCTCCCCACCTTCCCATCAGTTCTACACAGATTCTCCCCCTCACCTACACACCAGGGGTAGTTTACAGCGGCCAATTATCCTCCCAACCTGCACGTCTCCAGGATGCAAGATAAAATCGGAGCACCTGGGGGGGGGAAACCCAAGCGGAGGACACTCAAGCTCCACACAGACAGCGGCGGAGGTCAGGATCGAACCCGGGTCTCCAGCTCAGTGAGGCAGCTGCTCTACCCGCTGCACCACTTCGACCTGCTAGTGCAAAATGGGCAGCAGCAACCCCGCTCTTTTGCAGCCCCACTCTTTCTTTCCATTGGGTCAGGCAGGTGAGGCTCATCTTAGAGTCACAGAGTAGTACAGCACTGAAACAGGCCCTTCGGCCCAACTCTTCCATACCGGCCAAGGTGCCCACCTACGCCGGTCCGCAGTTGCCTGCATTTGACGCATATCCCGCTAAACCTTTCCAATCCGTGTACCTGTCCAAGCGCCTTTTAAACGTTGTTAATGGCAGCTCCTTCCATATACCCACCACACTCTGCACGAAGAGGTTGCCCCTTGGGTCCCTTGTAAATCTTTCCCCTCTCACCTTAAACCTATGCCTTCTAGATTTTGGTTCCCTTTCCCTGGGAAAAAGACTGTGTGCATCCTCACAGAATAGTAGAGTCGGAATTACTCCCCCCTCAGGCTTCAGGCAGCCAGGACTCGGGCTCAGTGGCGGACTCTTTGACCGTGCAGGGAAGAGGTGCAAGTTCCTCTGCTGTCCTATCCACTGAGCTCCTGGTCCATGGCAGGTTGTTGGTGAGTGGTGAGAGAGGGGTTGGGGAAGGGGGAGGGAGGGTGGTAATGGGGTGGGAGGAACAGGCAGGCCCCGGCTCTTGTGCCTGGCCAAGCTGGGCACAGAACCAAGCTGAACGCACCCCTCTGGTATGGGGTGGGGGTGGGAAGATGGAGGGTGGTGGTGGATGGGATTAGTATACGATAAGCGTAACTGAGTATTCGATAGTCAGTGCTGACTTGTTGCCTGTCTCCGTGCTCTGTGACCATGGACTTGCCTACAAGGACATTAGTAAGGGCTTTGACAAGATCCTGCTTAGAAGGCTGGACCATGAAGGTTGGAGCCATCAGGATCCAGCGAAGGCATCAAAAACTGGCTTGGCCTCAGGAGGCTGGGGGTGGAGCTGGAGGGACGCTTTTCCAATTGGAAGTCTGTGGCCAGTGGTGTACCGCAAGGAACAGGGTTGTTTGTGATGTATATCAAGGACTTGGATGTGAATGTCAGATGGATGATTCGTATTAAGGAGAGTATGGATAGACTGGGTTTGTTTTCCCTCAAGTGAAGTAAGCCAAGGGGTGACCTGATAGAGGTATATAAAGTTATGGGACATAGATCAAGTAGATAGTTGGTAAGTTTTTCCCATGGATGGGGTATTTAAGATAAGTGGGCTTAGGTTTAAGGTGAGAGGAAGGAGATTAAGAGGCAATCAGAGGGGAATGTTTTTCCACAGAGGGAGTGGGTTTATAGAGTCATAGAGTCATAGAGCAATACAACATGGATACAGGCCCTTCGGCCCAACCAGTCCATGCCGACCATGGTGTCCACCCAGCTAGTCCCAATTTCCTGCATTGGGCGCATATCCCTCCAAGCCCCACCCCTCCATGTACCCATCCAAATGGTTCTTAAATGATACTATTGTGCCTGCCTCAGCCACTTCCTCTGGAAGCCCGTTCCATATACTCACCACCCTCTGCGTGAAAAAGTTGCCCCTCAGGTCCGTTTTAAATCTCTCCCTAAACCTATGCCCCCAAGTTTTGGACTCTCCTACCCTGGGGAGAAAACTGTTACAGTCCACCTTATCGATGCCTCTCATCATTTTAAACACTTCTATTAGCTTGCCCCTCACTCTCCTACGTTCCAAGGAATAAAGTACTAGCCTGGCCAACCTCTCCCTATAATTCAGGCCCTCTGGTCCTGGCAACATTCTCGCAAATATTTTCTGCACTCTTTCGAGTTTAACCACGTCTTTTCTATAACAGGGCGACCAAAACTGTACACAGTACTCCAAGTGCGGCCACACCAACGACTTATACAACTGCAACATAATGTCCCAACTCCTATGCTCAATGCCCTGACTGATGAAGGCTACCTGTAAAAATGAAACCAACAAGCAATGAGGCTTGCCTTTTTGAAGGTTCCTGCTCACACTCTCACTCCCAACTCCTGTAAAAATGATGCAGGAAATCTGGAATGAGGTGGTGGTGAAATCAGACACAATTATAGGTGATGCCCCTGCGTTACAAGGGGTTTGTGTTCCCAGAAAATCATCAGTTTCGCAATTTTCCATAAAACGAAACAGATCCTGGGAAACCTGGCTGTGTGGATTCAGAGTTGGCTCGCCCATAGAAGACAGAGGGTGGTGGTAGATGGAGTGTATTCTGCCTGGAGGTCGGTGACCAATGTTGTTCCGCAGGGATCTGTTCTGGGACCCCTGTTCTTTGTGATTTTTATAAATGACTTGGATGAGGATGTGGAAGGGTGGGTTAGTAAGTTTGCAGATGACTTGAAGGTTGGTGGTGTTGTGGATAGTGTAGAAGGTTGCTGTATGTTACAACAGGACATTGATAGGATGCAGATCTGGGCTGTGAAGTGGCAGATGGAGTTCAACCTGGAAAAGCGTGAAGTGATACACATTGGAAGATCAAATTTGAAGGCAGAATACAAGGTTAGTGGCTGGACTCTTAGCAGTGTGGAGGAACAGAGGGATCTTGGGGTCCACGTCCATAGGTCCCTCAAGGTTGCCACACAGGTTGATGGGGTTGTTAAGAAGGCGTATGGAGTGTTGGCCTTTATTAGTCGGGGTATTGAGTTCAAGAGCCACGAGGTAATGTTGCAGCTCTATAAAACTCTGGTTAAGTTACACTTGGAGTATTGTGTTCAGTTCTGGTCACCTCATTATAGGAAGGATGTGGAAGCTTTAGAGAGGGTGCAGAGGAGATTTACCAGGATGCTGCCTGGATTGGAGGGCATGGCTTATGAGGATAGGTTGAGTGAGCTGGGGCTTTTCTCTTTGGAGCGAAGGAGGATGAGAGGTGATTTGATAGAGGTGTACAAGATGATAAGAGGCATAGATCGAGTGGACAGTCAGAGACTTTTTCCCAGGGCGAAAATGGCTAACACAAGGGGGCATAATTTTAAGGCGATTGGAGGAAGGTATAAGGGGGATGTCAGAGGTAAGCTTTTTACAGCAGAGGTTGTGGGGGAAGATACATTAGGGACATTTAAGAGACTCTTAGATAGACAAATGAATAATAGAGAAATGTGGAAGAGTTAGATAGATCTCAGAGCTGGATAAAATGTCAGCACAACTTCCTGGGCCGAAGGGCCTGTACTGTGCTGTAATATTCTATGTTCTTTGAAACTGCACTGTTTGCTTATGCATCAAGAAATGCAAGTTATAAAAGAAAAGGTTGACAGATAAATTCCTTGAGAGTGGATTTTTATTCTGTATCTCAGGGTTTCTGATTGTGACTTGTGAATTCTGTAAGGAAAAATTTCCATTACACAAACTGCTGCCACACGGGAGTCGCCTGTACTACATTTAAGAGACATTGAGACAGACACAGAAGCAGGCAAGGCATAGAAAGATACAGTCCTAATGCAGGCAAGTGGGATTAGTGTAGGTGGGCAAAAAGGTCGGCATAGACATGGTGGGCCGAAGGGCCTGTTCCTGCGCTGTACAACTCTATGACTTTAAAAGGGACACCAGAGGCAGCTTCTTCATGCAAAGGGTGGTGCGTATTTGGAACGAGCTGCCAGAAATAGTGGTTGAGGCAGGCACATTAGCAACGTTTTGAAGCCATCTAGATAAGTACATGGATAGGAGGGGTTCAGAGGGCTGTGGGCTAAACGCGGGCAGATGGGACTAGCTCGCTGAGCAACACGGTCGGCATGGACGAGTTGGGCTGAAAGACCAGTTTCCGTGCTGTGTGACTCTTTGAGCTGAATGCAGGGAGGATGTTTCCCTGGACTGAGGAGATTAAAACTGGGGGTCACCGTTTCAAACCAGCAGGTATTCAGGACGGAGATGAGGGGACATTTATTCAACCAGAGCCAGAGTGCTGCATTGAGTTATACAGCACAGAAACAGGCCCTTCGGCCCAACCCATCCATCCCGGCCAAGGTGCCTTCCCAACCTCGTCCCATTTGCCTGCATATGGCCGATACCCCTCTAAACCAGATACCTGCCTATATGTCTTCTAAGCATTGTAGTTGTACCGGTCTCCAACACTTACTTCCTCTGGCAGCTCGAATTTAGAGTGAATTTATGGAATTCTCTTCCCTGGAGAGCTACCTCAGTCGCTGAGTTGATTTAAAGCAGAGATCAGTGTATTTCTGGATTGTGAAGGGCTAAGGAGAGTCAGCAGTAAGGTATTGCTGAAGTAGAAGTTTTTCCTGAATGGGGTATCAGGTCTAACAGGGCAAATGGCCAACTCCTGCTCCTATTTCTTACTCCGTTATGTTCTTACCACCAGCAAATTCCCCTCCCAGTCACACAGCACCCTGACCTGGAAATCTATCACCAGTCCCTTATTATCACTGGGCCTCAATCCTCCCCAGCAGCACCACGGGAGCGCCTTCACCAGACGGACTGCAATAGTTCAAGGAGATGTCTTACTCCCACTTTCTCATGCACGGGCAGGCACGGCAGTGTAGCGGTTAGCGTAACGCTACTACAGCGCCAGTGACCCGGGTTCAATTCCGGCCGCTGTCCGTAAGGAGTTTGTACGTTCTCCCCATGTGTCTGCATGAGTTTTGGGTGCTCCGGTTTCCTCCCACATTCCAAAGACGTACAGGTTAGGAAGTTGTGGTCATGCTATGTTGGTGCCGGAAGCATGGCGACACTTGCGGGCTGCCCCCAGAAAACTCTACGCAAGAGATGCATTTCACTGTGTGTTTCGATGTACACGTGACTAATAAAGATATCTTATCTTATCACAGGCAATTAGGATTGAGCAATAATTGCTGGTCTTGCCAGCGACACCATACTCCAAAATATTAAAAAAATCTTAAACATTTTTTTAAAAATGTATTTAAAAAATTGCCATCCTTACCCAGTCGAGCTGATGGATGACTTCACACCAACGGCAATGTGTTTGGTCCTTAGCTGCTCCCACCCTGGACATTATCTCTTCTACCCCCCCCCACCCACCCCCACTAGACAGAAGATACAAAAGCCTGAAAGCACATACCACCAGGCTCAAGGACAGCTTCTATCCCGTTGTTATCAGACCCTTGAATGGATCTCTCATACGCTAAAAGATGAATTGATGTCCCAACCTTCCTCATCGTGGCCCTTGCACCTTACTGTCTGCCTGCACTGCACTTTCTCTGTAACTGTAACACTATGTTCTGCATTCTGTCTTCCTTCTCGCTACTTCAACGTACTTATGTATGGAACGATCTGTCTGGGTGGAGCACAAACGAAAGTTTCTCACCATATCTCGGTACACGTGACAATAATAAACCAATTACCAATTCCAAGTTCATGGACTATTAGAGATGGACAATAAATCCCAGCAGCAGCCACATCCCGTGAGTAGATAATTTGCGGATCAGCACAGTTCACAGTTCCGTAAGTATGGCCTTTGCTTGGAAATTGGTCATGAACGTTTTGCCAGGCTGCTGAGAGTGAACCTGCAGAAGTTTGGGGTCGGTTAGGATCACTGCTACAAGGGAAGGTCCCAGCCCCGTGGCCAAACTGTCCCAGAACCACCAACATTCAGCCTGCTACAGGCAAGGTGTTATTAAACTGGAAAAAGTGCAGAAAAGATTTACAAGGGTGTTGCTGGGAATCATAGGGAGAGGTTGGATGGGTTAGAACCTTTTTTCTTGGAGCATAGGAGACCGAGAGGTGATCTTATGGAGACATATAGGCCCTTCAGCCCAACTCGTCCATGCCGACTGTGTTGCCCAGCGAGCTAGTCCCATCTGCCCGTGTTTGGCCCATAGCCCTCTAAATCTAGCCTATCCATGTATAAAACCATGAGGGTCATAGATAGGGTGAATGCACTCAGACTTTTTCCCAGGGTTGGGGAGTCAAGAACTAGAGGGTATAGGTTTACGGTGAGAGGGGAGAGATTTAATAGCAACTTGAGGGGCAACTTTTTGACACAGACGGTGGTCTGTATGTGGAATGAGCTGCCAGAGGAAGTGGTTGAGGCAGATTCAATAACAACTTTTAATAGACAGTTGGACAGGTACATACATAGGAAAGGTTTAGAAAGTTAAAGGGGCAAACGCGGGCAAATGGGACCAGCTTGGATGGGGCATCTTGGTCAGCATGAACCAGTTGGGCTGAAGGGCCTTTTTCTATGCTGTATGACTCTATGTCTCTCTGACATTGACAATACAGAGCAATAACAGTACGTTGAGGGACTGGAGGACATTTTATGTTTTAGTTAATTCGTTGACCAGGTTGAATCCCCAGAGTTGGGGCCGTTGCTTTCCCTCAATCTGATTGATTGACCTACAACTGGGTGTGCAGGCCGGGTAACTTCTAAATTTGCAGATGACGCGTAACTTGGCAGTACTTCAGTTGCAAGGATGATAGTGATAGACTGCAGCAGGGTGTAAGATGGGCAGGCAGGCGGCAGATGAAGTTTAGTGAGGAGAACCGCAAAGTGGGGCATCTTAGTAGGAAGAATGGGATCTAGTGGAGAATAAGAAGGGTGTAGTTCTGCAAGGGGAGGAGGAGCAGAGGGAGCTTGGGGTATGGATGCACAAATCACTGAAAGAGGCAGCTCAGGTTGAGAAAGAGATTAATCGGGCAGACACAATTCTGGGCTTTGATAAAGAGGCATGGGGTGTAAAAGCAGCGAGATTCTGCTGAACTTTTCCAATCACTGTTCCACCCTCAACTGCAGTATTGTGTTCATTTCTGACCATCACATTATAGGAAGGATTAGGGAGGATCAAGAAAAGATTTACAGGAGTGGTTGCTGGGGTAAGGGACTATGGTTGATTAAGGAGGCTGAAACTGCTTTTTTTGGACAAGGGGAGATATGACAGAAATGTACAAGATGATGAGGGGTCTGTCTAGTGGGAGGCTTTTCCCACTGGTGGAGGGGTCGAGGGTTAGAAGTCACAGGTATAAAATAAAATGAAGTTAATAGTGAGAAGGGGAAGAGCTTTCTTTGGGCAGTGTGTGGTTGGAATCAGGGACGTCTGCCTGCAGGTGTGGTGGAGGCAGTTTCCGTTGTGGCCTTTGAGAGGGAATTGGATAAATAAAGGGTGGAGAAAAATTTGTGGAGAGAGAGCCAGAGGATGAAAATAGAGACTGCCATTGGTAGAGAGCCAGTACAGAGACAATGAGCCAAATGGCCTCCTATGCTGTAACCATTCTATGATGATCCTGGATGACAAATGAAGTAACTTCGTTTTAATCTGTATTCATTGTTAGACAGGAATTGACATGGTAAAGCATGATCGTTCTGGCTGGAGAGAGCTGATTGTCAGCACTTTAACTGGTGATACTAATGTGTGGCCTCACTTGCAGGCTACACACACACACACACACACACACACACACACACACACACACACACACACACTTACACACACACACACTTACACTCACACACACACACACTCACACACACTATCACACATACATAGACACACACACATGCGCACACACACTCCCCCCTCACATACACATATACACATACTCACTTTCTCTCTCACACACACACTCTCACACTCACACACACTCAAGCACACGCGCACACTCTCACACATGCACACACTCTCACACACACACACTCACATACACACACATCCAAACACATACACTCTCTCACACACACACGCACACTCTCACACACACACACACTCTCACGTACACACACTCTCTCACACACACACTCTCTCTCACACACAAGCACACATTCTTTCACACACACTCTCACATACACACACACATCCAAACACACACACTCTCTCACACACACACACACACACTCTCTCACGTACACACACACTCTCACACACACATATTCACACACACCCTCTCATACACTCTCACACACACATCCAAACACACACACTCTCTCACACACACACACACTGACGCAAGAATGTACACACACATACAAATGCATCGAGCTTTGTCCCCATCTAAGATCCCAAACGTCTCTGAGATAAAATGTCTCTGTGGGACAGTTTCTGGCAGACATCCCCAAGCAGACTTGTTCCTGGATGGTTGCCGCGGCGAAGAGCAGGTCTCGGGGAAGCACGTCCCCAGCCCCATTCACTCTGCCTGACTTGTATCTGCTGCTCTATGAGGTAATGTTTGCTGCTGGATTCCTATTCTCCCCAGAAAGAATAGTGAGCGAGGGAGAAGGGACGGTGCCTGAATGAGCGCAGACTGCAGGAAGGCAGGGGGGAGGAAGAGGGGTGGTGTGGGGGTATGCACAAGCAAGGGCCAGATGTCACCCCCCACCTTTATGTAAGAGACACCTTTTGTACAGAGGGACGTGGAGTATAACTGTTTGATTAACAAATTAACAATCGCCCTTCTTACCCAGTTGGGATTAGCTTCCCGCCAAAAAGATCCTTGACCTATGGTCTAGCCAAACAAGACGACAGGCGATTTGTTCTTGAACCAACTGGAAGCTTCAGTACAAAGGCGCCGTTATATGCATCCCATCATTACTTTTTTCCAACAAACCAGTGTGTCGGCCAACGCTTGCAACAATTCCTTCACCCTTTCTGGGGTCTTTCACAATTCTGCCACTCGCTTGTTGGAAAACAGTTGTTCATGTCGACATATCTCCTGTAGAGTTTGAACATTCTCCCCCTTCCGGCTGTTCCAGTTTCCCCCGACAACACCAAAGACGTGCAGGTTGTCAGGTTAATTGGTCGCTCCAAGCAATTGCCCCTGGTGTGTAGGTGAGGGGTAGAATCCAGAGGAGTTGTGAAGAGAATAAAATGGGGTAACAAACAATCTGCTAGAGGAACTCGGCAGGCTGAGCAGCATCTGTGGGGGAGGGGGCGGGGGGGGGAGGAATTGGCGACGTTTCGGGTCGAAGCCCTGCACCAGGACCCAAAACATCGACAGTTCCTTTCTCCTTCCCCCAAAGATGCTGGTTGACCCGCTGAGTTCCTCCAGCAGTTTATATGTTGCTCCAGATTCCAGCATCTGCAGTCTCCTGTGTCTCCGAGAATAAAATTGGATTAGTGTAAAATGGGTGCCTGATGTTTGGTGCAGACTCGGTGGCCTGAAAGGCCTGCTTTCTTGCTGCATGACTCAATGACTATAATTCCAAGCCTTGAAATCCCAAAACTACTTTGCACCTCGTATCACACTCTCCCTCCCACCACACTTCACTCACCCCACTGCATTTAGACATTCAAATTCAGCTCCATTTGAATCGACATTTTCTTTCCAAAGCTTCCAAGCCAGATGATGAGGAGGGAAAGTGCAACTTGACGAGAGCTGGGAGCTAGGCAGGAGGTGAACCAGAAGCAGTGGCTGTTTCTACCCAGCCAAACCTGCCCCCAAGTGGGATGCCCATGCACCAACTCAACATTGACAACTTCCATTGGTGTAGCATGTGCGGCACAGCGGCGCAGATGGTAGGGCCGCTGCCTCACAGTGCCGGGGACACTGGTTCGATTCTGACCTCCGACACTGTCTGCGTGGAGTTTGCACGTTCTCCTCGTGACGGCGTGGGTTTCCACCCGGGTTCTTGGGTGCATTCGTTTGCCACTGTAAATTGCCCGGTAGTGTGTGGATCAGTGTTAGAATCACAGGGTAGCTGGAGAACGTGGAGAAAGCTTAGCAGGTTGCCAAAGGATACAGCGGGATATAGCTCAGCTGCAGATATAGGCAGAGAAATGGACGATGGAGTTTAATCCGGACAAATGTGAGGCATTGCACTTTGGGAGATCAAATGTACAGGGACAGCACACAGTTAATGGCAGGTCCCTTAACAGTGTTGATGTACAGAGGGATCTTGGGTTCCAAGTCCATAGCTCCCTGAAAGAGGCTGCAGAGGTTGATCGGGTGGTAAAGAAGGCATGTGGCATGCTTGCGTTTATTAGTTGAGACACTGAGTTCAAGAGTCAGGACGTTATGTTGCAGCTTTATAAAACTCTGGTTGGGCCACATCTGGAGAATTACATTCAATTCTGGTCTCCCCTTTACAGGATGTGGAGGCTTTGGAGAGGGTGTAGAAGAGGTTCACCAGGATGCTGCCTGGGTTAGAAGGCAGGTACTATAAGGAGAGGTTAGACAAACTTGGGTTGTTTTCTCTGGAGCGGCGGAGGCTGAGGGGAGACCCGATAGAGGTTTATAAGATTATGAAAAGCATAGATAGAGTAGACAACTGATATCTTTCTCCCAGGGTTGAAATATCTAACACTAGAGGGCATGCATTTAAGGTGAGAGGGGGTAGGTTCAAAGGAGATGTGTGGGGCAGAGGGTGGTGGGTGCGTGGAATGTGCTGCCAGGGGTGGTGGTGGAGGCAGATACGATAGGGGCGCTTAAGATAGGCACATGACTGTGCAGAAAATGGAGGGATATGGTCCATGTGCAGGCAGAAGGGATTAGGTGTCGTTAGCTTAATTTGTTCAGCACAGACATTGTGGGCTGAAGGGCCTGTTCCCGTGCTGTACTGTTCGATGTTCAATGTTCGATGTTCTAGGGCAACAACCAATTTACCATCATCTGGGAGAAACAATAAAGAAAGCCACCAGAACACCAAGTCAGCTTATGGTCGGAGTCTGTCAGCGAGTCCTCATATGGAGGGGATTCTCGCTGACCACACCAACAGAGTCCAGACGATGCACTGAGGTACCACCCATGCCCGCAAACACAACTGCCACCCTGTGGACAAGCACAACTACCACAGGCAACCTTATCACCTGTACAATCGGAGTTACAACAGCCCAAGGCTACAGGTGGGAACGTCGAGGCTAAAAGAAGATAACAGACAGCAATGCACAAAAGAGGGATGGCATAACAAAATAAAGCAGAAATATGGATACTCCTACTGTATCTGTTGTACTGGGGCAGTACAGGGTAATCAAACTGTATCAATTATACTGAGAGGTACAGGATGCCCAAACTGTTCTAATTCAGTCGAGGGGTACAGGGTGATCAAACTGTATCTGTAATAGCGGAGGGGTACAGGGTATTCCTACTGTTGTAAAACGGCAGAGGGGTACCCAATAGTGGCAGGCACGGTAGTGTAGCAGTTAGCGTAACGCTATTACAGCGCCAGAGACTCGGGTTCAATTCCGGCCACTGCCTGTAAGGAGTTTGTACGTTCTCCCCGTGTCTGCACGGGTTTCCTCCGGGTGCTCCGGTTTCCTCCCACGTTCCAAAGACGTACGGGTTAGGAAGTTGTGATCGTGCTACGTTGGCGCCGGAAGCGTGGCGACACTTGCGGGCTGCCCCCCAGAACACACTACGCAAAAGATGCATTTCACTGTGTGTTTCAATGTACATGTGACGAATAAAGAAATCTAAAATTATCTATCAATACTCAACACACAAAGCACTGGAGGAACTCAGCGGGTCAGGCAACATCTGTGGAGGGAAATGGACAGTCAATGTTTCGGGTCGAGACCCTTCATCTGGACTGGAAGAGGGGAGATAGCCGGTATATGAGAGGAAACAGATGAGAGAGGGGAGAGTGGGAATGGTGTCAGACATTGGGAGGTAACAAAGGGCAAAAGATGATGGAACCTGACAGGAGAGGAAGGTGGACCGTGGAATAAAGGGAGGGAGGTGGGGAGGAGAACTGGCGCGAGGTGTGTGTGTGGGTGATGGGCAGACGGGAGAGGGCAGGGGAGGGGATCGAGACGGGGTGATGGGGACCGGGTGGATCAGGAGAGGGGAGCAAAGGACAAAGGGACGGAGGGGGAGCGGTCACCGGAAGTTTGAGAATTCGATGCTCACTCCGCCAAGTTGGAGACTGCCCAGGAGGGAAATGGTCCTCTAATGTCCTCTAATGGCCGTGGACAGACACGTTGTTGTAGGACTGGGAAGTGGATTTAAAACGGATGGCCACCAGGAGATGCTGGCTGGGGAAGCAGACACCAAATCTGCACCCAGTCTCGCTGATGTAGAGGGGGCTGCAATGGTATCGGTATTGGTATTGGTTTATTATTGTCACTTGTACCGAGGTACAGTGAAAAACTTGTCTTGCAAACCTATCGTACAGGTCAATTCATTACACAGTGCAGGTACATTGGGTTAGTACAGAGTGCATTGAGGTAGTACAGGTAAAAACAATAACAGTACAGAGTAAAGTGTCACAGCTACGGAGAAAGTGCAGTGCAATCAGGTGCAAGGTCACAACAAGGTGGATCGTGAGGTCATAGTCCATCTCATCGTATAAGGGAACCGTTCAATAGTCTTATCCCAGTGGGGTAGAAGCTGTCCTTAAAGTCTGGTGGTACGTGCCCTCAGGCTCCTGTATCTTCTACCTGATGGAAGAGGAGAGAAGAGAGGATGTCCTGGGTGGGTGGGCTCTTTGATTATGCTGGCTGCTTCACCAAGACAACGAGAGGTAAAAGCAGAGTCCAAGGAGGGGAGGCTGGTGTCCGTGATGCGCTGGGCTGTGTCCACAACTCTCTTCAGTTTCTTGCGGTCCTGGGCAGAGCAGTTGCCGTACCAAGCCGTGATGCATCCAGATAGGATGTTTTCTATGGTACATCGATAAAAGTTGGTGAGTGTCAAAGGGGACAAACTGAATTTCTTTAGCCTCCTGAGGAAGTAGAGGCGCTGGTGAGCTTTCTTGGCTGTGGCGTCTAAGTGATTTGAGCAGGGCAGGCTGTTGGTGATGTTCACTCCCAGGAGCTTGAAGCTCTCAACCCTCTCGACCTCAGCACCGTTGATGTAGACAGGTGCATGTACACCACCCTTTTTCCTGAAGTCAATGACCGGCTCTTTTGTTTTGTTGACATTGAGGGAAAGGTTGTTGTCATGACACCATGTCACAAAGCTCCCTATCTCCTTCCTGTACCCTGACTCATCATTGTTTGAGATAAGGCCTACAACGGTGGTATCATCTGCAAACTTGTAGATGGAGTTAGAGCAGAATCTGGCCACACAGTCATGAGTGTATAGGGAGTAGAGTAGAGGGCTGAGTCCAACATCGGCAGTCTCTTGTGTACCCTCTGCTCAATTGTGCTGCTGTTTGCAGCAAGTGCTCTAATCCGCTGGGATAGTGATCTGTGTTTGTTCCTTGTTGCCCATCATGTTGACAGGTGATTTATTGGTGGGCTCTATTGCACAGAGTGCATGCCCTCAGTGTAAGACACCATGTCACCTCTTTACACCTTTTAATAAGGGTCTATTAACACATTCTCAAGCTTCTGTCTCCTGGCAAGTGTGATTGATGGAGCAACCTGGGGGATCAAAGCTTAAAGGTCATCTGTAGACCTCGGCTGTGTACCGCCCAAAAATTAGCCCGTGCTACCTGATCATCCCGCAGCACAGCTCGAGCGCGCTTGAAGAAAGCAGTCTGGGATTTTCCTTGTTACCCAATGTGTCGTTTGTCTGGATGAAGAACCACTCTCTCCGCCATTCCAAACATCTTTTCCCAATCTTCCTGCCTTTCACCAGACCTGCCCATGCCAAGCTGCAGCCCGGAGAAGATTTGGTGCTCCTCTGGGACTATCCCAGGACTGGCGATGAATCTCGGGGATACAGCCACAGGAAATGGTGTGCACTCCCCTCCCCTCTGCCTCCAGAGTCTGGCATCCCAGAGTGTGCAGCACCCACACTGTGCGGCATCCCCAACAGAGTGACACCCCCACAGTGTGACACCCTCACACAGTGTGACACCCCATTGTGTGACACCCTCACAGCGTGACACCCCTTCAGTGTGACACCCTCACAGTGTGACACCCCCACAAGTGTGACACCCTCACAGCGTGACACCCCTTCAGTGTGACATCCTCACAGAGTGACACCCACATAGCATGACACCCCCACAGTGTGACACCCCACACAGTGAAACACCCCATTGTGCAACACACCCACAGAGTGACACCCACAAAGCATGACACCCACAACTGTGTGACACCCCCACAGTGTGACACCCTCACGGTGTGACATCTCACACAGGGTGACACCCCCACGGTGTAACACCCACAACATGTGGGACCCCTCTGACCATGGGACCCCTCTGACCATGGCACCTCTCTACCACTGTGGCACTCGGCCCCCTCCAGCCCACGTTCTCCCACATCGCCGCAAAACTATCACCTGAATGTCTCGATGAGGGAACAACCCCCACTGCCCCACGGACCCCTTAACACCCACAGACCCTCCCCCAGAGTGTGTGTTCCCAGGTGTTCTGAGGGCTTCTGTCAGCAAGTTGTGAGTGATAAGTGCGGTGAGGAGTGATGTCTGTGGAGATGTGACAGGAACACCCAGAGGAACGTTTGCTTTGCTCTGCTGTTTCACCGGAGAGTGTTTGTTTTCCCTCAGCTGTGTGGGCAGTCTGTTTGTGGTCCGGTAAAGCGATCTCCCAGAGCTCCAGTCCTTTCACATCGTTAAGCAGCCCCCTAAGCTCCATACAAGCATGTGAGCATACAGATAAACCTCCCCCTGCCCCAGCCCCAACCCCAGCCCTACGACTGCCTCACAGATACTCTTAAAGACACAAGCCTCTTGCTGGTTCTGGGGCCCCGAGTTCCCAGGGTTCCAACACACTCAGCAGCAGGTCATTCTGGTACAACGTGCCGTGTGAAGGGGCTCTCTGCTCCCAAAGTTCAGGTTAAATCGTCTTCCGTACCTTTCATGTTTCAGTGCAAATCCAGGATTTCCAGAGTGTCTTGGCAAAATGTCCAAGGGAAGAGTGGTGGTTGTGCCGGTCGGTTCAGGAGCAGAATGGTTGGAGGGAAGTAGCTGTCCCTGAACCTGGTGGTGTGGGACTTCAGGCTTCTGTACCTCCTGCCCGATGGTAGCTGCGAGAAGGTGGCACGGCCCGGATGGTGGGGATTGTTGAAGAGAGATGAGGCTGCGCCTCCTGTAGATACTACCGATGGTGGGGAGGGATGTGCCCGTGATGTATTTGGCAGAGTCCACTATTCTCTGCAGCTTGTTACATTCCTGTGCATTTGAATTGCCATCCCAGACCGTGATGCAACCAGTCATGACTCTTTCAATAGTACATCTGTCAAAGTTTGTTAGAGTGTACGGTTATTTACTATGGCATATACAGCGTATAAAACTCACTGCAACATCTGCAAGGTGCGTTATTCATTATATTATACACAGGATTGTCAGTCACAATTACATTAAAATGTGTTATTCCCTATAATATATTCAGGGTCTATTATTCCCAATAGTATATACAGGGTGTACAGGTTCCTAGGATTTCCAATGGTACGCACAGGCACCATAGAAAGCATCTTATCCGGATGCATCACGGCTTGGTACGGCAACTGCTCTGCCCAGGACCACGAGAAACTACAGAGAGTTGTGGACACAGCTCAGCGCATCACGGAAACCAGCCTCCCCTCTATGGACTCTGTCTGCACTTCTCGCTGCCTCGGTAAGCAACCAACATAATCAAAGCCACCACCCACCCCGGACATTCTCTCTTCTCCCCCCCTCCCATCGAGCAGAAGATACAAATGTCTGAAAGCACGTACCACCAGGCTCAAGGGCACCTTCTATCCCGCTGTGATAAGACTATTGAATGATAGCACAGTATGATAAAATGGACCCTTGACCTCATAATCTACCTCGTCATGGCCTTGCACCTTATTGTCTGCCTGCACTGCACTTTCTCTGTAACTGTAACACTTTATTCTGCATTCTGTTACTGTTTTCCCTTGTGCTACCTCAATGCACTGATGTGATGAAATGATCTGTATGGATCGCACGCAAAACAAAGTTTTTCATTAAGTACGTGTGACTATAATAAACCAATTCCAATTCTGGATGTGATATTCACCATTATATACACAGGTTATATTATCTCCCTATAATATCAACAAGGTGTACTATTCATAATAGTTTATGCCATGTGTGTTAACATCTATAATAAACAGTCATTCTCTGATAGAAACAAAATTTGCTATTTTCTGAAATATTCCCAAGAGGTGTAATTTTCTACAGTATGTACAATAGCTGTAGGTGTTGTTACTTGTTATTCTATGCACAACATATGTTAACCTCGATAATTACAGGATACAGTATATTCTGTTAAATACTCTGTGTTATTCCATATAACACAGTGTGTTATTCTGTGTGTATGTACATGATGTGCTATTTATTAGATTATTCAGTGTCGTGTTTTTATGTATAAAGTGTGTGCTAATTGGTATACACAGTATATTATTCTCTATACTTTACACATGGTATGTCATTGACTATATTATACAGGGTGTGTCATTCTCTGATATTTGCAGGGTATATTAGTTTTATCACACATATAGTATTATTATTTACTGAAATGCATACAGGGGCATTATTCTCTGTACGATATGTTATTGGCTACAACATATTCAAGGTATGATTTTTGTTAAATATATAGTATGTTTTCAATGTAAGGTATATTATCCTCTGTGTGTGTGTGTGTGTGTGTGTGTGTGTGTGTGTATCACTCCAATATAAACACAAGTGTCATTCAGTACAATATGCACAGTATGTGTTATTTTCCATGATATAAAGGGTGTGCTTTTCTCCATGTTATATACAGGATGTGTCATTCATTACAATATACACAGGAGCTCCAATACATGCAGTTTGCTTTTCTATAAAATGTACACAGGATGCGTTATTCTCCGCACTATGTGCACGATATGTTATTGATACTCTGCATAATATGGATTATTCTCTAATATATACGGAGCATATTGTTATTTAGGAAGTGTGTTCTGTGGCTATAACATATGCAGGCTCTGCCATTATCTATAACAGCAGTATATATTCAAAGGGTATATATTCTAATATATGCACTTGCAACGTATAGCACATACAGGATGAATTATCCTTAAATACATGCACAGAGTATATTGTACTCTGTACTGTACATGACATTTTCCATAATAAATTCTCTTTTCTATAACATATGCTGACAGTGGTATTATCTTTAACATCTGCAGGCTGTGTCATTCTCCATAATATAAACAGTTATTTTCAAATATGTAGTTGGTATATTTTTTGATATATTCAGGTGATATTATTCTTGTAATATACTCTATAGTATAGAGTGTGCTACTGTACTTGCTGTGCACTACAGTTTATGCAACACACTGTTTTAATATGTGGAAAGTGTGCTATTTTCAATAAAAGGGCCAACAGAGGAACAAAGGAGCGAAAGGCCTCCTTCATTCCATAACTTTACCAGCAGCCAGACTTCTTTCTTTATAAGATATAGTATCTGCAGTCCTGTACAACATTGTGTGCATGGTACGGTGTTGTCCTTCATACAGGTCGTCCCCAGGTTATGACGAGGTTTCATTCCTGTGAGCCGCACGGGACCCGGTCAGCTCGCAAATCGGAAATGCGACCGCAAATTGAGTTCCCAGGTGGCAGAAGATGCCTGCAGTCTTGCAGCAAGTGGCAAATCCATCCCCCCCATCCTCCCCCTCCCCCCACCCCCAGGTCTCCCAAAAGCTCATTGCTATGTACGGGCTGTACACTAGATGTTGGTAACCTGGGGAGGACCTGTACATGGATTGTGCTGGGCAAGCTATTTTCTATTATGGACATGGGATGACTTGTCTAATAGGTATGGCTTATGCTACTGCCTATAGCATCCATAGGATGCACTATAGATTAACATAAACAATGTATACAGCTAACAGTTGTACATCAGTAATGCGCTACTCTCCATCACATACAGAGTGTGCTATTGCCTATAACATACATAGGCTCTGCTGCTATCTATAACTGCAATATACAATATATGGATTGCAGTACTCTGTAGCCTACACTGGGTGTGCTATAGTCTATTCCACAAAGGTGTTCCCAGAGGTGTGACCGTTTACATTACAGTGTAGACAGAGTGTGTCGTTCATTAATATAGCATGTACCATTGTCTGTAATGTTCACAGGAAGAGTGTTCTCTCTAACATACTCTGCGATTTTTCTTCATTATTCTCAGGCTGTGCTGACGTAACTCTAGAGTTTGTGATCAGCTTAAAGTGAGTAAATTGGTAAATTGGTTTATTATTGTCACATGTACTGAGGTACAGTGAAAAACTTTGTTTTGCGTGCAGTCCAGACAGCTCATTTCATCACATCAGTACAGTGAGGTAGTACAGGGGAAAAACAATAAGAGAATGCAGAATAAAGTGTTACAGTTACAGAGAAAGTGCAGTGCAGGCAGACAATAAGGTGCAAGGCATGATGAGGTAGATTGTGAGGTCAAGAGTCCATCTTATCATATTAGGGAACCGTTCAATAGTCTTGTAACAGCGAGGTAGAATTTACTCTTGACCCTATTGGTACAAGTTTTTGGGCTTCTGAATCTTCTGCCCGATGGGAGGGGGTTGAAGAGAGAATGTCCGAGGTGGGTGGGCTCTTTGATTATGCTGGCTGCTTTACCGAGGCAGCGAGAAGTGTAGACAGAGTCCATGGAGGGGAGGCTGGTTTCCGTGATGTGCTGGGCTGTGTCCACAACGTTCTAGTTTCTTGCGGTCCCAGGCGGAGCAGATGCCATACCAAGCTGTGATGCATCCAGATAGGATGCTTTCTATGATGCATCTATAAAAATTGATGAGGGTCAAAGGGGACATACCAAATTTCTTTAGCATCCTGGTGAGCTTTCTTGACCAATGCATCTAGTTGGTTGGACCAGGACAAGCTACTGGTGACGTTCACTCCGAGGAACTTGAAGCTCTCAACTCTCTCGACCTCAGCGCTGTTGGTATAGACAGGACCGTGTGCACTGCTCCACTTCCTGTAGTGAATGACCACACCAGAATCCCTGCACTTCGTGACAAACTGTAGCCTTCTAGTGACTCTCGATACAACCCAGTTTACTCACCCCTTTAAGTGCCAATCTCTGAGGGGTGAAGTGGGCCCTAAGGCCCAATGGGACACTTTAATCGTCATTGTCCCTAACGCTATTACAGTACCAGCAACCTGGGTTCAATTCCCACCGTTGTCTGTAAGGAGTTTGTATGTTCTCCTCATGCGTCTGCGTGGGATTCCTCCGGGTGCTCCGGTTTCCTCCCACATTCCAAAGACGCACGGGTTAGCTAGTTGCGGGCATGTTGTGTTGGCGCCGGAAGTGTGGCAACACTTGCGGGCTGCCCCCAGAACACTCTTTGCAAAAGTTGCATTTCACTGTGTGTTTCGATGTACATGTGACTAATAAAGAAATCTTATCTTACCTTATACATCAGAACTGGGAAAGATATTTTGCCGGGGAGGGTGCAGAGGAGATTCATCATGATTGGAGGAATTTAGGAATTGGAGGAATTCCCAAAGGGAATGTGGGACTTGAGTGAATCAGGGAATGAAACACCCTGACGTCTCGACCTGAAGAATTCTCACTGAGATACATGGAGCCTGAACCTGCAACAGTAAAGTAGAATAGTTCATTAAACCATGTACAGAAAGTGATAGAGAGTGGGGGAACTGAATGTGATTAAGAGAGTAGAGGGGATAAAGGTGAGAGAAAGAAAATTGAATTTTTTTAAAAATCTGCAGTAATAATTAAAGTTTGAAGGAATGAGACTCCAAACTTGTAAAAGTTGATTTGCAGAGCCAGAGAGACTGTTTAGCAGAAGTGGTTAATTGGTAAATTGGTTTATTATTGTCACATGTACCAAGGTACAGTGAAAAACTTTGTTTTGTGTGCCATCCATACAGATCATTTCATCACATCAGTGCATTGAGGTAGTATAAGGGAAAAGCAATAACAGAATGCAGAATAAAGTGTTCCAGTTACAGAGAAAGTGAAGTGCAGGCAGACAATAAGGTGCAAGGGCCATGACGAGGTAGATTGTGAGGTCAAGAGACCATCTTATCGTAGTAGGGGACCGTCCAATAACAGTGGGATAGAAGCTGTCCCTGAGCCTGGTGGTACGTGCTTTCAGACTTTTGTATCTTCTGCCTGATGGGAGGGGGGAGAAGAGAGAATGTTTGGGGTGGTTGGGGTCTTTTGACTACGTTAGCTGCTTTACCAAAGCAAAAATTACAATTACTTTCCCGTGAATTGTAGAGACTCTATATTGACAGTTTTGGAGGTAGTGGAGAATTTCTGGGTGGAATTAAGAAGTTTAAGAGGATTTGACTGCAGTAGGATTCCCACGAGGGCATCTTCACAGCAGCTATGAAGAGTTGGGATAGATAAATCCAGAGATTAGACAAGCATGTAGTAAAGGCAGCATGATTTTAATTGAGAAGTTTTAACTTCTGAAGTTTTAACTTCAGAGTTTAGGATATTTTGCAACAGTTACTTCCCAGAATCAACAAAAGATAGTCATGTTAGATTTCGTAATGATTAGTGAGCCAGAGTTAGTTAACAGCTGAATAGTTTCTAAGTATTTAGTCAATAGTAATTATAATATAATCAAAGGTCATAGGACTGAACTGTTGACTCTGTTTTGTTCTCAGCTGCCTGGTTTACTGAGCCTTTCTGGCATCTTCTGTTTTTATTTCATATTTCCAGCATCTGTTATGCCTTGTTTCCGACATCTTGTTGAATAATTGAATAATATTAGTCAGGGCAGTGAGTATAGAATTTCGGATGTTGCAGTTATATACTGTAAGACGTTGGCGAGGCCGCACTTGGAGTATTGTACACAGTTTTGGTCACCCTGTTCTAGGAAAGATGTTATTAAACTAGAAAGAGTGTAGAAAAGATTTACCAGGACATTGCCTGGACTTGGGGGCCTGAGTTACAAGGAGAGATTGCATAGACGAGGACTTTATTCCCTGGAATGTACAAGATTGAGGGGTGACCTGATAGAGGTATATAAAGTCATGAGGGGCATAGACAGGGTGAAAGCACAGAGTCTTTTTCCCAGGGAGGGGGGGTGCTAAAAACAAGATGGCACAGGTGTAAGATCAGAGGGGAGAGATTTGAAAGGGACATCAGGGGCAGCTCCTTCACGCAAAGGGTGGTACGTAATTTGGAACGAGCTGCCAGAAATAGTGGTTGAGGCGGGCACATTAGTGACGTTTAAAAGCCATCTAGATAAGTACATGGATAGGAGAGGTTTAGCGGGCTAGGGGCCAAATGTGAGCAGATGGGACTAGCTCGCTGGGCAACACAGTTGGCATGGACGAGTTGGGCCGAAGGACCTGTTTCCATGCTGCATGGCTGTATGATTCTATTGGCAAAAAAGGCAGCCATTCAACCCACTTGGTCTGTACTGGCTCCTAGTAGAGCAATCTCACCAGTCCCATTCTCTAGCTTTCTCTAGATTTCCTTACGATATAGGAGACCATTCAGCCCATCAAGTCTATGCCTGTTCGTGGTGCAATCCCATTCCTCCAGTAATTTTCCCTTTAAGCTATTCTCCCTACGATTCAATCAGCTTCCTCATGGTTCCACAAACTCTGGTGGCAACTTATAGCTGTCAGTTAACCTACTAACCCACACACCTTTGTGATAAGGGAGGAAACTGGGGGACCCAGTGGGAAACCCATGTGGTCACAGGGAGAGTGTGCAAACTCCACACAGACAATGCCCAAGGTCCTGGGACACTGGAACTGCGAAGCAGGAGCTCTGCCAATTACCCCACTGTGCCACCCCACTGCCTCACAAGTTACCCCCTCTCAAATAACCATCCACTCCCCTTTGGAGGTCTTGACTGAATCCTTTCCCGCCATCCTTACACCTGTTGAATTCCTGATCTTAACCCTTCCATGGAAAACTGCTTTTCTTGGCAACCCCCTTATAATGTTTGCCCAAAATTTAATTATACGTCAGCTGGTCCATAGAACCATAGAACACTACAGCACAGAAAACAAGCCATTCAGCCCTTCTACTCTGTGCCGAAACGGTATTCCGCTAGTCCCATTTACCTGCACCCAGTCCATAACCCTCCCGACCCCTCCCGTCCGTGTATCTATCCAATTTATTCTTAAAACTCAAGAGTGAGCTCGCATTTACCACGTCAGATGGCAGCCTGTTCCACACTCCCACCACTCTCTGAGTGAAGAAGTTCCCCCTAATGTTCCCCCTAAACCTTTCCGCTTTCACCCTAAAGCCACGTCCTCTCGTACTTATCTCTCCTAATCTAGGTGGAAAGAGCCTACTCGCATTTACTCTGTCTATACCCCTCATAATTTTGTAAACCTCCATCAAATCTCCCCTCATTCTTCTGCGCTCCAAGGAATGAAGTCCTAACCTATTCAATCTTTCCCTGTAACTCAACTGTCCTTAAACCGTCTGCTAATGGGAAGAGATTTCCTCAGTTTATGCTTGCTAAACCAGTCATAATTATGCAGAGCATTTTGGGTCATCTAATGCTGGCCGGAGGACATATTCAGTAAACAAGAAGGACTGAGGAAGCCTTGATGTACAGAGGGACCTTGGGGTGCAAGTTCATAGCTCCCTGAAAATGGTAACGCAGGTGGATAAGGGTAGTGAAGAGGGCCTACAGCTTGCTTGTCTTCATAGGAAGGGGTATTGAGTACGAGAGTTGGGCCATCATGTTGCAACTGTACAAGACATTGGTTAGGCCACACTTGGAATATTGTGAGCAGTTCTGGTCACCGCACTGTAGAGGAAATACATGGTAGCTCTGGAAAGACGGCAGAAAAGGTTTACCGGGATGTTGCCTGGAATGGAGGGCTTTAGTTTCAAAGAGAAATGGGGTAAGCTGGGATTGTTCTCACTGGAGCGCAAGAGAATGAGGGGTGACCTTATAGAGGTTTATAAAATCATGAGGGGCATAGACAGATAAGATAGGATAAGATAAGATGAGATGAGGTGAGATGAGGTGAGGTGAGGTGGGGTGAGGTGAGGTGGGGTGAGATGAGGTGAGGTGAGGTGGGGTGAGGTGAGGTGAGGTGAGGTGAGGTGAGGTGAGATGAGGTGGAGTGAGATGAGGTGAGGTGAGGTGGGGTGAGGTGAGGTGAGATGAGGTGAGGTGAGGTGAGGTGAGATGAGGTGAGGTGAGGTGAGGTGAGATGAGATGAGGTGAGATGAGGTGGGGTGAGGTGAGGTGAGATGAGGTGGGGTGAGGTGAGGTGAGGTGAGATGAGGTGGTGAGGTGGGGTGGGGTGAGGTGAGGTGAGATGAGGTGAGGTGAGGTGAGGTGAGGTGAGATGAGGTGAGATGAGGTGGGGTGAGGTGAGGTGAGGTGAGATGAGGTGGGGTGAGGTGAGGTGAGATGAGATGAGGTGGTGAGGTGGGGTGGGGTGAGGTGAGGTGAGATGAGGTGAGGTGAGGTGAGGTGGGGTGAGGTGAGGTGAGATGAGGTGAGGTGAGGTGAGGTGAGGTGAGATGTGGTGGAGTGAGATGAGGTGAGGTGAGATGAGGTGGGGTGAGGTGAGATGAGGTGAGATGAGGTGAGGTGGGGTGAGGTGAGGTGAGATAAAGTAGCTTTCTTAGTCACACGTACATCAAAACACACGGTGAAATACATCTTTTGTGTAGAGTGTTCTGGGGGCAGCCCGCAAGTGTCGCCACGCTTCCGGCACCAACATAGCACGCCCACAACTTCCTAACCTGTACGTCTTTGGACCGTGGGAGGAAACCGGAGCACCCGGAGGAAACCCACACAGACACGGGGAGAACATACAAACTCCTTACAGACAGCGGCGGGAATTGAACCCGGGGTGCTGGCGCTGTAATAGCGTTATGCTAACCTCTACGCTACCGTGCCTACCCTAGAGTCGATATTTACAGTCTTTTTCCAAGGATAAGGAGTCTCAAACAAGAGGGCACAGATATAGGGTAAGAGGGGAAATATTTAAAGGAAATCTGAGAGGCAAGTTTTTCACGTTGAGTATAGTGGGTGTATAGGACAAGGGAGGTGGTAGAGGCGGGTATAATTATAGCATTTAAAAAGCATTTGGATGGATATATAGAAAGGAAAGCAAGAAAGGGTAATGGGCCATATACAGGAAAATGGAACTAGTGTAGATAGACATTTCAGTTGCCATGGAAGAGTTGGGCTGAAGGGCCTGTTTCTGTGCTGTATGACTCTAAGGTTTTTATTCAGTTTTAGTATATGGATCTGCTGCAGCCTTTTAAGTATAAAGAACTAATCATTTGAATTCTTCGAACATTAGTTTTTATTTTTTGTACGTTTTCGGACTTCCTGAAATGTCGACGCATTCAGTGACCCCGACACTGACAGCCTCTCAGTCGGGGTTGCAAGGTCCAGGCCTCACCGGCTGTGAAGGCCGTTGTGCGAGTGCAGCCGGGAGTCTGCTCCGAGGAGGGCCATGCATCGCCCTGGATAGCCCGGACCGCAGTGGTCCGGGGTCCCAGTTGAGGTCCAAGCCGGAATAAACAGGGAGAAGCAAGCCTGGGGTTTCGGGGCAACGGTAGAACTGACTTCATCTTGAGCAGAAGTGGAAGCCCACAGAACTGAAGGCAGGTTTCTGACCCAGTAAGTAAATAGGCTGAGCAGCAGGAGACAGTAGTGTACAGGAGAGACAGTTGATCTGATCCACTTCAAGCCACTGGCTAAAGTTTTCTTATTCATTTGCAGCCCACGGCATCCTTAGCAAGGTTGGCATTTACCACCCACCCCTAATTACCCCCTGCTCTAGTTTGCAATGTCATCACTATTCATGTCACAGGTGCAGAAAGAACCGACTGGGCTGCACTTGGAGCACTGTTTGCAGTTCTGGTCGGCACACTACAGGAAAGTCGTGATTAACCTCTCTCTGCGTATCTGAAGGGGCTGCTGCTCAAGTTCTGGCTGCACTTCAGCCCAACACTGCTGGTCTATGGTCACCGGGTGCGGCGTGGGGCGGATCGCGCGGAGGATCTCCTGGTGTGTCTTCTGTCTCAGCCATCCATGGGACGTGGCAGCGGGCGGCCGAGGGTTCCGGCCGGTTGGCCTGCCTGCCCGTCTTCCGGGCTTACGGGCACGCGCGAGTGTCCTTGGAGACGGAGCACGCGGTCTCCGCGGGCACCCTGGTTGAGTTCCGTGCTCAGTGGGCCCCTCAGGGGACAGCGTGTGTCGTGGACGGTGAAAATACGATCCTTATCTGAAGTGTTGTGTGTTGCGTTAGCGGGTGTAGTGTTGCGTGCGTGTCTCACGGGTGTTTATTTAGCATTATTTTACTGAAGTTATGTAGCTGCTTAGTTTGTTTCTTCTCTTCGGTATTAGTTGTAGTGTATTGACACTGGTTGTCCTTTTTTGTAGTGCTTTTACTTAATAAACGTTTATATTTAAAAAAAAAGGTCGTTATTAAGTTGGAGAAGGCGCAGAAAAGGTTCACAAGGATGTTGCCGGGACTGGAGGGCTTGAGTTATAAGGAGAGGCTGGACAGACTGTGTCTTTTTTCCCTTAAGCAATGGAGACTGAGAGGTGATGTGATAAAGGTATATTGGTATTGGTTTATTATTGTCACTTGTACCGAGGTACAGTGAAAAACTTGTCTTGCGTACCGATCGTACAGGTCAATTCATTACACAATGCAGTTACATTGAGTTAGTACAGAGTGCATTGAGATAGTACAGGTAAAAGCAATAACAGTACAGAGTAAAGTGTCACAGCTACAGAGAAAGTGCAGTGCAGGTAGACAGTAAGGTCACAACAAGGTAGATTGTGAGGTCATTATATAAAATTATGAGAGGCATAGACAGGGTGGATGGCCAGTGACTGTTTCCCATGGTAGGGGTGTCTAAAACTAGAAGGCATAGGTTTAAGATGAGAGGAAGGAAGTTTAAGGGGGACCTGAGGGACAAATTTTTCACACAGAGAGTCCCCGGTGTCTGGAATGAGCTGCCAGAGGAGACAAAAGGGGCAGGAACAGTAAGGAATTGAAGAGGCTTACGGACAGGTACTTGAATGAGCAAAGAGGGATGTAGGATGAATGCAGGAAGGTAATTGGTAACTAGTTTATTATTGTCGCATGTACCGAGCGACAGTGAAAAACTTGGTTTTGCTTGCCACCCATATAGATAAGATTTCTTTATTAGTCACATGTACATCGAAACACACAGTGAAATGCAACTTTTGCGTAGAGTGTTCAGGGGACAGCCCACAAGTGTCGCCACGTTTCCGGCACCAACATAGCACGCCCACAACTTCCTAACTCGTGTGTCTTTGGAATGTGGGAGGAAACCGGAGCACCCGGAGGAATCCCACGCAGACACGTGGAGAACGTACAGACTCCTTACAGACAGTGGCCGGAATTGAACCCGGGTCGCTGGCGCTGTAATAGCATTACGCTAAACGCTACACTACCATACTGTACACCACAAGATGGGCCAAAGGGCCTGTTTCGATACCTATGACTCAATGATTTTTAGAGGGCCATGTTAGAAAGTTTGAAGTTCCATATGGACCAGACCAGGAAGGTGGATTTCCTTTCCCGAAGACCATTAAGCGAACCAGATGGGATTTTACGACGATCCATCAGTTTCAGGCTCACTAGTTTGAGATTGGCACTTGCTTGAATTTAAACTGCCCAGCTGTCACAGTGGGATTCAAACTCATTATTGTTTAATCAGTAATGCACGGTTCTGTACACCAGTCCACTAATTACCCATTATGTTGCCATATTATCTCACACATGGGAGCTGATAGTTCTTCACAAAGCAAGTGCTGGTTCTTATGGAGATCATTTTGGATAGAAATAGAACCTTGGTAACTTGCCCCAAGAATGCAAGGTAACTTCACTACCTTTGAAAGTCAGGGCAGGAGGGAACATGTTACTATATCATAATGTTTTTATCTTGTGAATGCTGCTTATCTATGTGCCTGTGATTGGACTGCAAGTCAGTTTGTCATTGCACCTGTGCATCACGTACTAGTGCATGTGACAGTAAACTTGACTTTCAGCTTTTGACCCTTCGTTGAGACACCTCAAGTTTGTATCCAAGGTGGCAGAGTTTATTTTCAAGAAGCATATTTACATCATGAGGTTTGGTGCAAAATGGGGTGTCTGTATATCACTGTTTGAGAGTCGGACAAAATACATGATTCTGCTGTTTAATTGGATCTCAGCATGAACACACAGAGAGACAAAGGGAGAGACAGTTCAGATATACATTCCATATGTTGTGCTTTTAGGACCAAGCGACAGAGGGAAAAAATACACCTAAATGTCATCAGAATAATTCATTCCTTGCATAGATAATAAATTATGTGTAGAGTACAGTGGGGCATCACAGAATTACATAGAGGTACATGGATACAGGGACAGGTGCAATTCTAGTCACCCCCATTACAGGAAGGATGTGAAGGCTTTGGAGAGGGTGCAGAAGAGGTTTACCAGGATGCTGCCTGGATTAGGGGGAATGAGCTATAAGGAGAGGTTGGACAAACTAGGGTTGTTTTCTCTGAGGCGTGGGAGGCTGAGGGGAGACCTGATAGAGGTTTGTAAAATTATGAGAGGCATAGATAGGGTAGACAGTCAGAATCTTTTTCCCAGGGTGGAGATGTCAAATACCGGAGGGTACGCATTTAAGGTGAAAGGGGAAAAATTTAAAGGAGATGTGCGGGGCAGGTTTTATTATACAGAAAGTGGTAGGTCCCTGGAGTGGGCTGCCAGAGGTAGTGGTGGAAGGGGAGCTTAATTCTGCTATTGACTTGATAGAGGTGTACAAGATGATAAGAGGCATAGATCGAGTGGACAGTCAGAGACTGGGCAACAATGGCTAACACGAGGGGGCATAATTTTAAGGTGATTGGAGGAAGATTTAAGGGGGATGTCAGGGGTAAGTTTTTTACACAGAGAGTGGTGGGTGCATGGAACGCACTGCCGGCAGAGGTTGTGGGGGCAGATACATTAGGGACATTTAAGAGACTCTTAGACACATGAATGATAGAGAAACGGAGGGTTATATAGGAGGGAAGGGTTAGATAGATATTAGAGCAGGATAAAATGTCAGCACAACATCATGGGCCAAAGGGCCTGTACTGTGCTGTAGTGTTCTATGTTCTATGTTCTATATCTTATGGTCTAATTTACAATTTAAGCAAAACGGCTTTCTACTTTTGCTTCAAAGTTCGATGACCTCATGGTTTCCCCCACCGCATCCCATCTCCCATGTCACATGACCTCTTGATATTCCCAAGAATCCTCACCACATTTCCCTCATGCTTCACACTGCCACTGAAGTTTTGCGCCATCAGCAAACTTGGACGTATTGTACTTGATCCCCTCATCCAACTCATTGAGAGTCACAGAGCACAAGAGCAGACGCTTTGGCCCATTGAGTTTTGTGGTGTCCATCACGCACCAATTTACACTAATCTTGCACCTACCCCATTGTAGTTCCTTCCATATTCCCATCAGCTCCCCCCGCCCCCCGACCCACACTGCAGTTTTCCAGATTTCATGTTATTTCATATTTCTGAATATATTCAAGATCGAAATCAATACATGTTTGGATATCAATGGAACAAGGCGATGTGGAGTTAGTGCAGGGAAGTGGCACTGAGGTAAAGGGTCAGCCATTATCGTATTGGATACCAGATCGGCCACGAGGGGCTGAATGGCCTATTCCTGCAATAAGCAATCTGCTGGAGGAACTCAGTGGGTCGAGCAGCATCTGTGGCAGGAAAGCAATTGTTGACTGCTTAGTCCCAATGCAGGGTTTCAACCCAATTCCATCACGCCCAACAGATGCTGCTCAACCTGCTGAGTTGCTCCAGCAGATCGTTTGTTGCTCCAGATTCCAGCATCTGCAGACTCCTGTGTCTCCTGTTTCTACTTCTTATGCTCCAATATAATTATTAGTGCCCAGAAATTAACTGATTATTAATCTCATAGATACCTGTGGGACCTTTCCATATTATTCTTTCCCATCAACTCCCTCCAGATTCACCAATACACTTGGGTCAATTTACAGGAGAAAATCTTTGGGATGTGGGGAGGAAACCTGAGCGCCCCGGGAGAAACCCACGCGGTCACAATGAGAACCTGCAAGCTCCACACAGACAGCACCGGAGGTCAGGATTGAACCTGGGTCGCTGGAGCCGTGAGGGAGCACATTCACTGATATAGCTGGGGCCCCAACACCAATCCCTGAGGCACCTCACTATATACAGTCTCCCAACCCAAAAATGCCCCATTCATTCCTCCAATCTCTCTCTCCATTAATCAATTTTCAATCCACACCAGTATATTAGATCCATTACCGCAGTCACTAATTTAGTTTTAGGTTCGAGTGTGGCACCATTAAAAAGAAGGAATATTGTCAAAACATTTTCTAAAAGATTTACGAGGATGTTGCCAGGACGCGAGGGACTGAATAATACAGAGAGATATAAGATATTAGTCACATGTACATCAAAACACACAGTGAAATGCAACTTTTTGCGTTACTGAGAATGTGCTGGGGGGCAGCCAGCAAGTTTTGCCACTCTTCCAGCGCCAACATAGCACGCCCACAGCTCCTAACCCATAAGTCTTTGGAATGTAGGAGGAAACCGGAGCACCCGGAGGAAACCCACGCAGACACGGGGAGAACGTACAAACTCCTTACAGACAGCGGCAGGAATTGAACCCGGGTCGCTGGCACTGTAATAGCGTTACCCTAACCACTACACTACCGTGAGGTTGAGCAGGCTAGGAATTTATTCACTCGAGTGTAGGAGAATGAGGTGTATAAAATCAGGAGGGATTTTTCCCTCATGATATCCTGCACAGTCTTTTTCCCAGGGTTAGGGAATCAAGAACTGGAGGGCATAGGTTCAAAGTGAGAGGGGAGAGATTTGATAGGAACCTGAGGGGCAACTTCTTCACCCAGAAGTTGGTCAGTAAATGGAACGAGCTGCCAGAGAAAGTGGTTGAGGCAGGTACAATAACAACATTTAAAAGACACTGAGATACGTGGATGGGGAAGGTTTAGAGGGATGTGGGCTAAACACAGGCAAATGGGAGAAGGTCAGATGAGAATCTTGGTCAGCACAGACCAGTTGGGCCGAAGGGCCTGTTTCCCTGCTGTGTGGCCCTATGACTTCCATATGAGAGAGATACCATGAGCTCTTTTTCACCCACCCAAACAGATACACAGACTCTTGGGTGTTAACATCTTATCTGAAATTAGACATCCAACAAGATGGTACTTAATAGGTACTTAGGGACAGGAGAAGGCCATTCAGCCCACTGTATTGCTTCCACCACCCATAACTGTCCCCATAACCTGCTACCTTTCAAAGGACACAAGCCGCCATCTCAGAATGTAACCTCCCCTCAGTACCGCATTGTTACACCAGCCTGGATCAGCTTCTGATGTGAAAGGGTACAAACACAGCTGACTGACTCAGCTGAAGGTCAAAATATCTGGGAGAGAAATGTCAAGCATACCGAGTCTGCAACTGCTAGCATTGCAAGTGTTATATTCATGATTCATTCCGAGAGGACCTGATAGGAATCTTGACACCAGACTGGAATCTGGATAGCAGGAAACGTATGTAGACATTAGTAATTTATTAGTCTGCAAAAAGTCACGCAAAATAAATTTGGGTGTTTAATTTAATTACAATGACCTAGGAATTGATGTGAGGCAGTGAGAGCACACTGTCCACCCCTGTGTAGGTTAGTAAGAAACGTTACCCACCTCACTGCTTGCCATCTGGAGATACGTCCTTCAACTTGGCGCAGCTGAGACACGAACCCCCACCCGGAACACATCGGGTACCCGTGGAGAAAAAGATGAGCTGCTGGAGGAACTCAGTGGGTCAGGCAGCGTCTGTGGAGGGAAACGGACAGTCGACGTTTCGAGTCGAGATCCTTCATCTGGACTGAAAGTCTAGAAGGGAGATGGGCGGTATAAAGAGGTGAGGTGGGAGGGATGAAGCAAGAGCCGGCATCCAGGTGAGGAGGGGTTGATTGGCAGATGGAGTCAGGTGGGGGAGGGAGGGGTGGAGATAGTGACAGAGGCTGGGAGGTGATAGGTGGAGGCAACAAAGAGATGCGGGTGATGGTATCTGATTGGAGAGGAAGATGGAGCCGAGTTACACCTCATGGAAACAGGCCCTTCAGTCCAACTGGCCCATGCTGACCATGGTGCCCATCTAAGCTGGTCCCATTTGCCCACATTTGGCCCATATCCCTCTAAACCTTTCCTATCCATGTACCTGTCCAAGTACCCTGTAATTGTTATTAAGTTACCTGCCTCAACCACTTCCTCTGGCAGTTCATTCCACATACAGACCACCCTCTGGGTGAAAATGTTGCCCCTCAGGTTCCTATAAAATCTCTCCCCTCTCATCTTAAACCTGTGCCCTCTAGTTCTTGATTCCCCAACCCTGGGAAAAAGACTGTGTGCATTCACCCTACCTATGCCCCTCATGATTTTATACACCTCAAAAGAATCACCCCTCATTCTCCTATGCTCCAAGGAATGAAGTCCAAACCTGTTCAACATAATCCAGTCCCTCAAGTCCCAGCAACATCTTTGTGAATTTTCTCTGCATCCTTTCCAGCTTAATGGCACCTTTCCTACAGCAGGGTGACCAAAACTGAATACGTTTCCTCGATTCCCTTAATATCCAGAAATCTATCGATCGCTACCTTGAATACACCCAGCGACCAAGTCTCCAGAGTAGAGAATTCTAAAGATTCACTCCCTTGTGGTTGAAGATACTTCTTCTCATTTCATTCTTGAATGGCTGACCCCTTATTCTATAACCCTTGGTCCTAGGTACACGAGGCAGGGGAAATGCCAGCCTGCATTCTACGTTTGAAAAGTCCTGAAGAATTTTGCACATTTCTACGTAACCATCTCTCATTCTTTTAACCTGTTGCGTCCAGGAACAGACTGCTCTAGTTCTCCTCATAGAATAAACCCATATTCCAAGAATCAAATTTGAAGGTCAAAGTTGAGTTTATTGTCAAATGCACAAGTACATGAGTGCACAGGTGCAATGAAAATCTTACTTGCAGCAGCATCACAGACACAGAGCATCAGATAAGCAACATTCACAAGAAAAACATAAACTTTACACAATTTTTACAAGAAAGAACACAATTAGAACAAAAAAACAAAGTCCATTGTAGCGCAAAGTGAGAAAAGTGGTCATAGTGTTGTTAAACTGTAGTGACTAAGGTTGTGTCGGTCGGTTCAAGAACCGAATGGTTGAAGGGAAGTAGCTGTTCTTGAACCTGGTGGTGTGGGACTTCAGGCTTCTGTACCTCCTGCCCGATGGTAGCTGTGAGAAGACGGCACGGCCCGGATGGTGGGGATCGTTGATGACGGATGTTGCCTTCTTGAGGCAGCGCCTCCTGTAGATACTACCGATGGTGGGGAGGGATGTGCCCGTGATGTATTGGGCAGAGTCTACTCCTCTCTGCAGCTTCTTACGTCCCTGCACATTCAAATTGCCGTGCCAGACCGTGATGCAACCATTCAGGATACTTTCAACAGTCCACCTGTAGAAGTTTGTTAGGGTGTTCGGTGACAAGCTGAACCTCCTTAACCTCCTAAGAAAGTGAAGGTGCTGGCGTGAGTTCCTTGTGGTTGCATCTATGTGCTGGGCCCAGGACAAGTCATCCAATATGTTATCGTCCAGGAATTTAGAGCTGCTGACTCTCTCCACTGCCAATCCTGCAATGTGGACTGGTGCACGTTCACCCTCCTTCCCTTTCCTGAAGTCAACAATCAGCTCTTTAGTTTTACTGACATTGAGCGAGAGGTTGTTGTTGCGGCACCACCCAACCGGGCGTCCTATCTCGCTCCGGTACGCTGACTCATCGCCGCCCTGTGATTTGTCCAACGACAGTGGCGTCATGGGCGAATTTGTACATGGCATTGGAGCTGTGCTTAGCCACACAGTAACGTGTGTATAGAGAGTAGAGCAATCTGCTGAACTTTCACTGCAAGTATATCTTCCCTTTGGCAAGAGAGCAGCCCTGAACACAATGTTCCAGGTGCCATCTCACTAGAGCTGTACATAACTAGGACAATAAATCTTTATTCCTGTACTCTCATATGCTTGCACTAAAGGCCAAGATACAATTGCCATCCACAATGCCTGCGAATCTTCTCATTAACTTTCAGTGATCCATGTACAAGGACACCCAGGTCTCTCTGAACACCCTCCAACTTTCAGTCCTCGTCATTTAAAAATATACCACCTTTCTACTTTTTCTTTCGAACAAAGTGCGTGACCCCACACTTTTCCACATTAGAAGATATATAAGATTTCTTTATTAGTCACATGTATATCGAAACACACAGTGAAATGCACCTGTATGCGTTGAGTGTTCTTGGGGGCAGCCCGCAAGTGTCGCCACGCTTCCGGCACCAATATAGCATGCCCACAACTTCCTGACCCGTACGTCTTTGGAACGTGGGAGGAAACCGGAGCACCCGGAGGAAACCCGCACAGACACGGGGGGAACGTACAAACTGCCTACAGACAGTGGCCGGAATTGAACCCGGGTCGCTGGCGCTGTAATAGCATTACGCTAACCGCTACACTACCATGCCTGCCCACGTCACCCCCGTTCAACTCTCCTGCTAATATCTCCCTGCAGTCACAAACAAGGGGACGGAGCTACAAAATAAGGCACCGGTCATTTAAAACTGAAGTGTGTAGGAATCTCTTCTCTCTGAAGGTGCTGAATCTCTGGAGTTCTCTGCCCTGGAATCTGGAGCAACAAACATGATGCTGGGGGAACTCAGTGGGTCAGGCGGCATCTGTGGAGGGTCAACATTTCGGGTCAAGGCCCTTCATCTGGACTGAAAGACGGGAGACGGCCCATATAAAGAGGTGGAGGGAAGGGGTGGGGCACGAGCTGGCCAGCGACAGGTGGATCCACCTGAGTTGGGGGTGGGGGGGTGGTGTGATAGGCAGATGGAGGAGGGAAGGTCGGAAATAACGACAGAGGCCGGGAGAGGATAGGAGGAGGCGATGAAAGAATCTGATTGGAGCAGGGAGCCAGAGGACGGAGGTGGGGAGGGCAGATGGGAACCGGGGGTGGTGGTGGTGGGGGGTGGGGAGGGGGAACTAGAGGGAGGATGGGTGACGGGCAGGATGGGGTGGGTGGAGGAGGGGAAAGAACCAGGTAGATGGGGAGGGTCGAGGAGGAACTGGGTGGATCAGGAGGAGAGAGAAAAGGGACAGAGGGGGAGCAGGTTACCTGAAGTTGGAGAATTCAGTGTTCATGCCGTCGGGTCGTAGGCTTCCCAGGGGGAATATGAGGTGCTGTTCCTCTGGATTGTGTGTTTAGCCTCACCCTGGCTGTGGAGGAGGCCGCGGGCTGACGGGTCGATGTGGGAATGGGGAGGGGAGTTAAAATGGCCGGTAACCGGGAGCTCCAGACGGCCATGGCTGATGGAACGAAGGTGCTCGGCGAAGCGATTGCCTAATCTGGGACTGGCAATCAAGAGGTCAAGGGATTGAGGGTCACGGGGAACTGGCACAGAAGAGGAGTTGAGGTCAGCATAGGTCAGCCATGATCATATCAAATGGTAGGGTAGATTCGAGGGACCGAGTGGCCTACTCCTGTCCCTATTTCCTTGTGTGCTTGTATCCCGCACATCTTCCTTACCACCCAGGTTTGAATCATCAGCAAAATTGGATACATTTGAGGGACACAAGAGACCGCAGACGCTGGAACCTAGAGCAACAAACAATCTGCTGGAGGAACTCAGCGGGTCAAGCAGCGTCTGTGGAGGGAAATGGTTTCTGGTCGACTTCTTGGGTCGAGAGCCTTCATCCGGACTGGATTTATTTTACTTGGACTGTGAACAACCAAAATCCCAGCTCACATCCCTGTTGTATCCGCTTAGCCGCAGCTTGCCAACAGCTCAGAATCGACCTTATTTCTGTGGGGCTGGAGTTGACATAAGGTTCAGTGGTCGATGCGCAACATTTAACTCCATTCACAGCTCTTAACTGATTTTCAATAATGTGGGGCAGCTCATCCCTCGGGAGTCCCTCGGGATCGAGGGTGACTCATCTTCACTTCAGTGCTGTGGGTTCTGAGGTAATGGATGAGGCCAATGTGGGAACCACAGACTCTTCAATGCGTGGGGCAGGAGGTGACTGACAGGTTGGGTGGGCTGGAAGTTTGGGGAGATGGTGCACCCCTGTCATTCACACTGGGCTTCTGTGTGCTCCCGATGCATGGACACAACCATCCTGAATGCTCCTTCTCCATGCTGAGTACTCATGTGCCGGAGGTTCCCAGGAGACTGTGGGGACATTGGTATTGGTATTGGTGTTGGTTTATTATTGTCACTTGTACCGAGGTACAGTGCAAAACTTGTCTTGCATACCGATTGAACAGGCCAATTCATTACACAGTACAGTTACATTGAGTTAGTACAGGGTGCTTTGATGTAGTACAGGTAAAAACAATAACAGTACAGAGTAAAGTGTCACAGCTACAGAGAAAGTGCAGTGCAATAAGGTGCAAGGTCACAAGGTAGATCGTGAGGTCAGAGTCCATCTCATCGTATAAGGGAACCGTTCAGTAGTCTTATCACAGTGGGATAGAAGCTGTCCTTGAGTCTGGTAGTATGTGTCCTCAGGCTCCTGTATCTTCTACCTGATGGAAGAGGAGAGAAGAGAGAATGACCCGGATGGGTGGGGTCTTTGATTATGCTGGCTGCTTCGCCAAGACAGCGAGAGGTAAAGACAGAGTCCAAGGAGGGGAGGCTGGTGTCCGTGATGCACTGGGCTGTGTCCACAACTCTCTGCAGTTTCTTGCGGTCCTGGGCAGAGCAGTTGCTGTACCAAGCCGTGATACATCCAGATAGGATGCTTTCTGTGGAGCATCGATAAAAGTTGGTGAGTGTCAAAGGGGACATACCGAATTTCTTTAGCCTCCTGAGGAAGTAGAGGCACTAGTGAGCTTTCTTGACCGTGGCATCTACGTGATTTGACCAGGAGAGGCTATTGAGCACAAGTGCTAACAAGGTATGGATTGTGTCATCGTCAATGAAGTAGACTTGGTGTACACTCTCTATTACCTGCACAGGGTGTGCTATTGGCCAGAAAGGGCGCCGTGATCACTGCACTGTGTGTGGTACTGTGGCGCACCTGGTAGAACCACTGTCTTGCCGCACCGGAGACCCGTGTTCGATCCTGGACCTCGGATGATGTGTGCGCAGAGTTTGCCCGCTCTCCCTGTGACCCTGTTCTCCCTGTGACGAGTGGTCAAGGTTGAAATGCTCTGCTCGGGGGAAGTGGAGGGAGATTCATTTGTAGGTTGGGTATCTGACAAGTCTGCCGGGCTATGAGGAGGTGATGGGGGAGTAGGGCTAGTTGGGGTGCTCTTACACAGAGCTAGTGTGAATTCAATGGGCCAAATGGCCTCTCTATTTCCATATGACATGGAAGGAGCCATTATCTGCATGAACAATCCCATTCCCCCATTAATTTACCTTGTAGTCTATTTAAAGTCATATAGTCACACAGCATAGTAACAGGCCCTTCAGCCCAACTCATCCATGCCAACCAAGTTGTCTTCCTGAGCTAGTCCAATTTATGAACATAGAACATAGAAGAGTACAGCACAGAACAGGCCCTTCACCCCACAATGTTGTGCCGACACAGCTAATCCCTCCTACCTACAGAATCCCCATATCCCTCTATTTTCCTCTCATTCATGTGCCCATCGAAGCCCCTCTTAAAAGCCCCCAATGAATTTGCCTCCACCACCCTATCAGGCAACGCATTCCAGGCATCCACCACTCTCTCAGTAAAAAATGTACCCCTCACATCTGTTCTGATCCTACCCCCTCTCACCCTAAATGCATGTTCTGCCTGCGTTTGGCCCATAATCCCTGTGAACCTTTTCTGCTCATGTACCTGTCTAAATGTCTTTTAAACATTGTAACTGTACCTGCCTCTACCACTTCCTCTGGCAGCTCGTTCCACGTACCCATCGCCCTCTGTGTGAAGAAGTTTCCCCCTCAGTTCCCCTTTAAATCTTTCCCGTCTCACCTTAAACTTATTCCCTCTAGTTTTAGACACACCTACGCTGTGTAGGACTGTAACTGTAACACTTTATTCTGCATTCTGTTATTGTTTTCCCTTGTACTACCTCAATGCACTGATGTGATGAAATGATCTGTGTGGATGGCATGCAAAACAAAGTTTTTCACTGTACCTCAGTACATGTGACAATAATAAACCAATTTACCAATTTAACTTTGTGAAATCACATTTTCTCAAACCTTCTGAACTTAAATCAATTTCTTTGTTTGCTGAACCTTCTCAGGAATGAAGAAGCATGTCCTCTCAAGTCTGTCTTTGGCCAGAATGGACACAATGGGCCGAATAGCCTCCTTGTGCGCCATAAATCTCTGTGGATCTATGATTCCTCACGCCCTTCAACGCTGAATCATCACCTGTCGACCCACCTTGTGGATCATCCATGCCCTGTTCCTGAGGCGATTTTGCCCACACCTTCTTTCTGCTGATGGTTCAACCCTTCTCGGCCGTTTACCGGGTTCGGGCTGACTCACTGAGACTCACAGCAGGTCTTATCAAGCAGTGGTGGTGTCTGTCAGGGCTGGTCTCAGTGGTGGGCACGAGATGTCTCTTGATACTACTCCAATGAGATCCCTGGTGCACTGGTCCAAAGGACTGAATTGGCCATTTTCTCTCCCACTTTTCAGCATCTGGGCACTGAGGGCAATGCCAGCATTTATCTCCCATCCCTAATTGCCCACAATATAACTCAAGCCCTCCAGTACTGATAACATCCTCGCGAATCTGTTCCGCACCCTCTCTGGCTTCATGACATTCTTCCTCTAGCAGGGCGACCAGAACTACACTCCCCACCCGACCATCAATTCCATCATCTGTCTGCACTGGAGGGGAAATTTACAGCGGCCAATTAACCCACCAACATGCACTGCTTTGGGATGTGGGAGGAAACCCATGGGGTCACAGGGAGAAGGTGCGAACTTCACACGGCCAACGACAGAGACCAGGATCGAACCCGGGTCTCTGGAGCTGGGAGGCAGCGGCTCTACACGCTGTGCCACTGCCCAACCAGGCCTCCTTCAGGCTTCAAGAAAACAGTAATAAACGTGTCCCCTGCATCAGTGCCGTGACAAGATCACACGGTGCTTGATAAAACTCATGCTGATGCAATTTCCTCAGTATTTTCCCCACTCAATATCTATCCCTAACTGTACATAAGATTTCTTTACTAGTCACATGTACATCAAAACACACAGTGAAATGCATCTTTTGCGTAGAGTGTTCTGGGGGGCAGCCCGCAAGTGTTGCCATGCTCCCGGCGCCAATATAGCATGCCCACAACTTCCTAACCCATACGTCTTTGGAATGTGGGAAGAAACCGGAGCACCCGGAGGAAACCCATGAAGAACATGGGGAGAACGTACAAACTCCTTACAGACAGCGGCTGGAATTGAACCTGGGTCTCTGGTGCTGTAATAGCGTTACGCTAACCGCTACACTACCATAAAGCTGCCTTATTATAGTGAATAAGAGAAGGAACCCCCATAGTACAGGGAGTCTCTGGGTTAGATGTAAGGCTTCTGTTCCTGAGAACTGTCCATAAGCCAATTGTCAGGAATGTTCGTTTTGTCTCACTGTGTATCATATCATACACATTCAGGTCCAAGTTCACTGTCGTGGGCATACATACCCAGGGTATAATATGCCATGAACATTAGATTTTTGCAACAGTAGCACAATGCATTGCAAACATAAATTACATAAACTTAACATAAATTATACGTAACTTACACAACAGAATAAGCAAAAAATAGACATAACGATATTAGTGCAAATTGAGGAAAATATAATCCGAGGTAGAATTAGGATTTTTCACGTGGGTTCAAGAACCTGATGGCAGTGGGGAAGAAACTGTTGTACATTGAGATGTGGGTCTTCAAGCTCTTTGCTATAATGTACGCTTATAAGTGTATAATACACACTTGCAATAATTTTTTCATTTCATTGTATAATCACACTAACACTATCCATAACTGAACTGATGGAGTATATACTGTATCCAGTCATTAATAAATACCATAAAACATTTTATTGCTATTATTTCTTGCTTGAAAAATGCCTTAAAAATGTATGGGAGAACTTGCGTAAGGTCGGATTTTTGTTAGTCAGGTCATTGGTAACCCGGAGAGCCCTTGCTTATCCATAAGGTTAGCACTTGTGTGACTGTGTTGCATAAACTTGAATCATATGTTGAATTGTTCCAGCATTTTCGGCTTTTATCGCCTATACATAGTATGCTCTACACTGGCAAACAGTTGTGGTAGCGGTAAGTCACTATGACCAAAAATAACAGGTTCAAAACAGTATCACAACCAGGATCAGAATCAAATTTATTATCACTGACTTATAGGATGTGAAATGTGTTGTTTTGCAGCAGCAGTACAGTGCAAAGACATAAAATTACTATAAATTACAATATAAATAAATAGTGCAAAAGAGGAATAACGGGGTAGTGTTCATGGGTTCATGGACCGTTCAGAAATCTGATGGCGGAGGGGAAGAAGCTGTTCCTGAATCGTTGACTGTGGGTCTTCAGGCTCCTGTACCTTCTCCCTGGTGGTAGTAATGAGAAGAGGGCATGTACCGGATGGTGAGTGTCCTTAGTGATGGATGCCGCCTTCTTGAGGCACCGCCTCTTGAAGATGTCCTCAACGGCGGGGAGGGTTGTGCCCGTGATAGAGCTGGCTGAGTAGGGAGGCTCTGCAGCCTCTTGTGATCCTGTGCATTGGAGCCTCCATACCAGGCTGTGATGCAACCAGTCAGAATGCTCTCCACCGTACATCTGTAGAAATTGATAAGAGTCTTTGGTGACCTACCGAATCTCCTCAAACTCCTAACGAAGTAGAGCCACTGGCGTGCCATCTTCGTGATTGCATCAAAGTGTTGGGCCCAGGATAGATCCTCTGAGGTGTTGACACCCAGGAAGTTGAAGCTGCTCACCCTTTCTCTGACCCCTCAGTGAGGACTGGTGTGTGTTCTCCCGACTGCCCCACAGGGTAGCACGGTACCAGATACCCAGGTTCGATCTTGACCTCAGGAGTTGTCTGCGTGGAGTTTGCATGCTATCCCTGTGACTGCCTGGGATTCCCCTAGGCGCTCTGGTTTCATCCCACATCCCAAAGGTCTGCTACAGTAATTGGCCACTGGAAATTGCTCCCAGCATGTGGGTGAGTGGTAGAATCTGGGGAGGAGTTGATGGGAATGTGAGGAGGACAAAATGGGACTCATGTGAGATTAGAGTGGTTGACAGCCAGTGGGTCAGAAAGCTTCTTTCCATGATGTATCTCTCTATGACTCCATGATACTGCAGAATCTTGACTCACACAGCCCTAAGCCAATGTTCCAGTGGAGGGTGGAGTGAGATCAGCTCTGACAGAGGCACTGCCCTTTGTTGAACTAAAGATCTGACTACAATTACATCTGCCGAATGTCAGCTCAGCCCTGTATCCATGCTGAGCTGATATTTCTCATGGACAGGTGTGACTGACACAATCGTAACATCAAGGGGGAAATCGAAAGGAGTGTTTGCTTTTTTTTCTCCAATGAATTTTCTGGATAGACTGGATGACCTGGATTGATAAAGAGAGGGAGGTTCATTCAGTTGGTAGAGAGATTAAAATTTAATGCTCGAAACACTCAGCAGGTCAGGCAGCATCTGTGGTGAGAGAAACTTGAGTTAATGCTTCAGGTTGGAAACACTTTGTCAGAGCTGAAACAAGGGAGATTAAAAAGGGCAATTTCAAATTGTAAAGAAGGTACCGGAAGGGTGGATAGGACAAGAGGAATAGCGGTGAATGGGTGAGGCCAGGGTTGCCGTGGGGATAAGTTGTCAAATGGGTTAATGGGGATAGTTAGAGGGTGATTATGCTTGTCTGTCTGTCTTCTGTGTTGCTAATAGTGGGACAGTGGGACGTGACCAACAGGTCAGACTGCACTAAGAATGAGGGAGAGAGAGAGAGGGAGAAAGAGAGAGAGAGAGAGAGAGAAACTGAGCCGATGTCACAGGTGGAAAACTTACAGCAGAAATGGCCATTCTGATACAGAGATAGAAAGTGAGTTTCCTGAAGTTGGAGAATTCGATATTGAGTCTGGAATGCTGCAACGCACCCAGAGTGAAGATGAGGTGTCGTTCCACAAGCCTGTGTTAGATGTCATAGAACATAGAACAGTACAGCATGGAACAGGCCCTTCAGCCCACCATGTCTGTGCCGACCACGATGCCAATCTAACTAATCCCATCTGCCTGCACATGGTCTACATCCATCCATTCTCTGCTGTTCATGTGTCTGTCCAAATGTCTCTTAAACATTGCTGTCTTATCTGCTTCCACCACTTCCCCTGGCAGTTCCAGGCACCTAGTGCTCTCTGTGTAAAAAGAACTTGCGTCGCAAATCTTTAAACTTTCCCCCCTCTCACCTTAAACCTGTGCCCTCTTAATATTTGACGTTTCTCCCTTGAGATAAAGATTCTGACTGTCTACCCTATCCCTGCTTCTCATAACTTTATAAACTTCTATCAGGTCTCCCCTCAGTCTCCGACGCTCCAGAGAAAACAACACAACTTTGTCCAACCTCTCCTCATAGCTAATACCCTCTAATCCAGGCAGCATCCTGGTGAACCTCTTCTGCACCCTCTCCAAAGCCTCCACACATCCTTCTTATAATGTAGTGACCAGAATTGCACACAATACTCTAATATGGTCTGAGAAGTGGCAGATGGAGTTCAACCCAAAAAGTGTGCAGTGATACACTTTGGAAGATCAAATTTGAAGACAGAATACAAGGTTAATGGCAGGACTCTTAGCAGTGTGGAGGAACAGAGGGATCTTGGGGTCCACATCCATAGATCCCTCAAGTTTGCTGCGCAGGTCAATAGGGTTGTTAAGAAGGCGTATGGAGTGTTGGCCTTCATTAGTCGGGATATTGAGTTCAAGAGCCGCGAGGTGATGTTGCAGCTCTATAAAACTCTGGTTAGACCACACTTGGAGTATGGTCGCCTCATCATAGGAAGGGTGTGGAAGCTTTCGAGAGGGTGAAGAGGAGATTTACCAGGATGCTGCCTGGATTGGAGAGCATGTTTTATGAGGATAGGTTGAGTGAGCTCGGGCTTTTCTCTTTGGAGAGAAGGAGGACAAGAGGTGACTTGATAGGGGTGTACAAAATGATAAGAGACATAGATCGAGTGGACAGTCAGAGACTTTTTCCCAGGGTGACAATGGCTAACATGAGGGGACGTAATTTTAAGGTGATTGGAGGAAGGTTTAGGAGGGATGTCAGAGGTAGGTTTTTACACAGAGCGCGGTGGGTGCGTGGAACGCACTGCCGGCAGAGGTGGTGGGGGCAGATACATTCGGGACATTTAAGAGACTCTTAGATAGCCACACGAATGACAGAGAAATGGAGGGCTATGTGGGAGGGAAGAGTTCGATAGATCTCAGAGCAGGGTAAAATGTCGGCACAACACTGTGGGCCGAAGGGCCTGTACTGTGCTGTTATGTCCTATGTAACCAAAGTTTTGTGCAGCTGAACGTGACTTCCCAACTTTTATATAATGCCCGACTGATGAAGACAAGCATGTCACAAGCCTTCTTTATCACCCCATCCACTTGTGCTGCCACTTTCAGGCAGCAATGGACTTGCACCCCAATGTCGCTCTGTATATCAATGCTCCCAAGGGTCCTGCCATTTACCGTGTATTCTCCTCTTGCTCTTGGTCTCTCAAAGTGCAACACCTCACACGTGCCCAGATTGATCTCCATCTGCCACTTCTCTGCCCAAATTTCCAACTGATCTATATCCCGCTGTGTCCTTCGACAAGCCTCCTCATTATCCACAGCTCCACCAATGTTTGTGTCACCTGAAAACTTACTAATCAGACCACCCACATTTTCGTCCAAATCATCGATGTATTACAAACAATTAATATATTACAGCCTTGTTAATATATTACAACCGTTAAAACCTCCGCTTCCTTCCTGTAATCCTGGTCGTTGCATTCCAGGAAGGATGTGGAGGCTTTGGTGCTGAAGAAGTTTGTTGCCTGAATTAGTGAGTGATAGGAGAGGTTGGACAAACTCGGATTGCTTTCTCTGCAGCGTCGGAGGCTGAGGGGAGACCCGATAGAGGTTTATAAAATTATGAGAGGCAGAGATTGGGTAGACAGTCTGAATCTTTGAGAGACCAGAGTGGAAATGTCAAATACAGGAGGGCAGAGCTTTAAAATAAGAGGGGGTAAAGTTCAAAGGAGATTTGCGAGCTAAGTTTTTGAGTGGTAGGTGCCTGGAACTCACTACCAGGGGAAGTAGTGGAAGCAGACACAACGGCAAAGTTGAAGAGGCAGATAGACAGACACCAGAACAGGCGGTGAATTGGAGGGATACGGACCACGTGCAGGCAGAAGGGATTGGTTTGGATTGGCCGCAAGGTTGACACAGATATGGTGGGCCGAAGGGCCTGTTCCTGTGCTGTACTCTTCTACATCCTGTGATGCCACAGATGCAGGTTGCCACAGATTGAAAGGTCAGAGGGGGCCGATGAATTAAAATGGAAGGCAGCTTTGGGAGTGAGTCTGTGCCTGTATAATCCCAAATGATTCCTTTCCTATTGGCTGGGTGCAGGAGGTGGAAGACAATGGCAGTGGGTAGAAGAGGTGACTGGGTCCACTTAGGTTTGTCACCACCAGGATTAAACCTTGCACAGGTGAGCTGGAACCTCCACATCACAATTAGTCACCGGCCAGCTGTTACCTTCCACTCATCCATTTTGTGAGCGGAGAGTATCCTTGATGGAAATTGTGGCTTGGCATCCTGCCTCTGAGTCAGGAGGCTCGAAGTTCAAACTTCAAGTCAGACAAAGATTTGCACAACCTAGGCTCTTGTTTGATTGCAACAGTGAAGGGGTGCTGCACTGTCAAGGGCACTGCCTTTCAGATGAGCCATTAAACCAACATCCTGACATTGCTTATCAGTGGGTTTAAGGTGCTGCCTCAACTGAAAATCAGTGGAAAATCAAACAAACCGCAGACACTTGAACTCTGTATTAAAATCAGAAAAATGCTGAAGGCACTCAGCAGGTCAGGCAGCATCTGTGGAGAAGGAAACAAGAGTTAACATTTAAGATCGAAGACCTTTTCTCTGAGCTTATTGCAGATTTCCAGCATTTTGCTTTTCATTTTCTGTGGAAGACATATCCGATGAACAGCCTGCAATCTAAAATTTAGCTCTGTCACTTTCTCCGCAGATGCTGCCTGACCTGCTGAGTGTTTCCAGCATTATACAATACGATATCTTTATTAGTCACATGTACATCGAAAAGCACAGTGAAATGAATCTTTTTGTGTAGAGTGTTCTGGGGGCAGCCCGCAAGTGTCGCCACGCTTCCGGCACCAACATAGCACGCCCGCAACTTCCTAACCCGTACGTCTTTTGGAATGTGGGAGGAAACCGGAGCACCCGGAGGAAACCCATGCAGACACGGGGAGAACGCACAAACTCCTTACAGACCGCGGCCGGAATTGAACCCTGGTCACTGGCGCTGTAGTAGCGTTACGCTAATTAAGTTTCTCTGCTCCTGTTCTGGAGAGCTGGGAGATCTCTCACCGATATCCTTCAAGCAATGACACGGCTGTAAATAGCAGATTATCTGGGTGATTTCATCTTCCATGTCGTGGGATCTTGCTGTGTGCAAGTTGGGTACACAGGTTCCGGGGTTACGATTACTTCCAAACCGCTTCAATGATTGCGAAAGATTTTATGACTTTCTGAGCTTATGAAAGTCTTTATTTCATCCCGTTAATCCTACAGGAAGATAGAGCAGGAACGGGATCGGCCATTTGGCCCCTTCTCCCTATCCCCTTCATTTCCCAATGTTCGAGAATGGTTCCTAACTTTACTCCTGAGGTGGGAGTTGCCGTTAAATCTGCCACAGAATAATCGTTATTTACTTACTCGTCTTATTACAACACCGAAGGAGGCTATTCAGCCACTATGTTCATGCCAGCTCCCAGGAGAGAAATTCCATCCATCCCTATTTCCTTGCTCCTTATTCTCAATCACATGCTCACCAAACCCTTGATTCACTAGCCTTTTGCTCGCGTTGAGGGCTAACTTGCAGCGGCCAATTAACCTACCGTCCTGTCTTTGGGATGCGGGAGGAAACCGGAGCACCAGAGGGAAACCCATGCGGCAATGGGGAGAATGCGTGACCTCATGTTTTGGATGGGACGTTGACCCACAACAAGAGCCTGTCATGGGCATCATTTGGACCTGGATCTTTGCAAGGGTGACCCAACTGGGTCCAGCTAAGAAATTCTCTCCTTGCAAGTACTTACCCTCTGGAAGTCCATGAATCTGCCTCCGCTACCCTCCTTGACAGAACGTTCCAGATCCTAACTAAAGCATAGGATGGATGGACTTTAGGTTAATCTCCCTTCCCCATTCACAGTCCATTGCTCTGCAGGTCAGGCCTCCCCTAAAGCTCAGACAGGGACTGTTTGATTGTGGCCAGGGTTTCTTCCTCCACCTCCCCTTCAGTCAGCGAGACCTGGACCCCAGTCATAGAGTTATACAGCACGGAAACAGGCCCTTCAGCCCAAATCGTCTATGCCGACAAAGTTGCCTACCTGGGCGAGTCCCATGTGCCCGCTTGGCCCATATCCCTCTGAACTGTTCCTGTCCAGGTACCTGTCTAAATGTCTTTAAACGTTGTAACTGTACCTGTCTCTACCACTTCCTCTGGCAGCTCGTTCCACACACCCAGCACCCTCTGTCTGAAGAAGTTGCTCCTCAGGTCTCCTATGGAAGGTCTCAACCCGAAACGTCAACAATTCCTTTCCTCCTGCAGATGCTGTTCGTCCCGCTGAGTTCCTCCCGCCAATCGTCTGTTGCTTCAGATTCCAGCATCTGTAGTCCCTTGTGTCTGTCTTTACATCTCTCCCCTCTCACGTTAAACCTGTGCCCTCGAGTTTTAGACTCCCCTACCCTGGGAAAAAGACTGTGAACTGATCTACGACCCTCATGATTTTATAAACCTCTGTAAGGTCACCCCTCAGCCTCCTTCATTCCAGGGAGAAGCATCCCAGCCTATCCAGTTTCTCCTGATAACTCAAGCCCTCCAGTCCCGGTAACATCCTTGTGAATCTTTTCTGTACCCTTTCCAGCTTAATGACAAACATCCTATCGCTGGGGCAACCAGAACTTCACACAATACTCCAAGTGTTGTTTGTCCTGGTCCAATCACGTAGACGCCACGGCCAAGAAAGCTCACCAACACCTCTACTTCCTCAGGAGGCAAAAGAAATTCAGCATGTCCCCGAAGACCATCAATGATTTTTATCGATGAACCATAGAAAGCATCCTATCCGGATGCATCATGGCTTGGTACGGCAACTGCTCTTGCCCGTGACCGCAAGAAACTGCAGAGAGTTGTGGACACAGTTCAACACATCACGGAAACCAGCCTCCCCTCCATGGACTCTGTCTACATTTCTCGCTGCCTTGGTAAAGCAGCCAACATAATCGAAGACCTGACCCACCCCGGACATTCTCTCTTGTACCCCTCCCATCGGGCAGAAGGTACAAAAGCCTGAAAACATGTGCCTCCAGGCTCAACGACAGCTTCTATCCCGCTGTTATAAGATTATTGAACAGCCCCCTAGTACAATAAGATGGACTCTTGACCTCACAATCTCCCTTGTTATGACCATGCACTTTATTGTCTGCCTGCACTGCACTTTCTCTGTAACTGTAACACTTTATTCTGCATTCTGTTATTGTTTCCCCTTGTACTGCCTTAATGCACTGTGTAATGAAATGATCTGTATGGATGGCATACAAAACAAAGTTTTTCACTGTACCTTGGTACGTGTGACAATAGTAAACCAATGTACCAATTTAACTTTGTGAAATCACATTTTCTCAAATCTTCTGAACTTAAATCAATTTTGAACCTTGTTAGCAATGAAGAAGCATGCCCTCTCAAGTCTATCTTTGGCCATAATGGACACAATGGGCAGAATAGCCTCCTTGTGAGCCATAAATCTTTGTGGATCTATGATTCCTCACGCCCTTCAACGCTGAATCATCACCTGTCAACCCACTTTGTGGACCATCCATGTCCTGTTCCTGAGGCGATTTTGCCCACACCTTCTTTCCACCGGTGGTTCAACCCTTCTTGGCCGTTTACTGGGTTCGGGCTGACTCACTGAGACTCCCCGGCAGGCTTTACCGTGCAGTGGTGGTGTCCGTCAGGGCTGCCCTCAGCGGTTGGGCACAAGATGTCTCTTGATACTACTCCGACGAGATCCTTGGTGCCCTGGTCCAAAGGACTGAATTGGCCATTCTCTCCCTCACTTTTCAACATCTGGGCATTGAGGGCAATGCCAGCATTTATCACCCATCCCTAATTACCCCAGCGAAGGCAGTGATGAGCTGCCACAGTCCCTGTTGTATGCAGGAGCTTACCATGCACAGGTCCATCTGCTGTGTTCTCCTATATTCACGTTACAAGACGTTGGTGATTAACTAAACGGGTGTTAGTTGGCATTATTGCTGTAGTTATGTCGATGCTTAGTTTGTTTTCTTCTCCTTTCTGTGTTAGTTGTAGTATTTTGACACTGGTGGTCCATTGTAGTGCTTTGAGCTCATAAACGTTCATATCAATAAAAAAAGGATGCAGAAAAGGTTCACGAGGATGTTGCTGGGACTGGAGGGCTTGAGTTTTAAGGAGAGATTGGATAGACTGGGATTTTTCTCCCTGGAGTGAAGGAGACTGAGGGGTGACCTTATAAAGATCAATTAAGTCATGAAGGACATAGATTGGGTGGATACCACAGTCTTTTTCCCAGGGTAGGGGAATCTTAAACTAAAGGGCATAGGTTTAAGGTGAGAGGCAAAAGATTTAAAGGGGACCGGAGAGGCAAGTTTTTCACACAGAGGGTGGTGGGTACGTGGAACGAGCTGCCAGAGGAAGTGGTAGAGGTGGGTACAATTACAACATTTAAAAGGCATTTGGACAAGTGCATGGATAGAAAAGGTTTAGAGGGATATGGGCCAAATGCAAGCAAATGGGACGAGCTCATGTAGGCAACTTGGTCGGCACGGACGAGTTGGGCCGAAGGGCCTGTTTCCCTGCTGTACAACTCTATGACCCTTATCCATATTAAATGTGACTATGTTGTAACCTGTTGACCATGAGTTGTTGGGGATGGACTGTGCTATAGTAGGTCAGACTTACCCTTTGCTTGCATGGGCAAGAGATGGGCATTGCCCTTTCACCAGCCACCCCTTATTTGAAGTCGCCATGCTTCCTTCTTCAACGTGAATGCCCCCATGGAAGACAAGAGCCACCAAGATGATGGACACGTCACTCTCAGCCAAAGGGAATGCCCCTTAGTGGGGGAATGGTCAGGTCTCGACAATGCCCTTGGTCTGAAGGATATTGAACGCAAAGTAATCACCAGAACCCAAGATAAATTGGAAAATTGGTTCATTATTGTCACATGTACCGAGATACAGTGAAAAGCATGCCATCCTTACAGATCATTTCATTACAACAGTGCATTGAGGGAAAAGCAATAAGAGAATGCAGAATAAAGTGTTACAGTCACAGAGAAAGTGCAGTGCAGGCAGACAATAAGGTGCAAGGCCATGACGAGGTAGATCATGAGGTCAAGAGTCCTTCTTATCGTATTAGGGGACCGTCCAATAGGGGCAGAGCTGCCACAATCTAATTGAGTGGGAGGGAACAGGTTCAAGGGGCCAGGTGGCCACCAGTGAGCCCCCTCCCCTGCTCAGCGGTACAGAGGTCGACTCCGACGACTGCCACCACCTTCCCTTGCCTGATCCGTATCGGAAGCCTGCGCTGGTGAGCGGGTTTGCAGATGAGTGCTCCTGCCCCTTGGAAGGGTCTAAAAATAGATCGACAAAGGAACGTCTAAAGGTTTTATTTTTGTTTGTTTCACAAGAGCCTACCAGGCAGCTGACATATCTGCAGCCAAGTATGCACTGAGCATAGATTCCAGCTGCATGCTTTGAATGCGGTGGTGGGGAAGGGGTGAAATCTCATCCCAATCTCTGGGCCATCTCAGTGTAATCACAGAGCACACAGCAGATGAAGACAAGGGTTCCCTCATCCCTGATAAGGAGCGGTTTGTTACTGCAAACGAGCTGGAGCCTGGCATTACTAGAATTCCTTCTCCCAAGTAGAACACCCACTGGGAAACAGACATGAAGTCACCGGGGTCAGAGAAACTCACAGCACAGGAGGAGGCCATTCAACCCATCCTATCTATGCTGTCTAAGGAAGCGATGGAACATAGAACAGTGCTGTAACTGGCCCTTCAGCCCACCATGTCTGTGCCAACCATGATTCCAAATTAAACTATGATCCATATCCCTCCATTCCCTGCTTGTTACTATTATCTCGGTACTATTACTATTGGCACTGTACTGTTACTTGGTACTGTTACTATTGGTATGGTAGTGTAACAGTTAGAATAATGCTATTACAGTGCCAGCAATCAGGGTTCAGTTCCCGCCGCTGCCTGTAAGGAGTTTGTACATTCTCCTCGTGTCTGCGTGGGTTTCCTCCGGGTGCTCTGGTTTCCTCCCACATTCCAAAGACGTACAGGTTAGGAAGTTGTGGACATGCTATGTTGGCTCTGGAAGAGTGGCAACACTTGCGGGCTGCCCCCAGCACATTCTTAGCAACACAAAAAGACGTATTTCACTGTGTGTTTCGATGTACATGTGACTAATAATTAAATATCTTATCTTATATCTTATATCTCATCCCCTGGCAGCACAATCCAGGCACCCACCACTCTCTGTGTAAAAAACTTGCCTCATAAATCTCCTTCAAACTTACCCCCTCTCACATTAAAGCTATGCCCACTAGTTTTTGACATTTCCACCCTGGGAAAACGACCCTGACTATCTACCTCATCTCTGCCTCTCATAATTTTATAAACTTCTTTCAGGTCTCCCCTCAGCCTCTGACTCTCCGGAGAAAACAACCCAAGTTTGTCCAACCTTGCCTTCAGCCAAATACTCTCCAATCCAGGCAACATGCTGGTGAACCTCCTCTGCACCGTCTCCAAAGCCTCAACATCCTTCCTGTAATGGGGGCGACCAGAACTGCACGCAGTACTCCAAATGTGGCCTGACCAAAGTTTTATACAGCTGCAACGTGACTTCCCGACTGTTATACTCCATACCGTCACCAATGAAGGCAAGCACGACGTACACCATCTTCACCACCCTATCTACTTATGTTGCTACTTTCAGGGAGCTATGGACTTGCATCCCAAGATCCCTCTGTACGTCAATGCTGCTAAGAATCTTGCCAATTACTGTATACTTTCCTCTTGTACTTGACCTCCCAAAGTACAACACCTCGCACTTGTTCGGATTAAACTCCATCTGCCATTTCTCTGCCCACATTTTCAGCTGGTCCGTATCCTGCTGAACCCTTTGACGACCTTCCTAACTATCCACAACACCAACAATTTCCATGTCATCTGCAGACGTACTAATCAGACCACCCACATTTTCATCCGTATCATTCATATATATTACAAACATTGATAATACGACTAATCTCAGCGTCTGGGACTGGGCAATTACAGTACTCATCTCAGTAACTGCGTGGAGGTTTCAGTCAGCGAGTTCTGCATTCCTGCCTCAACATTAGTTGAAAATTTTCTAACTTAACCCCATCAAATACCTTCAATTGGTGCCCTTTACTAACTGACCTCATAAAGTCTCAGAGTCATGCAATAGGGAAGCAGCTCACCATGTCCATGCTAACCATCAATACTATAAGACAAGATATCTTTATTAGACACATGCACATTGAAACACACAGTGAAATGCATCTTTTGCATAGAGTGTGCTGGGGGCAGCCCACAAGTGCAGTCACGCTTCCGGTGCCAACACAGCATGCCCACAACTTCCTAACCTGTACATCTTTGGAATGTGGGAGGAAACCGGAGCACCCGGAGGAAACCCACGCAGACACGGGGAGAATGTACAAATTCCTTACAGACAGTGGCGGGAATTGAACCCCGGTCGCTGGCGCTGTAATAGCATTACGCTAACCGCTACACTGCCATGTCAGTCCATACTAATCCCATTTACCAACACTTGGTCCATAGCCTTCTATGCGCTGGCAATTCAAGTGCTTTTCTCGATAAAGGTTGTGAGAATATCTGCCTCCACCACTCTCTCAGACAATGAATTGCAGATCCCATCCTCTGGGTGAAACAGTTCTACCTCAGAATCCTTCTAAGTCTCTTACTCTTTATCTTAAACCCTACATCGTTGATGGCTCTGTTATGGGGAAAAATTTCCTGCTATTTACCCTGTCTCAACCTCTCATGATTTTGCATACCTCTGTCAGGGGCCCCCTCAGCCTCCTCCACTCTAAGGAAAGCAAACCCAGCCTCTGCAGTCTCTCCTCATAACCGAAACACCTCATCCCAGGCAACACCCTGGTGAACCTCCTCTGCACCCTTGCCAGTGCTAACACATCCTTCCTATAGTGTGGTGACATCTGTGTAGGCCTCTCATCATTTTATAAGCAATTAAATCTCCACCAGTCTCATCAGTATTAAGTAGACAGGGTGGTGAAGAAGGCTTTTGGCACGCTGGGCTTCGTCAGTTAGGGCACTGAGTATAGGAGCTGGGAGGTCATGGTGAAGTTGTGCAGGACGCTGGTGGAGCTGCACTTGGAGTACTGCGTTCAGTTTTGGTCGGCCTGCTGTAAGAAAGATGGCATTAAATGGGAACGAGTGCAGAAAGATTTACAATGCAGTTGCCAGGACTCGAGGGACTGAGTTATCTGGAGAGGTTGGACAGGCTAGGACTTTTCTCCTTGGAGCGTAGCAGACTGAGAGGTGATCTTACAGAGGTGTATAAAATCACAAGGGGTATAGGTAGGGTGAATGCACTCAGTCTTTCCCCCAGGGTTGTGGAATCAAGAACTAGAGGGCACAGGTTTAAGGTGAGAGGGGAGAGATTTAATAGGAACTTGAGGGGGCAACTTGTTCACCCAGAGGGTGGTCAGTATATGGAACGAGCTGCCAGAGGAAGTGGTTGAGGCAGGTACAGTAACAACTTTTAAAAGACTCTTGGACAGGTGCATGGATAGGAAAGGTTGAAAGGGATATGGGCCAAATGCAGGCAAGTGCAACTAGCGTGGTGAGCATCTTGGTCAGCATGGACCAGTTGGGCCGAAGGGCCTGTTTCCGTGCTGTATAACTCTATAACTCTATGATTATATAAATGTAATTGCAACCTAAAAGACATCTTCTCTGCACCCACTGTTGTGTTGCCCTTGTAGTGTGATGCCCAGAACCAGGTTGAGGCCTAGCAGTGATTCCCTTTAAGAATCCCCCCTGCAAGGCTGCACATAAGCTTGGCTTTCTTTTAAAGGCAAATTGATCTCACACCAGAGCCCATCAGAGGCCAGGGGTGTGACTGATGCATCCTGAAGGCTGAGCCTTTGTTCTGGAATTCCCATAATTATTAGGGGTGGAAAGTTTCCATTGCATGGGATGTAATACCACTCCGAGTTATTTATAGGCTGAGCCTCAGGATTCACCCCACCCTGAGCTGCAGACCACCTTGTCAGTGTAGCTAACGACATGGGAGTGACTGCAAGAAGTACGTTAGAGTCATGGAGTCACACAGCACAGAAATAGGCCGTTCAGCCCAACTGGCCCATGCCGACCAAGATTCCCATCTAAGCTAGTCCCACTTTCCTGCATTTGGCCCATATCCCTCTAAACCTCTCCTATCCATGTACTCGTCTGAGTACCTTTTAAATGTTGTTAATTTATTGTATTGGTATTGGTTTATTATTGTCACTTGTACTGAGTTACAATAAAAAACTTGTCTTGCGTACGGATCGTACAGGTCAATTCATACATCAGTACAGCTACATTGAGTTAGTACAGAGTGCATTGATGTAGTACAGGTAAAAACAATAACAGTACAGAGTAAAGTGTCACAGCTACAGAGAAAGTGCAGTGCAATAAGGTGCAAGGTCACAACAAGGTAGATTGTGAGGTCAGAGTCCATCTCATTGTATAAGGGAACCGTTCAATAGTCTTATCACAGTGGGGTAGAAGCTGTCCTTAAGCCTGGTGGTACGTGCCCTCAGGCTCCTGTATCTTCTACCCGATGGAAGAAGAGAGAAGAGAGAATGACCTGGGTGGGTGGGTGATTATGCTGGCTGCTTCACCAAGACAGCGAGAGGTAAAGCCAGAAAGGTACCTGCCTCAACCACTTCCCCTGGTCAGTATATGTCCCTGGCAGCTCGTTCCATATACTGACCACCCCCGGGTGGAAAAAGTTGCCCCTTCAGGTTCCTATTAAATCTCTCCCCTCTCACCCTAAACCTATGCCCTCTAGTTCTTGATACCCCATCCCTGGGAAAAAGACTGTGCCACACGCTCTATCTATGCCCCTCGTGATTTTAAACACAACATTTTGTTTGGGTTTTAGTCAAAAATCTGTTCCTCAAACGCAGTCTGAAGCAGGAAGGTCAATAGGATAACTTTTGTGACCAGATTTATTTTAGAATAACTTTTGTTACCAGAAACTCACCTGGTCCAGCCACTTAAATACCATGGATGCAAGAGTCTGGGTAAGCACACAAAGTGCTGGAGGAACTCAGTGGGTCAGGCAGCATCGGGAGAGGGAAATGGACGGTCGACGTTTCCGATTGAGACCCTTCATCAGGATTGGTAGAGTCTCGACCCGAACCATCGACTGTCCATTTCCCTCCACAGAGGCTGCCTGACCTGCTGAGTTCCTCCAATGTTTTGTGCGTTGCTCCAGATTCCAGTCTCTGGTGTCTCCAAGAGTCTGGGTATCCTGTAACAAGGGACTCACCTCCTGACACCTCAAGGCCTTTCCACCATCTACAAGCCACATGTGAGGAGTGTGATGGAACAGTCCCTGCGTCCGTTCCTGGGACAAAAGACAACTAAACTGCAAAAGCGCTCACTGCTTTGGAGAACATTTGGGCCACACAAGTGCTCTCCAATCCCCAATGGGAGTGAGTCTGATCACGCTACCTGAAATATTCAATGGCATCACTAATTCACCCAATGTTAACGTCCTGGAAGTTATTGTTTGCCAGAATCTTAACTGGAACCGTCATACAAGGGCAGGTTGGAGGATGGGTATCTTGTGTTGACTGGCTGTATTGTGGAAGGTCGTGGCTGTCATGTGACAACACTGCCCACTACCTGGTCGGAAGACACACCACTGCAAATCAACGTTTGGCCCCGCCCCACCCATCAGCGCACACCTGACCATTGGCCCCTTTAAGTACCTTTGTACTTGGCCTTGGGTCATTGGCCTTTGTAAATTACCTGGGCTGGACCCCCCCCCAGCCCTCCAGCACTATAAAGGGCACCATGTGTGCTCGGTTCTCTCTCTCTTTGTCGTCTTTGAGGAACCACCCTGCTTCACTCCAGGCCGAGTACCGTGGAACGGCGCTGGAGAAATCGTTGGTGAGGTGTGCACTGTTTAAGGGTTGGGAGTGTTTTAGTTAGTGTCCCTAGTAGCACAGAGCCATGCCTGCACTGAGTCAAGGGGTGGTGGGTATTGTATTGTTTTTCCTTGATTGTATGTACCTAGTTCGTTGTGTGTGTGTGTGTGTGTGTGTGTGTGTGTGTGTGTGTGTGTGTGTGTGTGTGTGTGTGTGTGTGTGTGTGTGTATTTTATCCCCAGTGCGATTTTCCCATGCTCACTATAAACCGTGTGCGTGTGTGTGTGTTATTCCTGTTACCATTTTCCCACACTCATCTTTTGGCAATAAAATCATTTACTGCCAGACTGTGTTCAGAGTCCTTGCTTTTGAGACCCATTGAATCTGTTTTCTCACTCACAACACTGGCTCACCACCTGACACCCCAAAGCCTTTCCACCATCTACAAGGCACAAGTCAGGAATGTAATGGAGCACCCTCCTCTCGCCTGGGTGAGTTCAGCTCCAACTCTCATGAAGCTCGGCACCATCCAGAACAGAGCAGCCTGCTTGACCGACACCCCATCAACCACCCGACACACTCACTCCCTCCACCACCAGCCCACAGTGGCTGCAGTGGGCGCCGTCTACAAAATGCACCGCGGTTACTCATCCAGGCTACTCCGACAGCACCGACCTCTATCAACAAGAAAGACAGGACAGCACAGCACAGGAACAGGCCCTTTGGCCCACAATGCTAGGCTAATGATGCGTAATCCCTTCTGCCTACACAATGTCCATATCCCTCCATCCTCTGTACATTCATGTGCCTGTCTAAGAGCCTCTTTGACGCCTCTATCGTATCTACCTCCACCACCACCCCTGGCAGCGCATTCCAGGCACCCACCACTCTCTGTGTAAAACAAAACTCACCCCGCACATCTCCTTTGAACTTCCACCTTAAATGCATGCCCTGGCGGCACAGTTAGCATAATGCTATGACAGCGCCAGCGACCCGGGTTCAATTCCCGCCACTGCCTGTGAGGCGTTTGTACGTTCTCCCCGTGTCTGTGTGGGTTTCCTCCAGGTGCTCCGGTTTCCTCCCACATTCTAAAGACGTATGGGTTAGTAGGTTAACATGGGTGTAATTGGGCGGCGCGGGCTCATTGGGCCGGAAGGGCCTGTTACTGTGCTGTATAAATAAAGTTTTATAAAGTTTTAAAGGTAATCAGGCAGGGCAGTAATCTGTGACCATTCCCATATCCTGTGAGTGAACAAGGAAGATATCAATTCAATACAAAACCAGGTATTACTGGTAGCCAAGGTGGACACTCAGACGTAACTCAGTCTGAGACAAAATGGCAGAGGCTCTGAGGAACTTTGCCCATAATCCTGGCTTGGGACTCTGCACAGTGCTGAGGGAAAGGTGCACTGGCAGGGGGTCAGGTGTGGATCAGGGAGATGCTTGCCTGTAACACTCACATGATTGATTGTGGACTTCAGGAAGGGAAAGTCGGGAGAACATACACCAGTCCTCATTGAGGGGTCAGCGGTGGAAAGGGTGAGCAGCTTCAAGTTCCTGGGCGTCAACATCTGGGAGGATCTATCCTGGGCCCAGCACATCAACGCAATCATGAAGAAGGCATGCCAGTGGCTCTACTTCGTTAGGAGATTTAGTATGTCACCAAAGCCTCTTGCAAATTTCTACAGATATGCAGTGGAGAGCATTCTGTCCGGTTGCATCACTGACTGCATTACTGTAGACTCAGCCAGCTCCATCACAGGCACAACCCTCCCCACCACTGAGGACGTCTTCAAGAGGCGGTGCCTCAAGAAGGTGGCATCCATCACCAAGGACCCTCACCACCCAGAACATGCCCTCTTCTCGTTACTACCATCGGGGAGGAGGTACAGGAGCCTGAAGACCCACAATCAACGATTCAGGAACAGCTTCTTCCCCTCCGCCATCAGATTTCTGAACGGTCCATGAAGCCATGAACACTACCCCGTTATTCCTCTTTTGCACTATTTATTTATTTTTGTAACTTATAGTAATTTTTATGCCTTTATGTCTTGCACTGCACTTCATACATGTGTCAGTGATAATAAACTTGATTCTGATTCTGATTCTGACATGTGTGTGCATCCATACACAAACGTGCATATACACATGCACAAAAACACACACAACACACATGCACATATACATATATACACACACACATGAACATATACATACACACACAAACATACAGACGCACTCTCATGCACATACATGCAGACAGGCGCACACACCTAAACACACGTGCACACACAAATGTGCACACACACAGTCACACACACATACATGCAAACACATGCATACACACACACCTGCTCACACACATACATGCAGACAGATGCACACACACAGACACATGCTTGCACACACACTCACACACACCACACACATACCCATGAACACACACACACCACACAGACACACTCTCACACACACACACCCATGAACACACACACCACACAGACACACACTCACACACGCACACACTCACACACACACCACACACACACATACTCATGAACACACACACACAACACAGACACACATTCACGCACACACACGCACACACACACACACCCATGAACACGCACACACACACACACACACACACGCACACACAACATCTCTATGTTCTATATCTGAGACCTGCTCCAGAATGCTGAATGTAAAAGCCCAGGCTGAGGTGTGAGTGTGACACTGAGGGCTGTGGTCAGGGAAAACCAGGACGACGCACAGGAGTCCCTGGAGCCCCAGGAGCTCTCTCTCAATCAGGGAGATTGTTCCCAATCTGATCCTGGCCTCAGCCCCACTGTCCTGCCCAATCCCAGAACTCTGACTTCCCTGTCGACCAAAAATCACTCTGCGCTTTGGTTCCCGTTTAAGACCTGCCCTCTGCGGTCGAGAATTCCAAAAATTCACAGTCCTCCAAGAGAAGAAATTCCTCTTTATCTGTCTCTTAGGTGCCACCATTTTTTGGGTGAGATAATAAACAGAAGCCCCATCTGCACACGCAGGTGAGAGGAAAATATCCCAGGGTGTAACTTTGAAGAACAGTAAGGAAGTTCTCTCCAGCTCTGATATTAATCCTTAACCAACACTACTAACAGCCAATTATTTAGGCATTGCTGGTCTGAGAATCTCTTGGTGTTCTTTGTGGCTGGATCTCATGCAGTGCTGAGGGGAACCCAGTGGATGGGGCGTATTTGGGTCTCAGTAAGGTTGATCAACAAGCTTGGGTGGTGCAGTGGCGCAGTGGGTACAGCCGCTGCCTCACTGCTCCAGAGACCCCAGGTTCGATCCCGACCTCGGGCGCTGTCTGTGTGTGGAGTCTCCACGCTCTCCCTGTGACTGCGTGGGATTCCCCTCCTCCCCGGGGTGCTCCGGTCTCCTCCCACATCCCAACAATGTGCGGGTCGGTACACTGTAAGTTGCCCCTAGTGTGTGGATGGGGGGTGGAATCTGGAGGGGGAGAGGAGTTGATGGGAATGTGGGAATAAAATGGGAGAGGTGTAGGATTAGTGTAAAGGGGTGTTTGATGGTCGGTGTGGTGGAGCAGAGGGACTATTTCTGTGCTGTGTGCCCCTATCATTCTAAGTTTGGAGCATATAGAATTGGGGGTAATAGATTAGCCTGGATTGAGAGCTGGTTAATAGAAAATAAAGAGTTGGAGCAAATGAATCCTTCTCAGATTGGCAGCTGTGACTGATGGGGTCCTGCAGGGATCATTGCTCGGGCCCAGCTATTCACCATCTGTGGTAACGATATAGTTAAACGGACCAAATGTAATATTTTCAAGTTTGACAATGATGCACAACTAAGTGGGAATGTAAATAGTGAAGATAACACAACACGGCTTCAAGGGGATTGGGACACCCTCAGTAAATGGGTATCAATATGCCAGATGGGGTTCAATGTGAGGTTAACCATTTTGGGAGCCAAAAAAAAACAGAAATATTGAATATTTCTCAAATAGATTCATAGAGTCATTGAGCAATACAGCACGGATACAGGCCCTTTGGCCCAACCAGTCCATAAACTCCCCTCTCTCCAAAAGCAGATTACTGCATTTGTTGGAAATCTGAACAAAAAAAAAATCCCAGAAAATGTTGGCGATGGTCAACAGGTCAGACAGTATCCACAGAGGAAGATTCCATGCAACGTAGGAGGCCATTCAGCCCATCGAGTCTATGCAGGTTCATAGAGCAATCCCACACCCGAACTAATCCTCCCTGTAACTTCTTCTCCCCACATTCCCATCAGCTTCCCCTAGACTCCACCACTCACCTACACACCAGGGGCAATCTACAGTGGCCGTCTCACTCAACAGCCAACCCATCTTTTGGATGCAGAGGATGAAGCCAGAGCATTTGGAAGGAACCCACGTGGTCACATAGAGAGAGTGTACAAATTTCACACAGACAGCACCGGAGGTCAGGATCGAACCGGGGTCAGTGCTGTGCTAGCTGTGCTCTGGGTGTGAACCTCTACCTGCTGCACACTTTCGTTCAGTTCCTTGTATTTCAGTTGCCCAGCTGTCACACAATGTGATTTGAACTCTTGCCTCTCAAACAATATGGAAATGCTGACAATACAGTTTGGGCAGCACAGTGGCACAGCGGGTAGGGTCGCTGCCTCGCAGATCCAGAGACCCGGGTTCGATCCTGACCTCCGACACTGCGTGAAGTTTGCACGTTTTCCCTCTGTCTACGTGGGCTTCCCTTGGGTAATCCGGCTTCCTCCAACATCCCAAAGACATGCAGGTTAGGAGCTTAATTGGCCGCTGTAAGTTGCCCCTAGTGTGTGGGTGAGGGGTAGGATCCGGGGGGAGATGATGAGAATGTGAGGAGAATAAAATGGGATCAGTGTAAGTGAATGATTGATGGTTGGTGTGGACGCAGAGGGGGGAGTGTCGGTTTCTATGCCATATCTCTGTATGACCCAAAGAGAAGTATAAAATATTGGCAAAAGAAAAATCTGACGACTGTTAAAGTTTCAGGGAAAGCAAAAGTAGTAAATGAGATCGAGCTGGCCTGAGGGGGTATTAAAGGAAGAAACCTTTGTCGAATTCAAACAGCACTTGGAGCATCTCCATCTTAACCCTCCCTGTCTCCGATCTGGCTCCACCTGCATTTTAATCCGGGCAAGTGTGTGGTGTTGCACTTCGGGGGATCAAATGTAAAGGGGCAGCTCACAGTTAATGGCAGGACCCTTAACAGTGTTGATGCACAGAGGGATCTTGGGGTCCAAGTCCAAAGCTCCCTGAAAGTGGTCGACAGGGTGGTAAAGAAGGCATGCGGCATGCTTGCCTTTATTAGTCGAAGCATTAAGTTCGAGAGTCAGGAAGTTCTGTTGCAGCTTTATAAAACTCTGGTTAGGCCGCATCTGGACTATTACATTCAATTCTGGTCACCCCATTATAGGAGGGATGTAAGATAAGATATCTTTATTAGTTACATGTACATCGAAACACACAGTGAAATGTATCTTTCGCGTAGAGTGTTCTGGGGGGCAGCCCGCAAGTGTCGCCACGCTTCCGGCGCCAGCATAGCATGCCCACAACTTCCTAACCCGTACGTCTTTGGAATGTGGGAGGAAACCCACGCAGATACGGGGAGAACATACAAACTCCTTACAGACAGTGGTCGGATTTGAACCTGGGTCACTGGCGCTGTAAAGCGTTACACTAACCGCTACAGTACTGTGCTTTGGGGCTTTGAGGAGGTTGTAGAAGAGGTTCACCAGGACGCTGCCTGGATTAGAGGGCATGTGCTATGAGGAGAGGTTGGACAAACTTGGGTTGTTTTCTCTGGAGCGGCGGGGGCTGAGGGGAGACCTGATAGAAGTTTATAAAATTATGAGAGGCGTAGGTAGAGTAGACAGCCAGTATCTTTTTTTCCCAGGGTCGAAGTGTCTAATACCAGAGGGCATGTATTTAATGTGAGGGGGGAAAGTTCAAAGGAGACATGCGAGGTAGGTTTTTTTACACAGAGAGCAGTGGGTGCCTGGAATGCGCTGTCAGGGGTGGGGGTGGAGGCAGATACGATGGAAGCGTTTAAGAGGCTCTTAGATACGTGCATGAATGTGCAAGGAATAGAGGGATATGAACCATGTGCAGGCAGAAGGCTTTAATTGGACAACAATAGTTTAATTAGATTGGCAAAACATCACGGGCCAAATGGCCTGTTCCTGTGCTGTACTGTTCTATGTTCGATGTTCTATTGTAGCAGTTAGCATAACGCTATTACAGTGCCAGCGACCCAGGTTCAATTCCCGCCGCTGTCTGTGAGGAGTTTGTACGTTCTCCCCGTGTCTGCGTGGGTTTCCTCCGGGTGCTCCAGTTTCCTCCTACATTCCAAAGACGTACGGGTTGGGAAGTTGTGGGCGTGCTGTGTTGGCGCCAGAAGCGTGGCGACACTTGCAGGCTGCCACCAGAACAGTCAACGCAAAAGGGTGCATTTCACTGTGCATTTCGATGTACACGTGACTAATAAAGATATCTCATCTCATCCCTCACTCCTCCTCAGTACTCTTATCACCTACTGGCCCCTTTCTGACCCCTCCTTGTCTCCTCTTTATACTGACTGTTGCCCCTCTCCACTCTCTGTCCTGATGCAGGGTCTCGACCCGAAAACATCGACAATTCCTTTCTCTCCCCCCCCCCCCCCCCCCCCCCCCTGACAGATGCTGCTTGAACCGCTGAGTTCCTCCAGCAGATTGTGTGTTGCTGGCACATGAAGGAACGTAACCAGCAGGGCTTTGGACACAGTCAAAGTCGAGCTTGTTGTCTTATGCACAAGGACATGTCTGTGCAGGTGTGATGAAAAATTTACTTGCAGCAGCATCACAGGCACAATGTTCACAAGAAAAACATAAATTAAACATAAATTATACACAACTGTTACAAGAAAGAACGTAAAAAGAACAGAAAAAAGCAAAGTCCATTATAATGTAAAGTAATCAATCTGGTGATCACTAGATCACAAGACAAAGCAGCAGAAGTAGGCCATTCGGCCCATCGAGTCTGCTCCGCTACCTCACCATGAGTTAAACTATTCTCCCATCTAGCCCCAATTCCCGGCCTCTTCCCCATATCCCTTGATACCCTGACTAATTAGATACCTATCAATCTCCACCTTAAATGCCCCCAATGATCGGGCCACCACAGCTGTACGTAGCAACGAATTCCATAAATCCATGATCCTCTGACTAAAGAAATTTCTCCATATCTGTTTTAAATGGGTCCCTTCTAATTCTAAAACTGTGCCCTCTTGTCCTGGACTCACCCACCAAGGGAAACAACTTCGCCACATCTACTCTGTCCAGTCCTTTCAACATTTGAAATGTTTCTATGAGGTCCCCTCTCATTCTTCTGTACTCCAACGAGTACAGTCCAAGAGCCGACAAATGCTCCTCGTATGTAATGTTAGTGTTGCTATACTGAAGCAGTGATTAAGGTTGTGCAGGTTGGTTCAAGAACCGAATGGTTGAAGGGAAGTAGCTGTTCTCGAACCTCCTGCCCGATGGTGGCTGCGAGAAGATGGCATGGCCCGGATGGTAGGGATCTTTGATGATCGATATTGCCTTCTTTAACCAGGGAGCTCTGTATTGACAGGCACAAACACCATGGGCCGAAACTGTGCCATAAATGCTCCATGACCCTCTGGTAGGGACCTTCAGATCTCAGGCAAGCTTTCTGGCTGTTGGATCAGGCAGCCTACTTAGCCTCCAGCAGGCAGATGCATTGCTGTGGTTGGGCAGGGATCCAGGAGTTCGTTAATCATTTGAGCTAATGTTATGATTAGTTGGTTGTGTCTCACTCAAATCCAGGGCACTGAAGGTCCAGCAAGCACGGGGATTGGATTTCTTGGTGGTGAGTGAGTGACGTGGCTAGCAGAAAGCAGGAAGTCTTTAATGACAAGACTCCCTCAGACACTGCCCGGTCAGAGATATCAGACCTCCAATGCGTGATTGATCCCTGTAAACAAACACAGCGAGGTGGAGAATAGGTTACTCTATACCGTCATACATTTCACCATGAGAGTACGCAGCCAGAAACCTCAGTTCAAACCATGTGGTGGATTTCTCTGCAGTGAATTTTGGAGCAAAGTTTTCTCCACACAAGAACAATGCGGAAACACTGCAAAGAATGTAAGATTTGGGAGCAGGAGTAGGTCATCCTGCCTCTTGAACCTGCTCTCCTCAATAAAATCATTGTTGATTCTCTACTGCAGTGCCATATTCATGCTCTGTGTCCTTAACCCTTGATTCACAGAACATAGAACAGTACACCACTGGACAGGCCATTCGGCCCATGATGTTGTGCCGATCTTGATGCCAATTTATACTAAATGCCCTCTTCCTGTGTATCATCCCTATCCCTCCATACCCTTCATATTCATGTGTCTATCTAAAGGCCTCCTAACTGCCTGCTTCCACTACTACCCCCAGTGACCCATTCCAGGCACCCACCGCTCTCTGCGTAAAAGCTTTGCCCCTCACGTCACCTTTAAACTTCCCGGCACTAACCTTAAAAGCATGTCCTCTGGTGTGTGACATTTCTGCCTTGGGGTAAAGATTCTGACTGTTTACCCTGTCTCTGCCTCTATCTCTAATCTTAAAAACCTCTATCAGGTCTCCCCTCAGCCTCCGACGCTCTAGGGTGAATGACCCAAGTTGGTCCAAACTTTCCTCATGGCTCATCCCGTCTAATGCAGGCAGCATCCTGGTGAACCTCTTCTGCACCCTTTCCGCAGTCTCCACATCCTTCCTGTAAAGGGGCGACCAGAAATGCACACAATGTTCCAAGTGCCGTCTGACTAAAGTTTTATACAACTGCAGCATGACTTCCTTACTCTTATACTTAACACTCCTACTAATGAAGGCAAGCATGCCATACGCCTTCTTTACCACCTTATCAACTTGTGGAGCCACTTTCAGTGAATGAGAGACTTGGAACCCAAGATTCCCTTAACATCCAGAAGTCTATTGATCCGTGTCAATAACTGAGCCCTCTGAAGTAGAGAATTCTGGAGGTTCCCCACCCTCTGATTCTCCTCCTTTGAATCCAAAATGGCGTCCCCATTAATCTGCGCACAGCAAGCTCCCACAAGCAGTGACGAGGCAAGTGGCCAAATCGTCATTTTAGCTGTGGGTGCACATGGGGGAAGAAGGCCACAGAATCCACCTGATAATTGTTAAGCACGTTAGGTCTACGTGTTTACAACGCACATCTGTTTAAAGTTCCCCTCGATAAGTGGTCAAATTTAAATTCCTGCTTCCATTTAAGATAAAGAAAGTAAGAGCAGGAGTAGGGTTACTGAGCTCCTCAAACTGGTAAAAAATTGGTAAATTGGTTTATTATTGTCACGAGTACTGAGGTACAGTGAAAAAGTTTGTCTTGCATGCCATCCATACAGATCATTTCATCACATCAGTACATTGAGGTAGTACAAGGGAAAACGGTAATAGAATGCAGAATAAAGTGTTACAGTTACAGAGAAAGTGCAGTGCAGGCAGACAATAAGGTGCAAGGCCATAACAAGGCAGATTGTGAGGCCAAGAGTCCATCTTATCGTACTAGGGGACAGCTCAATAGTCTTATCACAGCAGGATGGAAACTGTCCTTGAGCCTGGTGGTACGTGCTTTCAGGCTTTTGTATCTTCTGCCTGATGGGAGCGGGGAGAAGAGAGAATGTCAGGAGTGGGAAGGTTCTTTGATTATGTTGGCTGCTTTACCGAGGCAGTGGGAAGTGTTGACAGGGTCCGTGGAGGGGAGCATGGTTTCCGTGATGTGCTGGGCTGTGTCCACAACTCTCTACAGTTTCTTGCAGTCCAGGGCAGAGCAGTTGCCATACCAAGCCGTGATGCATCCAGATAGGATGCTTTCTATGGTACATCTGTAAAAATTGGTGAGGGTCAAAGGGACATGCCAAATTTCTTTAGCCTCCTGAGGAAGGAGAGGCACTGGTGAGCTTTCTTGGCCATGGCATCTATGTGGTTGGAGCAGGACAGGCTATTGGTGACGTTCACTCCTAGGAACTTGAAGCTCTCAACCCTCTCCACCTCAGCACCGTCAATACATACAGGGACTTGTGCTTCACCCCACTTCCTGAAGTTGATGACCAGCTCCTCCATTTTGCTGGCATTGGGAAAGGTTGTTGTCTCGATACCTGCTCATATGCCGTCTCATCACTGTTTGAGATTCGGCCCATTGCGGTGACGATTCTTCCTTCCTCACTACTCCCAGTGGTGACCCTGTCCTCGGCTGGTGAGAGCTGACGTTCTGGGACCCTCCCTTCTACCTCACCACCTCTCTCCCATGAAAACCCATCTGGTCCCACCTGATACCTCAACTTGGCTGTCCAGCTGTCTCCTTGCACTAACACGAATCACCTCGCCCAACCTTGCACAATAAAGATACTAAATAATTCTATGGATGTTAATCACAGAGTCATAGTTATACAGAATGGAAACAGGCCTTTGGCCCAATGTCCACGCTGACCATGGTGTCTTCCTGAGCTAGTCCCATTTGCCTGCATTTGGCCCATATCCCTTTAAACCTTTCCTATCCATCTACCTGTCCAAATGCTGTTTAAACATTGTAACAGTACCTGCCTCTATGGCTTCCCCTGGCAGCTCGTTCCATATACTGACCACCCTCTGTGTGAAAAACTTACCCCTCAGGTCCTCTTTAAATCTTTTCCCTCTCACCTTAAACCTGTGCCCTCTAGTTTTAGATGCCCCTACCCTGGGAGAAAGACCAATGTGACCATTCACCTTATCTATGCCCCTCGTGATTTTGTAAGCCTCAGCCTCCCTCGCTCCAGGGAAAATAGTCCCGGCCCATCTGGTCTCTCCTGATAACTCACGCCTTCCAGTCCCGGCAACATCCTTGTGAAGCTCTTCTGCACCCTCTCTATCTTAATGACACCCTTCCTAGAGTGTGACGACCAGATCTGCACTCAATATTCCAGGTGCTGTTTTACATACATTCTATGCAGCTGTAACGCGAGATCCCAACTCTTGTACTCAATGCCCTGACTGATAAAGGCAAGCATGCCTTTTTCA